>NW_004524677.1:1096328-1137138 GCF_000260255.1 Octodon degus
GAGAGAGAGAGAGAGAGAGAGAGAGAGAGAGAGAGAGAGAGAGAGAGAGAGAGAAGAAAAGGATAGCACATTATAAGGCATCATCTAACTTATCATCCTAAAGAGAGAAAGATCTTCTATTAAAGTTAGGGCATCAGATTTTGAATGATCTTTCTCTTGTTTGTCTTGCCTGGTTCCACATGTCCAAGAAATAACACAGTAAAGGATTTTTCTTACACACGTATCTGATGGCTCTTTCATCTTGCTATTTGAGATAGCAACTTTTTGGTTCCTACACTCTGAGTTATAATACCCTGTCTGAAAGTCACAAAGAAAAACCATCTTTAGCTCTAGGTAGTCCGTGATAAAATTAATTTTGAGGGAAATTTATATTGTGAAAGTGTGGGGTTTGTTTCAGGGAGAAAGCAGAGTTTAGAGAAGAACACACAAATCTATGACAGTATTTACTTTATAAAACATTTTTGCTAATTCCTTGTTCCCAGCAGAAAAGGTAGCACAAGGTCTACTTCACTGGTTAGCATTAATTTCTGTTAAGAAGAAACTCCTGCCACAAGGCCCATAATATATCAAATGTTTTAAACCCTACGTTCGATGAAGCTAAAATAGTGGAATTACTCAGCAGACTTCAAGTCAGTATATGTGATGCTAACTTCATGAAAGGTTCTCTGGGATGATAGTTAAGAACACAGACCCTTAAATCAGATTAACAAAATTCAAATCCAGGTTGTACCGACCATTGGCTCTATGTCTTCCATTTATCACTTACTCAATTTTCATTTGCTTATTCATTTTTATAATGAAAATGTCTATTTATTTATTTTTTAATTTCATTAGTCCCTGTTTATAGTACATAATGATGATCTTCACTGTGTGGAGTTAATAAACATATGTAACACATCTTAATTCTTATTCTCCTCTCTCCCTCCTCTCCTCCCTGTCTCTGCATCTCTTGATCTACTTCCTTTTGAGAAGGCTTATTATTTAATCTCCGTGTGCGTCAGTTTTCCCAGAGGCCAAGTGGGGAGTATGACACCCCTGACTTCATAAGATTGCTGAGTAAGTGCCTTGATTTCTTGGGGTAGTTGTGTAAAATTATTTTAGATGTTATGAACCTGACTCCCTGTTCATATGACAATACAGCTATTTTTTTGAGTTCCTAAATAGTAACTTTAAGTACTCAGATATTATCTTTGTGGTACACAAAGTAATTTATATTCTTATTGAGAACTATCAATAGTGTGGTATGAATATATGCTGCTCCCAGAAACATTTGTGGGGCTTCTGGGGGAGGGCACAGGGGAGAGAACTCAGGACCTTGCCCTTGCAGGGCACTTACGGCACTGAGCTACCTCCCCAGGCTCCCAGACGTATTTGATATAAACTGGGAAAAGGGCTCTAATAAGATGTGACTCTCCATAAGGACTCTATCCTCATGAATGAACGGATACCATTACGGTTGCCATGAGAAGGAGCACTTCCCTGCAGCACTGGGTGGCTTATCAATGGTGAGTTCAGTCCTCTGCTCTCTTTTTGCTTCTCTTTGACCTTCATCGTGGGATGATGCAGCCCAAGGCTCTAGCAAGATAACTGTCTCTCAATCTTGGACTGTCCACCTTGCAAATGTCAATCAATAAATTTCTGTTTATTATAAACTATCTAGTCCAAGGTATTTGGTTATAGTAACACAATACAAACTATTTTAATTAGTAAGAGAAGCTTACTGGTGAAATTCAGAATGAAATGAAGATTTGCTTTCCTTTGTGTAAAATGGCAGCTCAGACGCCTGTGTGTCTACACATTTAATGAAATTTGACAAGGCGTATCTTCTGCCAGGGTCTCAAGGCTGCAAAAGAACTACTAAGTCAGTCCTGTCCTCAAGGGGCCTTCTTATATAGGAGAAATAGGATATGTATAAAATATTTGTGTCATGAGGTAGAAAGGGATGTGTATGTGAAGAAACACAGGGTTACAGTGGGTAAGGAACTTAGAGGAATTCATCCTTTCTTGTATAATCTGTTAATCAAGGAAAATTGATGAGAGAGGTCATTTTTGAACCGGATAATGGGTGAAATGTTTTAAGAAACTCCAACACCAATGGCAAATGCATTAGATAAAGTGATTAGTTTTGAGTTTTCTGGACTTACAGCTGTGTACCAACTTGTTTTCTGCACCTTTGGTCTGGCAGGTAATTCACAGTTCAAGGTAATTAAATTTTCTGTGTTGCATACTTGCAAAGACTGGCAGGGCGAGAACTCTCTCTACACGTGAACGGCTGTTCCCCCAAATTAAAGCAAAATGGAACGCAGAGGTTCTAGAAGCATTTCCATTAAATAGGAGGCAAATAAAAATCCCTATACACAGCATTTCTATTCTGACATCTTACTCTTTGAAATAGGGAAAACAAATAAGAACTATAAAAATTGGAAAAGACAAAATAAAATTTATTAAGCAATGTCACTATGGTCTAACTGGAAAATATATAAATTATAAAATGAATATAAATGTAAGTTTATTGGTTGCAAGATAAAAAATCATGTACCTAAGTCAAAGACTTTTTCATCTGGCAAATGTAAACTATGTGATAGAAAACTACCTTTCAGCTAAAAAATATAACAGACATGGAAGAATAAACATGACAAAATCTTTATGAATTTATGAGAAAGCAATAAACCTTTTAATAACATAAAAATTGTTAATGGAGCAATATATTGTATTAATTAAAATACACACTCAATATTGCAATGATACAAATTCCATGCAAAGACTTCTAGTTTTTCAACTATTGGCACAATAAAAATGTAAACATGGTATTTCATTGAACCAGACAAGCTGTTTCTGAAGAAGAGAAGGCCCAGAATGGCATGACAAATGTGAGGAGGCAGTAGTGGGGAGGGGCAGGCTCTTCCAGAGAACGAAACTTAGAAAGCTGTGGAAATCAAGGCAGTGTTTGTTGTGCACAGACAGCCAGGTAAGGAGAAGAGAGAAGGAGAAATTTATCGTTGCATATGGGAATTTGATGCACAACCAAGATGATATAGCCCAGTGGACCAATCAATACACAGTGATGGAAAATTGACAATCCACAATGCAATATAACAATCATAATACAACTCTAGATCAAGCCACACACAAAGGAGATTTTGATTAGATTTTCCAAGCCATAATTTAAAAAGTTGCAAGAAATTTAAAAAATAATATCATTTATTATCATTGAGCATGGAAGCATTTTACTCATTTCTTTAAAATGAGTAAAATATTGATAAATTTGGCTAAGATTTTTTAGATGACAGAGAAAACATTAAGGGACAAGGGGGGAGCTCCTGCATTTGTACAAATGCCATAAAATCATGGAAAGGCATTTCTGAGACCAGGAGATCTTTTCAATGTTCAGAATCCAACCAGGATTTAAAACTAGTGAACAACAGTCTTTGGGGCTAAATTACCTGAGTTTAAAAATCATACTTGAAAATTTGTATGAATAAATTTAAGCAAGTTATTTCATGTCTATGTGCTTCCATTCCCTATATAAATATTAGAGATAATAAAACTACCCGGTATTTTAGAGTTCTTGAAAAGGACAGGTGATTTAATAATAAGATGGCCAAGCCTAAGATCAAGCATATTATAAGCACTCAATAAATGTTGTCAATTATGTTTTACAATTAGTATTAAAATGTATCAGGTATACCAAAAAGAAAAAAAAAAAGCAAATAAGAAGCAAACAATCTAATAGAAACAATGAGAAAGTTCATAGTTTAACATTTCAAAGAGAACACCCAGATATCCATAAATATTAGAAAAATTATAAATGTCCTTAGTAATCAGGGAAATAAAAATTAAACTGCAATGAAATGCTATTTTGTGCTCATCAGATTGGCAGAATTCAGAATGGGCTGTGGTGCAACAGAAATCTTTCAAACTGCTAGTAAGAATGTTGTGTATCTAACAACCAATTTGGAGACAAATTTGGCATTTTCAAGGAATAGGGATGATGTTCATAGTAGATAATGTAGCAATTGTAGTCCTAATGTGTAAACCCTAGAAATATTTTAATAGGATGTCCTAATGGGCACATAGAACATTCTTAGCAATATTGTTTCTAAAGGTAAAATTACTAGAAGTTTAAATGTTTTTCCATTGAGGAAGTAGGGGTGACGCAGAACAGTGTAGGCTATTTGTACTGAGACTCTGTACATAGTGCCTAAAATGAACAAGAACAAAAGCTATATCCATCAACATAGAAAAATATGAAGACACATTATTAATCATAATCTGTACACTAGATGTCACTTCTTCTCACCCACCAGTACACATTATAAGAATTTTTCTTGATTTCTCCACTGAATTTCCCTTTGCTACTTGATATTCCCATGAATGTGCAAGTTGATGTATCCTATCTTAGATTTCCTTCCATCTACCATCTTATTTCCTTTGTAGTGGAACTTTTTGAAAGAATTGGCTATATTTAATACCTCCAATTTCTTTCCTCTCCTCTTCCTTGATCTTTCTAAAAGCTCTTACTTATTTCAACTATAGCAGCTAAAATTTTTATCTACAGCTTTTATTTTTCTTTTATAATTTTTAATTGTTTTCAGTACAAAATACAGTTGCTTTACAGAAATTTTACCTTTTTCAAAAATGTTTAGTTGTAGATATTTGTAGTACATAGTGTTTATATTCAGTATGGGAAGTTAGTATGCACTCGTAAGGCTTCTTAATTATTCTCACATCCCTTTCCTCTCTTTCTTTGTCCTCTATTCCTTGGTCCTATTCCATTTGCAAAAGTTCTATGTTTCCTGTTATCTATGTTTTGCTTTGCTCTTTAATTTATTTGTGCTTTGGATTTCTCATACAAGAGATTGTGATATTTAACTGTGTGTGTGTGTGTAACTTCACTTAACTTCACAGTCTCAAGGTACAGCTATTTCCAAGAAGTGATTCAAATTTATCCTTCTTTATAGCAGAGTGGTAGCCTTTGTGATAGGATAGCATTTTGGCTGACCATAAATTTGCAGATGTTCTGTTATTAGGTCATGAAAACCACTGTGGATACACAGGAGGACACTTTAATGTTTCTTGTCATACAAGTGTGGTCCTAAAAAAAATTATTGTTTGAGCGGAGATACTGCTCAAAATAAAGAATTCTGTAAATATTAATAGTTGAAAAAGAATCATAACCTGGAACTTGTCACATTATTCCTTCAAAAACCAAACCCAAGGAACCTGAGTGAGTGATGGCACCAACAGCCAACAATTTCTGCATATTATCTTTCTTATTCTGCCAAGATTTATTTCATTCTAATTAAAGTTTAATAATTTTATTAAAGAAATGTGAATGCTGTATGTCCTGTGTTGACTGTTCAGTATTCTATGTAATACATGAGAAATTTCGATAGGCAGATTTAACAGTTCTTTCACCTTAAGAAAGTGTTCTTGAATGTTATTTTTCAGTATCTGCTTGGATCCACTGTTTTGCTTTTCTTCTTCAGAGATTAGTGTATTTGTGTATCTCTTTCCCTGTGTTTTATGGTATACATTTTCTTTAATCTCTTTTCTTTAGTCTTTCTCTTTTAGTTTGATATTTATCTCATTTCTGTTTATCTTCCCTTTGCTATGCACTCCTGTGTACAATCTGTTTCATGTTATTTTCAACTTCATTTTATTTCTATGATATTTTTATTTTATTTTGTTTCTGAATACTAACAGTTACATTTCATCGTTTACTTTTTTATGCCTATTCTCTTCACTTTTGCATTTTTTTTTTGGTAATACTCTTTCAGAGATGTGGCGTATCTATTTTGCAAGGCAAAATCAGTAGTGACTTTATACATCAGTTCGTGATGTCATGGTTTCGCAATTGCCTTATGCCTTTTCATAAATTTTGTCCCTTTTATCTATTTTTTTCTGACTCTTTTACTGACAACATGCCTTGTAACAGTCTGTTATTTGTTATATGAAATACATTTTCCTGGACCAATAGCTATTGGCAGAAATTTCTAGTGGAGAGTTAAAGAGAGTCTTCTAGTCTAGACTCAAAGGCCTCACATTATTCTTGGGTGAATTCCTGAAATTTTATGATTTCATACAATGCCTCAGTAGGACTGAGTGCCAGCATCTACTCCAGTTCTCAAAACTGAAATCTCTCAGTGTTAACTTATTTAAAATGAAGTTCCAATTCCAAGGGTTTTCTTTTCCCCTCTGGACCTGACTTTTCTTAGTTTTTCTCCTGTTAATAAAAACTACTTCCTTTTATATTGTTCAAGTCACAAAACTTGAAATAATGCTTGATCCTTCTATTTTCTTAAAGCTTATGAATAATGTTCATCAAGATACTCTAAGGAACTTTTTTTATAAAATGTATTTTAGTTCAGGGTCTCACTACAGAGACTGGACTCACAATGATTCTCCTATTTTCAGCCTCCCAAGTCCTGGGATTGCCGGAGCGCGCCTCTACGCTCAGTCTCAATCACCTTCTCAGCGCACCCCGGGGGCAAACCGCCTGCCTAAGCATGCACTTTAATCTGCTGAGCTATCTGGCCAGCCCCATCAAAATACTCTAGAATGAAACTCCTTCTCATCAGCCATCAGTATGTTAGCTGGCATCTTAGAAAGGTGCCCTGTCTGCTCCCCTTGATCCCTACATTACCCTTCTATGACATATTTGTCATAAGTGAGAACATTAACAAGCTGCATGCAGGTCCCGCCCCTGGGGCGCGCTGCCAGGATGATTGAGACTGGGCGTGGTGGTGCCCCCCGCCTGTACTCCCAGCTCTTGGGCGGCGGTAAACAGGAGGATCACTACAAGTCCGTTCTAGTAGTGAAACTCTGAACACCCTGTAGACCTTTCTCGAAAAAAAAAAAAAAAAAAAAAAAAAAACAAAGAAAAAGAAAAAAAAAGGAACATCTATACAATTGCAGTATGAGGGTTTTCACATTACTTCAACATCATCCAAAGTTTTCCACATCTCTCAGGTAAAAACTATAAACTTTTCATGGCTGCAAGACCTTCCATAATACAACATTATGCTCTAAGAATATGTCTTTGTGATTTGCCACCTCTGCAGGCAAATGCCTGTCGCAGGGCCTACGAACAGGTCGTGCTTTGTGCCTAGAATTCCATTCCCCTGGTGTGGTCTTGGCTCACACCTCACCACTGTGTTTCACTGTGTCTTTATCAAAAAAGTCTTTCCCCAAAACTATATTACAACAAGTTTTATTTATTTATCCTAGTTAATGCCCTAGATAACTACTAGTATCTCCTTTGCTTATCCTGTTTGATTTTCCCTATAATGTATATTTCACCCGACACATTAGATTACATATTATTTATTTGTTCATTTACTACCTCTTTCTTTGGAGGTATTATAATTTATTGCTGCCACTCATGTTACTCTATCTGCTGGACGTTCTGGTCCCTGGTAGAAGGTCAGCAGATGTTAGCTGAATAAATAAGTGAAGTGAATTAACAGTAACTATGAATTACCCAACTATACACAAAGTGTCATATCATTAATGTAGAAATTTAGGTATGTAAAATAATAATCTATAATTTAAATATTTTTTATATGGGATGCGTCAGAGAGGGGAAGTTATTGGAGGAGGGAAATGAAGGCCTAAAATATATGTGATATTTGACATCTGAAAAATACTGAGAAATAAATGAAACATGAAGTTAAGATGTGACAAATCCGGATAGTGAATTTACCCATGTTTTACTTATTCTCTACTTTTGTTAGTGCATGGAAATCGTTCATTTTTTAAGATAGGAAAAACACATTGATCTTTTAGGACAATGAAAGATCTTCTATAAACACATAGAAGCTTTTTAAAACAAAATTTAAAAGAACAAGAATGCATTGAAGAAGTGAGAGCGAGAGGCTGATTGAAATAATGGACTGAGATGGTCACAGCTGAAACCCACTTAAATGTAAACAACCCAGAGTGGGACAAAATGTTTCCTAGGTCCTGTTTCAGTGAATGGATAATAAAGTAATGACTGGCATGATTACCCATCTCACATAGAAAAAGGACTTTTGTTTATAGGTTCTGGAGACTTTTGTCCCTGATTCTTAAATATACATACTCCCTACCCTCCCACACAATAAATGCTATCTAATGAGTTTTTCGATGTGTCTGACCTTCACTACTTACTAGGATTCCCGATCTGAGTAGGATAAAAATGGAGAGCATCTGGCTTCGAAGGGTTTGCAGTCTAGTGAAGATGTACAAATAAATAGTTATAAAACAGTGTGCCACAGTAGTGCTCTCATGGCAGCGCATGCGATGCCAGGGGGCAGGAGCTGTGAAAATGAGCTCCCTGTATGCCAGCAGAGATCTGCGCTCCCAGAGAAACCTCACTCAGAGCCATGCTGTCAGCAACTATGTTCCAGAATCTACCATAATTATTAGTCCTAACTGCCAAATCCAGGGCCTCCCACTAGCATTTATTATACCCCAGGTTTTGTGATTTTTTTTTAACTAATAAGGCATTTGTTCAACTCAATGTGTGCTTAGGAAGTTTTTATACTCAATTTAAGTGCCACATGGCTAGCTCAGTCAGATTTTTCCTGTGCTTCTAAAATGCCTGTGTCAAACTAAGAACAGAGAAGCGAGGGCCATATTTATTAGAACACTGAGCACTCAGAAGCAACTCAGGTTCCATAATCTACTGAGAAGAGACACAAGGATCTTCTTTAAAGAGAAAGCCTTAAAGTAATTGTCTCAATCGAACATTATTCATGACATTTGATGTAAATTTGTTATTCATTGGCCGGCTTCCCTTTGCAGTGCACCAGTGCTCACTGCTTTGAGTTTCCCTCAAAATCCCAAGTGCCCCTCTCTCTCCTGCCCCATTTTCTTCTCCTCCTCTTAGCTCACACAAAGGCTATGAAATCCTGCTTAAATTTCCCTGCAGGAAATCTTTCTGATTTCTCTAGTTAAATGTAATCCATCCCTCTTTGAATTTCATACTTTATGTTGGAACTAGTCCCATTATAGATTCTTCTGTAGTTGCTAGTGAACGTAATTATATCATTTTATTTCACAGATTCTCTTCATATGTGCTGAGGACAATACTTCTGTTAGACTATGACAGAGTAACTTCACCAAACCTGTATTTTAGAGGGAAGGGTTGAGAAAAAAAGAAGAGGAAAATAAAGAAATACTGGGTTATAAAAGAGAAATGCCATGATAAAACACATAATGAGAACTACCATAGAGGCCAAGATATTTTAGCTATTTGGTTGAAAGCCGTCTATGAAAAGAAGAAACTGAGGCTGGGAGGTAAGGATCAAAAACATAGATGCAGTCTAACATTGTGATAAATACCTGCAATTCCAACACTCTGGTTGGCAGAGGAAGGAGGATCCCACGTTCAAACCCAGCTTGGGAAAGTCAGGAACTTAGAAAGACCCTGTTTCAAGAAACACACATACCACCACCACCACCACCACCACAAAGAAATACAATTAAAAGACTTGGATTTAGCTCAGTGCAAAGGCCCTGAGTTCAGTTTCTAGTATGACAAAAAGAAAGGAAGAAAGGAGTCTCAGCCATTGTCTAACTTACTTTTCCCAATGCCGAGACACAATACCTGCCCCCCAGCAACCGTAAGAGAAGACTTAATTCTGCTCCAGTTTGTGGAGATTTCACTCCGTAATGATTTGGCTCTGAGGCAGCATGGCAGGGAAGAGAAGCGTTGCAGAGGGGAAACAGTCTGTGGCGCAGCAGGAAGGAGGCAGGGAAGCAGCTGCAGGGAGTCTGCCTTCCTTCCCCTTTTATCTCATGTAGGCTATAAGCTTTGTGTGTGCTACTAACCATACTCAGAGTGGGCCTTTCCACTATTCACACCTAGAACTGTGATAAACCAGAGTGCTAATCTTGTATATGAATTTTTAATACTAGTACCACATGCCCTAGCTCCAGTCAGCTCTGAAAAGCCTCGCCTATGAATGCATGAGGCATAGCAGTTACACACACACACACACACACACACACACACACACACACATTTAGGAAGCAACGGAGGTGTACAAAAGCCCTGAAGAAGAAAGAGTGTGGAATTATGGGAACAGAAAACTGTTTATTTATATATGAAGTAAAGAGGAAGCATGTGGGGCTTTGTGGTCCACAACAAGAAGTCTGAATTTTGAGTCACTGTGGATTCTAGATACAGAGGAAGCAATTTCTGCTTAAATTTTTCCAATACAAAAGAGTCATTCTGAAAGTCATGTCTTCCATGACACATGTCTACTTCCATGAAGAGGGTGAGTCAGGGTCCCACCTGGAATTGCATGGGGGTTATGATTGCTGCAAACAAGGGTGTGACACAAGTGAGGTCATGACTTGACACTCCAGACAGTGAAAAGGAGGCAGCTCCAGTCTTGCCCTCTGTTTGGGGGACATCCTTCCTGGACAGTGAGCCACGCTGCTGTCTTCTGGGACAGACCGTATGGAAAGGAGCTGAAACCATCAGTCTCCAACACACATGACCCTCCAGACCTGTGAGTGAAAGTGCTTTTGGGTAGCTCTGTCTCCAATCTTGAAGCTGAATTCCAGGCTGTGTGAACAAAGAAACTCCTGCAGAGGCCTGATTGAGTTTCTGAGCCACAGAATCATTGAGCATTTAAAAGAAGATTGTTTTATACAACTGACTTTTGGAGTCATTTGGTTTTTTAGCAATCAATTAGAGCTGGGTGGTGATGGAGATGTTGGCAGAAGGCAGATTCATGATATATTTGGGAACTGGAATATAAAATATTGGCTGAAGAGATAGAGTTAAGGAGTGAATAAGGAAAAATAAAACACAATAACAATTTCACTTTAATTCATAGTAGATAACAGCTCCATTTATTGAGATCAAGCAAACAAGATAGTAAGATGACAGAGTTGAAGGGGGTAAACCTAGGCTTTCACTGCTAGATTTTAAGCTCTTTGAGAGCAGGAACAAGTTTTATTTATTTCCTGCAGAATACAGAGCACAAAGTCTTCTAAGTAGCAAGTGTAATAAATATCTCTTAAATTGAACTGTGAAGGAACTGCTGCCCACAGCTACCCCACTGAGATCATCTCTTCTCAGAGTATTTGTCTACAATCTATATGGATATAAATGAATGCATTTTTTCCATTTGCATAAATGGAATTGACATATTATATCAATTAATCATACTTGGCAAGAGAAGGATACATAAATTAACTTGGTGTGTTTCAGATATTGGCTGCACACAGTAAAGTGATCTGAGTAACTGGAAAATGTATAGTTAATTTGGCTCATGGAAAAAATATATGCATAAAATCAGTCCTATTAGTCACAAAAATGAGGAATAATTATTCTGCATTGTACTCTGTAAATAAAACTGTCATGCTTCTTCTTCTTCATGCTTCTTGCTTATGGTTAATTCTAGCTTGTGTTTTGTGACCTTGGCCATTTCTTGATAGTATGGTTGCTTAGTTATGTATTAGCAATAGTTTCTCTCTGAACTTTCTAATTGAATATATTCACCCCAGAGTTTCTGGGAAATTTTCTGATTGGTTTAGGCTTTAAAGAGACACAGCACCAGAGGTAACATGGCTGTCATGATGGAGGGAGGCAATGGGGGAAATTCTTTAGAATAGCTACTTTATGACAATTGAAAATTGTTTAGTTCCATGTTTGTTTTTAGACCATTGAGAAAGGCATCATACCTGTACTCCTGGTATTTGTCATAGTGACTTATACAAATTTGTCCCTTTTGTAAATACCTTCACAGGATCTGGTTTACCTTTACTATGTATTTTCTCTTCTAATAGATTTGCCAATCTCATTTATATTTCAGAGAAAATAAGCCCTCTTGAGACATTTCTACTAGCCATATTACTTGCCTCAGGCCTTTTGTGGACAGAGAAATGCTGACCTATGGATGCCTCTGGGCCTGGCCACTCAGCACACAAATTCCTTTTAGACTCTGCCCCAGGTAAAGTCTCAGCTCCTCAATGACAAAGATACCTAATGATAGAAGGCCCTTTCTTTTACTCTTTCTGTAAGGAAAGTTAATATAGTCAATTTATTTGGCTTGGCTTTTAAAACCCTGATGGTCCTGGGTAAGATGTTAATGTTTGTCCCTAATTAAATGCTAATACTAATTGAACCATCTCTGCAACTTGAATAAGAATATTGATTTTCTGTTTAAGATTTTTGTCAATAAAATTGGGTGATAAGTCAGGTTGTAGTTAGTGATTAAGTCTTAATAAATAGTTGTAACTTAAAGTCCATTATTTGTTCAAATAGTGTTTAATGAGCTATCCCTTTTCCTGAGTTCTTCAGTTTTCACAAATGAGAACATAGTATGTTCTCAGGATTAGGAGCCATGCCCGGAAGTGGGTGCTAGTGGCTAAATAGGTGTTTATTTTCACCAAAAGGAGGAGTTCTCACTCAGCATTGAGTAATTGCTCTCCCACTAATCTTCGAGGTATCCTATAATCCTGCCCTCTCTCCTTCTGTCCCTGCCCCTTACATTTCATTCTTTCCTCCCTCCCTCCTTCCCTCCCTTCCTTCCTTCCTTCCTTCCTTCCTTCCTTCCTCCCTCCCTCCCTCCCTCCTTCCCTTCCCCCTCCATCCTTCTTTCCCTCCCTTCCTCCCTTCTTTCTTTTTTTTTCTTTATCAAATATTGGATGAATCAAAACTTCTGAAAATTCTCCTCAATATAAGATGGAGGAAATCTGCTAAAAGATGGAGGGAGGAGGATGGAGCCTACAGGAGCTGCTTGAATCAGAGTCACTCTCAACCTTCTTTTATTCATTACAGCAACATTAAAGATAAAAGAATTAGGTTGGTGATGCACCCAGGGAGGACTGTTAAAAGGTCATTACAGAATTCTACCTTCCACAGTGGACTTTATTTTTTCTATTTGTTCTCTCTCTCTCATAACTTTTTTCACTGTTATAAGTTTTTTCACTACTATAACTTTCTCACTATTATAAATATTATAATTTACTGTTTTTTCACTATTATAGCTTTCTCATTGTTGACTCTGAAATGATGAAAAGATATATAGATTGAACTGCTGTCTTCCTCAGGCCCAGCATCTCTGTCCTTCCTGCCCCAAAGCTGTCCCAGTTTGGAAGGTCCCTTTTCAGTGCTGTTTCATTCTTTGCATGCCCATCAGCCCACATGCCCTTGTCACATATAGAAACATGTGCTAGTAACTGATGAGGTGACCAAAATGGGGTTGCATACTACAGAACATCTCTAGCTACGTTGGTCACTCACTCATATTATGGACATTCTGCCCATGAGTAATATACCACATCAGATGATCCCAATAAGTACTTAACTTGGACTGATTAAAAAGTCTAAGCATTATGCCAAGCTTTTTCCTTTAATTCTATTGGAAGTCTGTGTGCATTCTTACTACAGTGCTTCTGTAAAATAATTTCACTCAGATTTACTTGCAGAGCCAGTTCAAAGACCCATTTCTATTTTGAGACTTCAGAACATGTGTCTTTTCATGTATATATGTGCTTTATATAATTGATATATATTTTAATATATCATTGATATACATCTTAAAGTATACTCCATATACTTTATATTAAGTATATATAAAATACATCTATGTATATATAAAGCACATATATGTAAAAAGTAAAGTCTACTGTGGAAGGTAGAATTCTTATAGTGCCACTTCAAGAGTCCTCCCTAAAGGCACCTACCTGTCCTACCCTTTTACCTTCAAGGTCAGAGATTTGTACTAGTGATATAGTACTTGTCTTGGGATCTGATTATGGCCAGTGGCAAAAATGTAGAGTGATTAGGATCCCTAATCTGGTGTTTTTGAGTTACTCTAAAGAAAGGCTCCACTGGGCAGTGCTGAATCAATCAGGCAGGACCTTTAATCTCAATCCTGAGACCACAGAGATTCAAAGTTGCAGATGTCCTCCTAGATGCCTTAAAAGGCAAACTGCCCTGTTGCAGAGAAGGCCACAGGGGAGGGAATGTCAAATGGTCTCCAGAGCTGAGAGCAACCCTTGGTTGAAGCCAGGAGAGCAAGGCAGATATCAGCAACACATACCCTTAAGGTGCTTAGTGGAGCAAATATCAAGAGTTTGGAAAAGGGTCTACAGCCTCGCATGGGATTATAGTCATGGCCTAAGCCAGACTTCAGTCTGGTGATATCACCCTTGCATATTTCAGATGCACCATAACTGTCAGAGGCCAATTGTTATTCTTTTAAATTGCCAAGTGCGATAGGTTGTATATCTGCCAAGAGGTAAGTGCAATGGAACCTCAGCATCAGATCTCATTTAGACAGAAGATATTTGTGGATACTAAAGGTGAGGATATCAAGATAATATTGTGCTTAATAGTAGAAAGTAGAAAAAGATAGTGAAGCAGAAATACAGAAAAAATTGACATTGTGTAGAGTAGAGCAACAGAGACCCTAAGCAAGAGACACCAGTGACTGCTGCTTATCACCAGAAGCTAGAGCTAATGGAGGAAGGGTTTCTCCCTCAGAATATCCAAAGGGAAGAACCCTTAGTGACACCTTGACTTTGGATTTCTGTTCTGTATTTTTGTTGTTGTTGTTGTTGTGAAGGGTTTCTCCCTCAGAATATCCAAAGGGAAGAACCCTTAGTGACACCTTGACTTTGGATTTCTGTTCTGTATTTTTGTTGTTGTTGTTGTTGTTGTTGTTGTTGTTGTTGTTGTTGTTTTGTGTATTTGATACAGGGTCTTACTACGCAGATCAGATTCCCGGTGATCTTCCTGTTTTCAGCCTCCCCAGTGCTGGGATTACAGGTGCACAGCACCATGCCCAGACTCTGTCACTGGCTCAATGAGACCCTGGGCATGGGGCCAGCATGGCATGTGGGACCAGGGTTTGAGCTTGCCAAAGCAGAAACTTAGTCTGCTGAGCTATCTCACTGGCCCTGATTTTCTGTTCTCTAAAACAGAATGGGAGAATGTATCTCTTTTGTTATATTAAGACTTGCAGTCTGTGTTCATTTATTATGCAGAAGTAAAAAAATAATATTCAATGTTAAAATTGAATAGGCAATTACGTATTCAAGAGAACTGTCTCTTTCAATCAACATTGCTTCTGTGTGTCACTTGGCAATGATGGGCTAAGGAGGCAACTTCTGCTTTTTCCTAGGTGAGAATGCCCAGTTCTGGCTATGGGGCACCCACCACTCCCTCAGAGTTATCCAGCACAGGCACACCAAACCTGCTGCTGCCTCTGCTGGGCCCATAGATGTATGAACAGTTTTACTTTCTGTTTTAGGCATTCATGTCTATTTTTTGTAACTTCAAATTATCTAGCAGTCCCCAGCAGCACTGTGTGTACTCAAGATATAAATCCGTGGATGATAAAGAGAAAATTCCAGTGTTTCCAAAATCATGTTTTTCCAAGGCAAATTTTTCAAACCTGACATAAACAAGTAAACCCTACATTGGACTCGAAGTATGATGGCTTCTGGAGCCAGAGACTAACCTTTTTTTCAGTAAAAATGCTAACAATTGTGTGATTCTCACTTATTGTATATAGGAATCCTAATTCTAGAGGGAAATGAGCTTGTCAAAGATCAACTGACTAAAGTCTAGGTGATTCCACTTTTCTAAGGATGCTAGTTCACTCTGACATCTCTTGATTCTAGGTTTCTCTTTTTTATACCTGAGTTGGTGGCAAGATTCAAAACCCACCTTCTCCCTCCCAGTCTTCTTTTTTTTCTTTCTCTCTCTGTCTCTCTCTCTCCCTCGATAATGATTCATGGCTTCAATTTATTCTCAGTATCAAGGCTTCTTTTTCCTGCTACCTCCTACAGTGGTATAAGTGCAACGCTTCAATGAGTGTTTATTCAATTGCCAAGAGTGAGATTCATTTACTAAAAGATTTTGGGTGAAGCATAAATATTAAAGAGTAAGTTAGAGTTTTCTATGAGTCCTTTTAATGGGGACTAATGAATATAGTTGAGAATCCATACTTGCAGCTGGAAAGGGAGAATTGATAAATATCTAAGGAAAAAAACAGCACAAAAAAACTGTGGTAGGGAACATGGTCCTTTGCAGTTTGATTCTTAACTTGAATTGAAAATAAAAAATGAGCCACTGTCACTTTAGGATATATGACAGGCTGGGAGTTGTGTTTCGTTGGTGACTGTGATTGGATTTCAATAAAAAATTTAATGTTCAGGTTCACTGTTGCCACTACTCTCTTTTTTTTTAATCCGTAAGCAACACTGGAGGGCGGGCAGGCCTGTGTCTGGTGAGTGAGACATTGCCATTTTCTGCAAGATTCCTAGCGTTTGTCATGAGTGGGTCTTCCTCAGGATCTGTGGGACCCATGGTTGTTTACTGAATGCTGGAGGAGGTGGGTGCCTGGAACTGTGTCGGACCATTTCATTTCTCAGATTGTTGTGGTCATTCATTTCATTTTTCTTTAAAAGAAGAGAAGTGATCTCTACAGTTACTGTTTACAAAATACTAGTGAGGATATTTACTCTCATCCCACTTTGACCTGGAAGGGAATTGTAACGTGTCACCTACGCCATGCCCCATAACTCACCCCATCTCCTGGCACTCAGTCTTCTTCTGCTATGACCAGCCACTGTACTGGGCGGGCTGCAGAAATTGAGCTTCTGTTGCCTTTGTGTCTGTTCCCTAAAAGATTAAGTCTCACCTCAGCTTTGGCTTGCTGGTTTCTCAGCTGATTTATAGGCAAGGGAAAGGGTGCCACTGAAGAGGGATGAGAAGCAAGCAGATGAGGACGCTGGGGGCGGATTGAGGTGCAAATTAAAGCAGTAAATCCAGCAAATAATTTGATACTCTTGCCAAAGACACCCAATCTTAAAAGTTTGCAGAGGACTTCTGCACACTACCCGGATGTTGGTTGCTTGATAAAGAAAAGGAAGTAAATGACGTGTAAGGTATGTGAGGATAGTTCCTAAGGTGACTGGATTCTCATCTCAAGCCCACAGTAAAATTCATCCCTGCATGTTAGGTCATATGCCATAGTCAGATGTTATTTGTTTTCCTTTGTTTCACTTTTTGAAAAGATTTTATGCATTCTTGCCAAAACACATACTATAGATTAGTGTACGGTACTCATTTTGGAAAATCTCAGAAGAAAGTTTAACTTTTTTTTTAATTTAAAATTTTACATTTTATTATAAACTAAGGACAAGTCCATAGCTATGGAAGACCCATTTTGTGTTCGTGAGCTCTGCATTACCTTTAATCTTTCTCATCTTACTTATTCACCATTCAAAAGAAAAACCAAGCTAGATGTAGTGAGCGAGGAACCATTTTCTTTTGTGGGTGTTTCATGTTTGGCTTCTTAGAACAGGAGCAGAGCCAATACTAATTAGTTCTCATTGTTTGTTTTCATTCTCTGTCGAGGTGGGTGGATAGAAGACCAGCTTTTATGTTGCTGTTTTTATTTATTATTTTCTTACTTTTTCTTAGGTTGTAAAACCCTGGCTCTGCTGTTTTACACATTGAAATGAAAATGTGCTTAATTAACACAAGATTTTACAGATGCCTCAGCAAATGCCTTTACTGCAGAAGTACCTATCTGCCTGAAAAGAAGGCAAGCTTTTCCAATTTCTTTCTATTTTCCATTCTGTATTTAGAGAAAATAAAAACAACTGGTGAGATGTTTCTAAGGCCCACATGTGTGTGTATCAGGATGCAAGAATGTATGCTACAATCAAGCACTAAATTCTTTTATTTCCTTAGAAATCCTATGAATGCTTAAAGCGCATGAACCCAGTGGGATGTCATACAAAAGTAGTGATCTATTATACATGTATATAGTTATTTATGATAAAGACAATACTGAACACATAGGAAGAACTTTAAATTTTAAATTCCTTAGTCAGTAATATATAACAGCAAACATTAACAACATTAAACATGAGTGAAATAAAATGTCAAGAATGATTGAGTGAAGATACATATTTTATGTCTTGCTGGTAACATATTCTTTCAACATTTAAAGTTTGAAAGAAGAGTTGTGTGTGCCAGCCCAATGGCTAAATCTTCTTTAATTTATCCCTACT
Organism: Octodon degus; assembly: GCF_000260255.1. Lineage (NCBI taxonomy): Eukaryota > Metazoa > Chordata > Mammalia > Rodentia > Octodontidae > Octodon > Octodon degus. The sequence goes on from NW_004524677.1 coordinate 1,114,365, forward strand.
TGTCAGGCTTGTGGTCTTTTGCGGATTCTTGTGTGTCTAATCTAATCTCCCTCCATGATATCACACACATCCTCTACTCCAGGACTTAGGCATGGATTGCAATTCATTGTCACTACTTTTTCTTCTTCTCTCATCCTTATTGTATACTTTCTTTTCTTTTCGTACTCTGAGACAACTATTCTGTACTGGTCCCAACCTTTTCTACTTAAAGCAACTGGTCACTGAATATAAGCTTCTTCTAATGACCTTTTTCCTTCATGCACATTAGGTATAAATTACAGTGATAACTGCAGCTGATAAATTGAGGTACTGAGTTCCGATAGGAAAGATGGGCACACTAGAGTTCAGAACCAGCTCATGATTTGGACCCTGTTAAGCTGAACAGGAAGAATTCTTATTTGGGGCAGTGTTTCAGTACTGAAGCACGTTTGGAGGTGTACAGTAAACTGCTCTTGCAGTAGAATGAAGTTTAAGCAGATTGGTTCTAAGTAAACACTTGTTTATGACCATTTCAAGGATGATGCAAGAAGATGCTCAGAAGCACACCATCCACAGGAGTTAAAATGTGAAGCCAATCAAGAAGTCCAGCAGTGGATTAATGGATGACAATAATGTGGAATATACACACAATGGAGTATTCAGCCATGAGAATAGGATGGTATCCTGCAGTTTGCAACAGTGTGGATGGAATTGAAGATCATTATGTTAAATAAAATAAATGACACATACTGAGACAAATACCACATGTTTTCACCCACTTGTGGAAACTAAGAATTTAATCTTGTGGAATAATACTGAAAAGTAATCAGCAGAAATTAGAAAGATCAGCAAGGAGGGGAGATGGAGAAAAATTTAATAAAGGGCACCAAAATCCAGCTAGAAAAGAAGGAACATTTATGATTTTCCTACAGCATACAGTATAACTTTGGTTAAAAGAATGTGATGTATTTTTAAATGACTCAATGAGTATGAGATTTCCAACACATAGAAATGATTAATTTCTGAGTAACTGAATGTGCTTATTACCCCGCTTTGGTTATTGTATATTATATACATATTTTGAATTTCTATAATCCATACCATCAAGATGGACAGATATTGTTTCAATAAAAAATGAAACAAAAGGGGCTGGTGAGATAGCTCAGCAGGGTAAGCACCTGCTTTGGCAAAAGCAGGGACAGGAGTTCAATCCCTGGTCCTGCATGCTGCACTGGCCTCGCCCCATGAGGCGTGCTGAGCCAGCAACTGAGTCTGAGCATGGTGACATGCACTTGTAGTCCCAGCACAGGGGTGCTGAAAACAGGAGGATCGCTGTGGGTCTGAGCTGTGTAATGAGACCCTGTATCAAATATATGAAAAAAGGCATGAACTAGCCAGATGCAATGTTAACACTCCTCCCCCAAATAAAACCAAGGAAAGCCACTTGTTTCTCCCTTATTGTCTATGCAGTGACACTTGAAACAAACCCAAAAGCAGGTCTGATCTTCTCCTGGCTTTCTTGCGTGGCATGATGATTATGAAGCCTGGGGGTGGCTGCACACATGGGAAGCATGAAATTCTTTTCTGCTTTTACTGGAGGAAGTCCACTTTCAGTGTCAGGTACTGACTTTCAGCTTTCAAATTGTATAAGTGCTGGGGAGCTAGCTCAGTGGCATACGTGCCTGCCTGGCAAACTCAAGGTCCTGAGTTCAATCCCTGGTACAAAAAAAAAAAAGAAAGAAAGAAAGAAAGAAAGAAAGAAAGAAAGAAAGAAAGAAAGAAAGAAAGAAAGAAAAAACTTAACCCAGGTTGTGGACACTGTCACAGCCGGGACTCCAGACTTCAAATTGTGGTATGCTATTTCAGGCCACCCTACCTTCCACGTGTCATCCCATCCGCCTAGAGCAACCATCTCCATTTATTATCAAATCTTGCTCAGTCTCAGGGCATCGCTTGGATCTCACTGCCTCAGGGAAGCTGACGTGGTAGCCCACCATTGTTAGTGGGGGCCTTTCTCCACACAAGAGGCAAACATCAGCCTTTATTAGGGTAATTATGCGTTGCTACAGGTTCACTTTATCACACTTCTTTTGGACCACAAAGACTTATATTTTGAGGCAAGGATCATCATTCTCTCCTTTTTAGGTTTGTATACTTTATACTTCTCAAACAAACTTCTAGTGACAGAGTAATAATATTAATTTGTTGACTGAGAGATTCTACTAATTCATCTGATCTATACCATTAAAGGCACCACTTGGCTAAGTTAGTCATTGTAATTAAAGGGAGTTGATGGCATTTTATCTTAAATCTGGTTTCTGAAGCCCATTGAAGTTCTACTATCAAATTATGTGGTGGGATTATTGTCACTCTTTCCTTTTCAAATACTTTATTTAATATCCATACAATATAAACCAGATATGATACATTCTGATTTCCAAATATTTGACTGAAATAATTCATCTTTTATGTTCAGTTTTGATAGTATGACCTCACATCCTGGCCAATTATTTACCAAATATTTATTGATACTTCTCTATATGCCAAATTCTCCCTGACTGGGGCATTGAGAACATAGCAGTAAACCAAACAAGTCTCACCTCTTAAAAAATTACATTCAAAAGGGAAAGAAAGAAAATTAACCAAACAAATACAAATAGAAAAAGAGAATCCATCACTGAGAAAATGCATTTCATAAATCTTTGGTTTTATTGGAAACTAGCTCTTAAGCAGCAATTATGTAGCAGAGGAAGCTTCTGAAATGCTGAAACACCTAACTGAGACCCCAAGCTCCCCTTTGCTCCTCTTGGGAAGCAGAACTACAGCACGTGGGAAAGGCATCATGGCCAGTGAGACGGAGCCTTCTTTTCCTATGAAAACACCAACATGGATCTTGTGAATTCTTCACTATAAAATAGACTGAGTACAATTCTTAATATGGTCACTAAATACTTGGGCTCTTTAAATCCATAGCATTATACAGCTAAGCTTTTTGGTAAAAGGACTATTTTTTTTTAACCTTAAAAAATGAGGGGGAAGTATGTTTCTTTTTTTCTTCCCTCCCTTCTTCCCTCCCACTTGGTCACAAGAAAACCTTTTCTGCTCACCCTTTTCTTTGTTGCTCTTGACAATGATGCTGTTACTATATACGTTGTCTGACAGGTAGTATCTATTATTTTCAGCTCCGTTAATAGCTTACTTACAAATCAGTGACTCTAAATCACAGAAAGGAATGACTCACATCCATTAGCATGATTTTGATACATTTGACTACTCGCATAAAACAGAGGTACTAATGAGGCGATTGGAGGACACAGAACTCATTAATCCATGAGGGGGCAGTGATGCCAAGTGGAGACAGGCAGAGATTTCTCTCATGTCTTATGTGGGCAAAGTAATAATTTCTTTAAAAGGATCTTCTGCTTGTGAGCATTTGCTATAGTTGGAAAAATCTCCTTGAGGAACTTAGTAGAAGAACACTCATGAAGGAGCAACTCTATATGCACAAGATGTTATAGTTTATATTTCCATTTTATCACCTATTTCTGTTAGAGGTCTGTATTTGGTACTCTCTCATTACTGGGACAGAATACTTGACACCCCAAGTTACAGAAAAAAGGCTTGGTTTAGTTCACAATTTGTAGAGATTTCAGTCCATAGTCAGCTGTCTCCAAAGCAGAGTGGCATAGCAGAGGGGTGTCATAGAGAAGAAACACTTCATGGCAGGGGAGGCAGAAGGCAGAGAGCAGCAAGCAGCAAGCAGCCGGCCTTCTTTCCCTCTTATCCTATCCAAGCTACAAGCTGTTTGGTGGTACAACCCACACACAGGGTGCAACTTTTCATTATCCACACCTGAATATATGCTAAGCAGATTTAATTATCACACACCCTGGATCCAGCCACTTCTGCATATGAGTACATGAGGTTTTAGGGGACATTTATGTACAAATCATGACATTCTACCCCTAGCTTACAAGAGACATATGCACATCCCTTTATGGAAAAAGGTATTTAATCCATTTCTAAGAGCTGCCAAACTCCTAACAGCATTACTGAAAAGTCCAAGTCCAAAGTCTTCTCTGATATTTAAGACAAACTGTTATCTGTGAACTCCTATAAAATAAAAAAGAAAAAATATTTCAAACACATATGGAACAAAGTAAATATTACCATTCTAAAAGATAGATAGATAGATAGATAGATAGATAGAAAGAAAGAAATGGGACTAAAATAAGGCCAAAATCTAGCAGAGCAGACTTTAAGTCCCATAGTTTCATGCTCAATATCCAGGTAATCTGTGGGAAAATGTGAACTCCAAAAGCCTTGTGTAACACCAACCCTATGGCACTTCCTGTGGTAGTGGCTCCCATCTCTCCTATCTCTCCATGTTTTTATGTCAGGAATTGAACTCAGGACCACACGCTTGCCAGATAAAGCACTGCGACACTGACATATATCCCCAGCCCCTATAAATTCTCTCTTGGGCTGGCCCTATTTGCTCTTTCCAGTGTGCTTCAGAAGATTCACATTTCTGGGTTCTCTACTCTTCTAGGGTCTCCACTACGCTTTTGGCTTCATGCGCCCAGCTTCACAGTGCACTTTCAGGCTTCCCAGGTATTCTTCCCAAATCTGAGTGAAACTCTTGCTGACCCAACTCTTGCAATCTGTTGTGCCTAAAACCAGCACCTACATGTGGATGGTGTGAAGGTCTGGTGCAGGCTGGAGCAGCAGCCAGGCTTCATTCTCCCGTGGTTGTAGGAGTCAAGAGCTTGGACTGTTGAGCATTATGAACCCAATTCAGAGGAACAAGTTCTGTAGGGTGCTACTATTTAGGAACATGACACTGTGGGAGTCTCTTCTCAGTTTTTCACCTTTGTAATGCTGAGACTACCAAGGGAGAAGAATTGCTATCTTTTGTGATGTCCTCCAGCCACCTTTTCTATTGCTCTGCTTCTCCTCAGCAACCAAGTTCTCTGCTCCATCTTTGTAGTCTAAAACTTTAGAGGCACTTTCCTTCTGTTCAAACTTAAAATGTTTTAAAACATTGTGCTGGCTCACTTGCTCATGATTCTCATTGTAAGGCTGGCTGAAGCTCCTAACAGTATCTATGTCACTGCCTCAACATTAGACTGCTTTGAAATTTATTCTGCAAGATTAGTCCACTTCTCTTAATCTCAGTCTCAGGTGAAATCCTTCTATGTGAGCAAAATGCAGACACATTTTCAGCAAGAGCATAACAAAAATGGTCTGGACTCCAACTACCAGTGGAGTCCTTCATCCCAACAGAAATCTTCTCAGCTTGGTCTTACTGGCTGCATTGTTAGCTATTCTGGTCTTCTGAACTTTGAGGCTTCAGTCCATATTTGGCTGGCACCAAGGCAGAGCACCACTTGACAGAGGGAAGCAGTTCATAGTGGCAGAAGATAGAAAAAGCAAAAGGACAGGAGCGGAAGCAGTAGTGAGAGCCTTTCTCCCTTCCTTATAATGATTTCCGTGAGTGTAGCACTCACATCTATAATCCCAGCAGCACTCATACTCATAATGTCAGCATTGGATTATGAATTATTCCCAACCTCTAGAAGTCTGCCCCATGACTACACGAGGCTTTTAGGGGACACCCACACGCAAACTATAACATATTATCATTGTTGAGACTAAATACCAAACACAGAGAGTTTATTGTAAGTCTTATAAGTGTTTCAATCTGTAGTTGGCTGGCTCTGACCCAGTGTGGCATGACAGAGGGGCCATTCTGAGGAGAAACAATCCTTGGGAAGGCAGGAAAGAAGGCAGCAAGCACCTACAGGCAAGCCTCACATTCCCTTTCATTCCATCCACACCACAAGACTTCTCATTATCTATACCCAGAACTATGCTAAACCAATTTAGTTATTATAGCCCTTTAATTCCAGTGTCATACATCCTAGATTCATCCACTTCTGAAAAGCCCCACCTATGGCTACATGAGGCTTTGGGGGTACATCTAGATAAAAGTCATAACAAGGGTACCTGGCTCTCAAAGCTTCATCAATCTCCTCCTTCCCATCTTTTGGATTTAGGCAGGAGAGCAGGCCAACCCTCTTGAGGAAGAAAAAAGTATAATCCTCTCTAACTTCAGTGGTGTTTAAAACATCTTAGGATGTGATTCTTCCCACAGATTTGCACTGGTCAATATTCTTGATCATTTACTTCACTGAATGGAAACAACCATCAAGAAATAATCTTTTCTGTATTTGGCCAAAGGATATTTGTTATCTACAAGAGTGTTCTCGACAGAGCACATATAACTACCCATCAAGTCAGTTTTCAAAACACCTTCTGTACAATCAATTCAATTTCAAGCAAGGTCAACGAGATAGCTCACTGGAATAATCTTCTTTAGCAAGCTCAGAAACTGGGCTTCAATCCTTGGCACACATGCCACACCAGCCCTTCCCTGGGGCATGCTGAGCTGGGCACTGAGTCCAGGTGTGGTGGAACATGCCTGTAATCTCAGCACTGAGGAGGCTGAAAACAGGAGGATCACTACAAGTCTGAGCTGCATAAGTGAGATACCAGGGTATTTTGGCACCTTGTACCAAGTACATTAAAAAAATCTTTGATAATCTCAAGGCCAAATAAAATAATCAATAAAAGCTGATCGTTGATTTAACTGACTCATTCCAGCCTGAATTGGTTTACTTTTTAAATAAATCATTGGCACAATAGTTGATCTCTGTATGCAGGGTTATATATAAGAACTCAGATATAATTATATTTTTCAAAAGGAGCTCATTTGGAAAAATATAAATTTATTGACGCTGGAACAAAAGAGAAAAATGTATCATATTATAGCCATCATTTTTTTATTTCCATTGAAAATATCTGAAAAAAGACAAATAATCCATTATTCAAGACAAATGTTAGCAATTATCCCAAGCACAAAGATCTCAAATTTCAAAATATATAAAAAAACAGGGGCCAGGGAGATGGCTCAGTAGAATAAGCACTTCCCTGGCAAGTGCAAGGGCCTGAGTTCAATCCCTGGTTCCTCCAAAAATAAATAAATAAATAAATAAATAAATAAATAAATAAATAAAATAAAAAATAATAAAAAACTATCTATATGAAGAAATACATTGAGAGATGACGTAATTAGGAACTTATGCACTTAATTTTTATCCCTTTTTTCCTGAACATTCTGAATATATAGATGTATGTTACTCAACATTGCATACTGATTTAGATAACTCACCAAAAAGCCCTTCGGCAATGTAATCCTTAATAATTTTTAGTTGATGTGAAAAAATGAGGAAGTCATAATGTTAACTAAAATTTTCATGTAAGGATCCAACTAGACAACAAAGAGTATATATTGATTAACGTTTATCTGTACTTAGAAAACCTGAGTTCAGGCAACGTCATGCTTGAGCTACGGAACAAACGCAAGCATCAAGAATTCATGACTTATTTAACAATATCAAGATGAATGTATCAGTGGGCTAGAAGGAAAAGAAGGTCTGAGTTAGCCATTTCTAAACCTCAACGAACTCCTGCTTTACCCTTTTCACCTTTTGTCCCCTTGTGCTGCTGTGTAATGAACTCAAGGCCCAAAGTATAGTCAGTGTCCCCTAATTTGCGATTGGCTTAGTTCCCCAGTTGTGAATGCAAAGGAAACTAATATCCTGCACAATAGGCAGGATGCCATTTCAAATTTCCTAGCTCGTTCAGTTAGGATTATAATGATAAGGCAGATTGAGTGGAATTCACTGAAAAACAATAAAGCACCACAGCTTTCTAGGAATATTGAAAAAACATCGTTGCCAATATCTGAGGCTTGTGAGATTCTTGATTAGGAAAAGGAAGAACTAGAAAAGAAAATAATGATAAAATAAGAATAAGATGGAAGCAAAGCTTTGTACATCAGGAGAGGAAGAGAGATTGAAGGGAGGACTTGGGAAAAAAAGAAAAATCAAGATATATCTTACACAGGTACAAATTCTCAATAATGAATATGATCATTATGTATATATAAATTGTACCAATGTACTTAATAGAAAAGAAAATAGGATACATTTTTAGAGGGAAGAATAAACAGACTGTATGCACATTTATGTAGGTATTTGGAAGTTAATGATTCCTGCCTTGAATTGTGCTTACTTCTTTGAATCAGAACCAACAAAAAATAAATTTCATAGCTAAAAATTATCTTATTTATTTGCTATTATTCTGTTTTTCTGATGTGAGAATTCACCCCGATTAAGTTCTCTCTTAAGACTGCTTTCATTCCCTCTCATAAGTTTTGACATGTGGTATCATTTTTATCATTTACTTGTTTACACTTTGTAAATTCTTCTTTGATTTCATCTCTGACACACTGGTTGTTTAAAAATGCTTTACTTAATTTCCAGGAGTTTATGTAGTTTTTGTTGTTTCTTTAGCTATTGATTTCTAATTTCATTGCATTATGGCTAGATAATATGCATGAGGTAATTTTAATTCCTTAGCATTTACTTAAGTATGCTTTATGGGCTAATATAGGGTTTATTTTGAAGAATGTCCCATGTGTTACTGAGAAGAATATTTATTCTGATGTGGGATGAAACACTACAGACATCCACTAAGTACATTTATTCACAGGTTTGTCTTAGTTTTGATATTTCTTTGTTGATATTTTGTCTAGTTATTCTGTCTATTTCTGAGAGGTGGGGTATTATGATACTGTTTAGTTGATTTATCATGTCCATGAATATTTGTTTTATGTAGTTGATTGCACCAGTATTTGGTGCATGTATATTTATGATAGCTATCTCTTTCTCTTGGAGTTTTTCCTTAAATCTGTAGTGACCTTGTCTCTCTTGATCAATCTTGACTTGAAATTCACATTGTCTGCAAGTACAATAATTACCTTTGCTTTTTGTGCTGGGTTTCTTCCATATGGAATATTATTTTCCATCCTTTGGCTTTCAATTTATGCATTTCTTTTTTATTGAGTTAAATGTGGTTCTTGTATGCAATATATTATTGGATCTTGCTTCCTGGTCCATTCTGCCAGACTGCTTCTTTTGATTGGTTAACTGAAACCGTCCACAATGATGATTATAATACATTATTGGCTTATCGTTCTCATTATTTTCCCTGTCTTACCCTCTCAATTGCTTTCCTTGCCTGGTGCTTCCTTTCTATTGGCGTTTTTGCAATTATGGACCTTATATTTTTCGGAAATATCCTTCAAAGAATTTTGGAGAGCTGGTTTGCTGGTCATGAATTTCTTTAGTTGTTCATTGTCATGGAAATATCTTCTATCTCTACTGATTTTTAAAGATAGTTTTGTGGTTCATCAATCTGGATTGAAGGTTGTTTTCTTTCTGGGATTGAAATATTTCACTTCAGTCTCTCCTTGATTTAAGACTTTATGTTGAGAAATCTAGTGTGATTCTGATAGCTGCTTTCTGAGGGCAAATGAAATAGCTCCTTCTGCCAGGTGATAACACCTCTAGAGGTTGTTCATATTCCAAATCAGCAAGCAAATTATAGCGCTGTTTCTCCCTTGCCTTATGAAGCAACGGAAGTGGATGGGCTCCTGCCTTGGCCTGCATGTGCCACTAGCACAGTAACACTTTCCACTGCCTGAAGCTGTGGATTTCTACACCTTCAGGGAGATTTACTTTCCAAAATAATAATGCTTCCTGAGGGACACAGCAATTATTCCATTAAACAGGAAGTTGAGACTATTCCCTGGGAACCGTGATGGCAATAAAACCAATAGGCAAGTAAGTGGCTACTGCACAGGAAGACGTGTTAACTGTTAAGGGGGAAATTGAGTTTCCACCACACAGTGCTATGGGGGATATTTCTTGGATGCAGAAGGTCACTTAAGAGTAATACTTCACTTTATTCCCTTGTCTGCTGGTAAAAGCTGGTTTAAAACAAGCACTGGAAAATAAAAGCTTCATGCCTTTGATTTGTTTCTTTTTTGTAAGAGAGACTATTTTTGTCTAGAGAATATTTTGACTTCTACTCTGAATAACATTTCAGCCATTCTTGAAAGATCATGTTACATAGTACATTGACTATTGTTACTCATAATTACTGTTGTGGAAAATTTTTTCATAGGAGTAAGAAGTGTTTTTATAATTTCATTATTAATATCTGCTTGTGTTACATTAAAATTTTAAAACAATCCAAAACTAAAAGAGACAGGTCTGCTGGTGGCTTAGATATCTCAGGGATGGCTACTTGAGTCTCTCCGGAGAATCACAGCAAAGATAGCTGCTTTCTGAGGGCAAATGGAGTAAGAAGTGGACAGTAAATAAAGGAAGTGATTGATCACAGCTGCGGCCATGTTGCCAGTAACAGAAGAGGATCCATTAATAATTATGGGCAGCTCTTCACTTAATTCTTTTTTTTTTTTTTTTTTTTGCTTTGTATAAATTCTACCTCCCTCCAACACTTTTCTACTATCCAACATAAGGCTGTTAAGAGTAGTTAGCTTCACAGTTTGATATTTGAAGAGCAGGGCTTCAGGGAGAATGTGATCATGCAACTGTAAGGTAGAGAAGCTGTGGTTAATGATCTAACATACGTATCTGGAAGTTAAATATGCTGAAAAGAAGTATAGCGAGAAGGGTACCAAGGTGAGATGGACTGGCCTCTCACCAATTGCTCGCTGTCAACCCAACTAAACTACACACGCATTTTTGTAAATGCCTTCCTGTTATGGCTCCCCATTCAGATTGGCAATAAGAGAAATCTGTCAAGATATGGAAGTGTAGTTCTTTCCTTTAGCTGCGGTGGCCACAGGCATGAGTATGCTCATGCTGCAGAAGAGGCTGGCCTCCGGCGTGCTCCGCTGTGGCAAAAAGAAGGTCTGGTTGGACCCCAGTGAGACCAATGAAATCGCCAGTGTCAATTCCTGTCAGCAGATCCAGAAATTGATCAAAGTTGGGCTGATCATCCGCAAGCCTGTGACTGTCCATTTCGGGAACTATGTCGGAAGAACACCTTGACCCACCGGAAGGGCAGGCACATGGGCATCAGTTAGCGGAAGGCTACGGTCAACGCCCAGATGCTGGAGAAGATGACCTGAATGCGCAGAATGCGGATCCGGTGGAGGCTGCTTGGGAGATACTGGGAACCTAAGAAGATTGACCGGCACAGGTACCACAGCCTATACCTGAAGGTGAAGGGGAATGTGTTCAAGAACAAGTGGGTCTTCATGGAGCACATCCACAAGCTGAAAGTGCAAGAGGCCCACAAAAAACTCCTGGCTGACCAGGCCAAGGCTCGCAGGTTGAAGACAAAGTAAACGCGCAAGTACTGTGAGGAGGGCCTGCAAGCCAAGAAGGAGGAGATCATCAAGACCCTGTCCAAGGAGGAGAAGATGAAGAAGTAGTGCCCTGTGTATACAGAGTGGACAAGTCACAAATAAAAGAGCTCTTATCCATTAAAAAAAAAAGATATGGAAGGTGAAAGTAAAGTAGCAGACCTTGTACTCTGAAGGATCCCATAGGAGTGCTGATGTCACCGAAGATCATGTCCATCATTAGTGACATGCTGAGGGCACCTTGTGGCAAGGTGAGTCAGCAGCTGGCTGCCCATTTTCCAGCTCCCTGGATCTAATTCTTGCGTTTCTCCAACTTCCAAGAAAGGCTTACGTGTAGGTCCACAGGGAAGGGCATCTGCTTTTCCTATATGACACCCAGGCCATCGAGGTGTGGGGTGGTGGCACACAGGTGTGGGCTCTGATTTTTCCTGCAGCTTCTCCTTGATCCTTGTTATATGCTGTAGTACCCAGCGTTTTTTCCAGTCGGCCAGCGCCGATGAACTATAGCAAGTTTAGAATCATCAACTAATGGCAACATTTTGCAACAAATTTTCTCAGAGTTCCAACAATTAATTATCCCCTCCAAACCCTACTATAAATTATACTTCCATATCATTCGCATTTGTTTTGCTTTCTAAATTAGCCCATAACTGATAAAGACATAATTTGTTATGATTCCCTTTTAGAAAAATTACAATGTTGACCATCATTATTCAATGTCATATTTAATTTATATAAATGTCTGTTTTAAGAAAATTTCCCTACCTTTATGTAGCTCTTATTCAACTTAGCAGCAGATATCTTTTATTTGTGGTTCCTGTACTGTGTTTTAATAGAATCATAATTTTGCAATAATTTAATGTCTTCCTTCTATTTTACATGTAGGCAGAAAAAATAAATAACATTTTAATGAATGTGTTAATAGATGTTCCATATACACAAAAATTAGTCCAACAAATTTTAGTCCAACATAGTAATTCTATGTTGAATGAATGGATACATGTGAATGCACAAGAAATAGAACATGCTAATAAAAGGGGAAAAGGAAAAATAAAAGATAGGATTTTTTCCTTACATTATTTAAGGTATTATTTAAGGATTGACTTCTAAGATATTTGGTGGATCACAGTGCTTACTATTAAAATAACCTTGCTATTCTAAGTATCACCTTCACATTTGAAACTATAGAGGGACCAGAGATGGAATAAGTTATCTTTTTCTTTTTACTTACTTCTAATTAGAAAAACAAATCTATTTCCTCACAAATGATGACCAGATAGTAATCATCTAGGCTACCTTCTCACAAGTTACCGGGGATTAGATGGAATCAGTAATTGCTATCCCTACACCCACCCAGTCAGGAGTTGAGCCAATTATGAAATCAGTAAGTAGAGAGTTAAAGTGTCAGCAGTTCCTTTTTTAACTTGTGAAGAAGGCAGCCTTGACAAGATGGTTTTTTAAACTGCGTGGGAGGATAGGTGTCGAGATGAACTTACTAATATTTTACCTATAAAATGGACAGCAGCCTCACCTACGCAGTCACAAGTAGCTGGGATAGCTGCAGGCTGCGCTGAGGTAACTTCATGTCTTGCCAGCAAAAGGAACAACAATTTTACCCTGTAATTAGGAACTCATGTATACAACACAACTCTTTTTTGCCTTTATCAAGTAGTTCATTTGGGATTCCAACCTATCTGGTGATATGACCCTGATCCCAATTTCTAAGAGGTCTGAGCTTCTGGTCCTCATTATTTCCAATATTTGATGTTATTTTATGCAAAACGGATATTATTTTATATAGGTCTGCCTCAGTCTATGTGCCTTTGTTGTATTTAGTTCTTTAGAAGTCTGTTTCATGCTGGTTTTCTTCCCCCTTACCTTTCCCATGGTGCTGGTTAGCTAATAGTTCAAGTGGCTGCTAGGTCCTGCAGGTCACCTTAATAGGAGACAGACAAATGGACAGAAGGTCTACTAGGACCTGCTCATAGGATTATTCTCTGTGATATAAGAAAATAAAACAAAATTGGTAGAGGGAGTGGCTGGGCCACTGTTACTGTCCTCACAAAGCTCTCAATTAAGCCAATAAGATGGACCTTTGCAATTGCTTCCAGCTTAGGAGGGGCAGTAGGGCTATTACACTGAAGTTTTAACCATTCATTGGATGTATGGCTGTCCTAGGATATACTGTAGCTTTGGTAGTATGTCTCCAGGTGAATGCACTTCTTCCCAAGGTCAACAGCATGCATTTGTTATCCAGCATCTCTCCCTGAAGCTTGTGGAATTAAGTCCTTTAATACTGAAGGGAATCTATGTGACACCTAGGCAGATCCACCCCAGAGCATCTACTACAGCCCACACCTTGTGAGATTCAGGTTCACTTACATAAATAAATTCTTGGGCTAGCTGTTATGCTGTGGTAACTCTCACTCAGCACTTTCTTTTACCATGCTTGCTGGATTCCTTACCCTGGGCTTTCACTTCTTCCATTCTCAGTGGCTGTGGTACATAATAGCAGAGTAAAATGATATCAGTCATTGGGCGTCGTGGCCTTCTCAAGCTATTGCTGCAGCATTCAACATTCATCCCTAAACTGTGAAAAATGGAATGAGAATGAGCGGAGATCCAGGTGAATGGACTCAATGCCAATCATTTTTCATTATGCCTATATAGGTGTTTATTCTTCCTCCTGCTGGTCAAGGTCAGTTATTTCTTCCAAGAATGATAAACTGTATTCTGGGCTTTGTTCTCATAGTTGCAGGGTCCTGTACATGGGGAGCAGCTCTAGCTTACATCTCCGTGTAGCTTTTGCATCAAGATGCACCCAGCAGTGCATCCTTTACCTGAGAAAGTTTTGTCCTACCATGCCTCAGACTGCTGAGCTTTGAAATTTGTCAGGGATGCAGCAGCCTCCTGATTCCTCACCGCAGGTGCTCCTATTTCAGTAAAGCCTGAGTCTTCAACACTCTCCAAAGCACTTTCAAGCTTCTTGCAGATCTGGTCCAGTTAACATAAAGTCATCAATACAATATATGAGAGTGATGTTTCATAGTTTGTACAACTTCCATACCTGTCTGGGATTTTATGTGATGAAAGTCCTGGTAGATACATAGTCTTAGGCAAAAATATTCATTTTTGATAGTTCTAAGTGGACCTGAATTGTTTCTGTGAATTTCTTGTCAGGATGAAGGACACATATTTAAGATTGAAAATGATGTATACATGCATGAGGCCATATTAACCTACCCTAGGTAAGACATCACATTTATTCAGAAGGTGCACTGGGGGCTACTATTTGTATGAGGTCCCGGTCATCTTTCACCATCCTCCAGGATGGATTTGACTTTTGTAGGGATAAGCCTCCTAAATTTAATGGACATATTTTGCAACTTACTGCCACTGCATCATTTCAGTCTTTAGGGATGACGCTACTATCTGTCATTCATCAGGAATGTCATGTTTTATTGTTCTTAGTAATTTGGCTGAAGTATTTGACCTCCACGATAACTACTCCACTGTGATAACTCCTACCCCACAGTCACCAATGGGTGGGTAGGTTGGAAAAAGCAGTTGTGTATCAGCTACATATTACTGGTGAAATGACCAAAATTGTTTCAAAGCCCTAGGGGGTCTGTGCCAGGGTTACTAGATGATGTCTGAGTCACACATACTCTCACTATGACAGGGAGGCTGTCATGATGTCCTGAAGGATCACATTTCACTGCTTAATGTATACAGTACTTCTTAGAATTCCTCTTTCTAGGGCCAGGCTGATAGCTCAGTGGACTAAAGCGCCTGATTAGGCAGAGCTCAACAGCCGGGATTCAATCCTCGGCATCATGCCATGCCGGCCCAGCCCCTGGGGTATGCTAAGATGGTGACTGAAACCAGGCCTGGTGGCACATGCTTGTAATCCCAGTGCTTGGGAGGCTGAAAAACAGGAGGATCACTATGAGTCTGATCTAAATAGTGCGACTTTGTAGACCCTGTACTCCTTGTACTAAATGAAAAAAAAAAATTCTCTTTCTGTGATATCTCTTGAGTGGATATCGATACATTGCTTTTAGGTAACATTTAGCATAGACATTTTTTGTGATGCTACAGATGAATTTCTTTTGAGAAATTCTCCTCTTCTTAAGTAAGTTCTGGATTCTGGGTTGTGGGTTGGCAAAGTATTGCAAGTGCGAAAACTTGGCTAGGGTGTGACTTTTTATTGAGGAATTTGATTATTTTCTTCCTCGAATTGTGTTGTTTGTATGTTCAACATCACCACTACATGCTATTCATTCATTTGCCCCTACAAATTCAATGTTCTGTTAGTCATCTTC
This sequence comes from Octodon degus, assembly GCF_000260255.1. NCBI lineage: Eukaryota > Metazoa > Chordata > Mammalia > Rodentia > Octodontidae > Octodon > Octodon degus. The sequence continues at coordinate 1,129,974 of NW_004524677.1, forward strand.
ACAGCTATCTGGGACCAGCCAAGTCCACAGCCATGTCCCCTGAATGCTTTGTCTGTCTTTGCCAAATAACATTACACTCAAGCTGATTCTGGAATGAATGGTAAAAGCATGGCCGCTTGGCATAGATGACAGTCAGGATCCTGCTGTCAAGTGACATCACTGAGCTAATTACTATGACAGCATCTCCTCTCATTGGCTTTACCTAAGAATGCGTCCACTGAACTTTAAGCTAGTAACCATCCACTCACTTGGGTAGTCCTCCAGGCCTTCCTATGGAAAGTACTTATCTGATGGGATTTCCAGCAGTTACGTAGTATATAGAAAGCCGTGTTCCCATTTTCCTAAACTTAATCCTTCCCTGATTCACTGTTTGCCAAGAAATTTTTGTCGTTTCAAGTTTATTTTCTTTGGATCATTGTTTGCTCCTGCAGACTGCTTGTATTTCTTCTTGGATTCTCGCCAGGCTACTACATGAAGGGAGCTCTCTGTCAAAATATGCTCTTATCTATGGATCTTGCCCTTCCTGATCAAATACTCTTGGAATCCAGGCTCATAATACGCTTATAATATTCTCCAGTTACTTATAGTGCATACTTGGGTTACTTGGATCATAATACTTCCTCCGTTAGCAGTCTTCACACTCCTCCCCTAACATCACGTTGTAGCCTAACCCTACGTGTCAGCCTGGAGCCATCAAGAGTAGCTAGTAAGAGCTCCTAAGAGGGATGGAGAGGGACAGGGACTTGTGTAGGCTCAAACACTTTAATAGAATAAAGGACTTGGGATGGTTGGTTCAGTAACATCAACAACTCTATTTCATGTTTTCTGCTGCCCTTATTTCGTCTAAGGTCTCTGCCTTTGTGTAGCAGCCCTGCCTAGGCCGAGGGCTTGCCTTTCTTTGGTCCTCAGCTTCTTTGCCTCTTTCCATATGAAGTGAAAGAGCTGGAGACACTGTCTTGGAGGTCCTCTGAATTTAACACTCTGTTTTTAATTGATATGAATCAATCTTGTGTAGTCTTTCATTATCTTTCACCAAAGCATCAGCTGCCCCAGGAGAAGAATTTTAATTCTCTTGTCTTAATAATTATTGATTTACTCTATTTTTCTTTTGAAAGGCCATATGCATTATGTCTTGTAGCACATTCTCCTTCATAGTTGTATATTGCAGTTGCCCTGGAGTGAAAAGTGAACAACTGTTTTGCTACTGTGCACCAAGTGCTCCGTACAATCCATCCATGAGACATGAGTGATAATCGTAAGTGACCTGGTCCAAAATCCAATCTTACCATCTGTCTTTTCTTATAACTTTTTAAAAAAAATTGCCACAGAGTCTCTTTACACAGTTCAGACTCATAGTGATCCTCCTGTCTCGGCCTCTCCAGTGCTAGGATTACAGTCATGCGCCACCATGCCCCGTTTCAGTGGCCTGCATGGTGTGCCCAGAGTTCTGGGGCAGGCACAGCATGCGTTACTGGGAATCTAACTTGGGACCTTGCACTTGCAAGGCAAGCACTTGTGCCACTGGGCTATCTCCCCAGCTCCTGTACCTTGTTTTTTTTTTTTTTTCAGAACCGGGGATTGAACTCAGGCCCTTGCGCTTGCCAGGGAAGTACCTATTCCACTGAGCCATCTCCCCGGCTCCTCCTGTACCTTGTTTTGAAATGAGAGAACTATCACCTTTATCCCTTTGGGGGGTAAAAAAGAAAAATTCACTCACTGTGGAGATTTTTAATTCCTCATAATTTTCTGCTAAACATTTGTCAGGATGCATGAAGGTGCAAGGTGAACCAAATAGAGGGTGGATCGGTTTTCCTTCTTAAGCAACCTGTAAGCATGACTCTTCCGTGGGTTGTAATTTGAAAGCTGAGACCAAATGAAGGTTTGTGATTTTCATCTGAATTGGATACACATCATGCAGTGCCTAGTCCTGGTTAGTTTCTGAAACCTGAGATGCAAGTAAATGTCTCACTTTGTTCTCAGATATCCATTTATATGAAACTATACAACTATACATTTTAGGTATGATTAGGCAAGGAGAATAAGAGGTTCTGTGCTCAGATCCTGTGGGTTCAATTTTATTAAGTACTGCTCAGAATAAGACCTATTACAAAAAATATATTTTTTGGTAATCAGATTCTCTGTGTTGCAGAATGGTGGGATCAAGATGTAAAAACATAGTCTCAGATATATTCCCTGTGCTCTGAGGATCTCTAGGCTATCTCTGAAGTCTGTACTTTCCTGCTGGATTTGTGAGGACAGATTTTCTTCTTATACAGTAAAGAAATCAACATGTAACAATAGGATGAATGTGGAAGAATAACTTACAGAAAAGCAGAACAGTAAAATTGTTCTCAAGAGATTTTTATTGTTTGTTTTTTTGGAAAATACAGCTGTTTGTCATAAAGCCATGTTCTTTATATTAATGTTTATAGAGATTATTATTATGTATGGTATTGGTGCTATGAATCGAACTCAGGCTTTGCACATGCTAAGAATGTGCTCTACCACTGAGCTGCACCTCCAGGTTTTTTTCATATTTAAGGAAGAATATTCACTTTCATTATCACTCTGTTTCATCATACAGAAAGCATCAAAAGATACAAGCCATAAAAGAGTCTTTATTGGAATCTCAACAAATATTAAGATTGTGAAGTGGTCCTAAAAGCAAACATTTGAGGAACATTCCAACTTTACTAGAAAGCAAAGATAACCAACTCTCAAATTTTACCCAAACACAAAAATACAGAGCAGCTCATTACATGTGAAATAAAGGTAGTGATCATCCCACCATTAGTATAAATTTTTAATATTCATGGCTGGGGTAAACTTTCTGAGACAGATACAAGGAACAATATAGGAAAATTTATAACGTGTTTAAAACCCAGCACTTCTGCAAAGACCTACCCCCCAGGTAATGGCAGTATATGTAACAGAGGAAATCCACTAGCTATTTATCTGGCAGAAGTTTTACAATGTAATTTATTATTACCTCTCTTTGATTACTATTAAAATAAGTCTGAAGCAACTAAGAAAATAATTACAGAATAATATGATTTTTATAGGGAGGGTAGTAATGTGAGCAATGGTTAAGGAAGAATCAGGGTCATAATAAGCTTCAGAGATTAAATTTTCTCATTCAGTGATTTTGGTACAAGAAGAACTATGGTCTACATTTGCTCATCAAAGAATAAATTTTACAACTCTTGTTTATGCAGTGACTGGGTGTCTGTGTAGGAGATCTCATTTAGTTCAAAATATCCACACTAAATAAAATACTACCAGTGGGAGTCAGGACTGGAGGATGTTAACCAATTCTCAGATCATTAATGAGAAGGTAAGCAGAAGGTCAAGACGAGGGATATCAACGATGCTCCATGATTCATCCCAGGTTATACTTATAAATAAAGGAAAGAAAGCATTAAGACTATGAAAGATTGCTGCATATTTCAAGAGAGAAGTAGGCTCACTGTGCAAGAGAAAGAGGGCTTTTGTTGTTATTGTTCCTAAAGAAAACCTTATCCTCTCAATAAGATCTAGGGAGGGGGCTTGCGGGCTAGTTCAGTTGATTAGAACCTTCTTGGGCAAACCCAGTCTGGCCCAAGGGACTGCAGTTCGATCCCCAGCCCCACATGTCTTACCAGACCCGTGCTTAAGATAGCCTGAACCAACCTCCCCACCAAAAAATCCTTCAATGAGATCTGGGGAAATTATTGAAACAGAACAGAACAGCTAGCATAAGATTGCAATAGATATAATACACAAAGGAAAAATGGAAAAAAAGAAAAATTGTAAACATTTAAATAAAATGTGATCACAAAATTAAAATCAGGTTCAGAATATGGCAAAAGTGACACTGAGGGAAAATGAATTCTTGTCACAAAAGTAAACTAAAAATGCTCAGCAAAGGTGCAAAGAACAAGAACAAAGAGGTGCAGGTAGAGAGAAGGTGGCAGACTCAAAGGCCAAAATGTTACAAGCCAACCTATAGATTCCCAGTAGCAATGAGAGGACCAAATATTTTTAAAGATTGTATCTTTAGATAAAATATTTTATAGATAAAAATTATATGCTTTATCTAAGTAGGGGGACCTGCTAATACATAGTCAACATTTTGATAAATCCTAATGGAATTTTAAATGGAATCAAATTTTGTGACAAAGTTTTGAACAAAGTAGTTTTGTTAAATAGTGCCCAAAACAGGGAAGAAATAAAAGCCATATGTATACAATACAAAGCAAGTAATGGCAATATGGCAGTTGTTACGATATCATATTTTACAATTCTCCAATTACGGGATCTCCTACACATACACCTAGGTAAAGATAGATAGATGATAGATAGATAGATAGATAGATAGATAGATAGATAGATAGATAGATAGAAAGAAAGAAAGAAAGATAGATAGATAGATAGATAGATAGATAGATAGATAGATAGGATATGGACAAAAGAATATTTATGAATCTAAGTATTTCAACTAAGCAGGCAAATATGTAGGAAGAAGTGACTCTAGGAAAAATAAAAAGTTTACAAATTCAACCAAATAGCTGGGGAGATAGCTTGGTGCTCTAAGTGCCCACCTGGCAATTGCAAGGATACAGGTTCAGTCCCTGGTACGACATGCCTTACTGGCCCTGGAAGCCTGGGCGAGCTGTGCTGGCCACTGAAACCAGGCATGTTGTACACGCCTGTACTCCCAGCACTGGGGAGGCTAAGACAGGAGGACCACTATAGGGCTGAGCTGCACAGTGAGACCCTGTACCAAATAAACACATGGAAGATTTTTAAATTAAAAAAAAAATTGATCAAATAAAATTTAAAAATGAGTGGATGTGGAAATGTTAGAAATATCTTCATTTATTGGAGGCTATGAAGGACTGTTTTTATAAACCTGAAATATTTTTGTCAAGACATAATTGTATTAATATGCTATATATAACACAAAGCAATATATTTTTTAAAAGCCCCCAAAAGGCCACATGCTTAGAAAATGGTTTATAATCAACACAATAGAAATAAGTTCCAGTGGTATAAAGGTTTTATACAATCAACAGCAAAAATTTAATGAGCAATAGCAGGGAATTTAAGAGAGTAAGATCTGAATGTATGATAAACAGAAAATATAATCTCACTAATAATTATAGGACTCAAATTGGTATAAAAGAGAAAATCTGCTTGGGAAAAAGCTAAGACATTTGCCATGAAAAGAATATCATTTGGTCAATTTTATTCTACATGAAATGCTTTAATAAGGTAGAGAACTTTTTGAGAAAAAAAACCCAACCCAAATGTAAGTGAAATGCCATGGCCCAGAACCTGTGGTCCCCAACCTGCAAGGTCATAGAGCCCCCCAGTGAATACATCTGCACATTCCCCAGACTCAGCCTCCCTGGTCATCTTGGTTGCTGGATATCTGCTGACTCTCCACTTTCTCATTTTGACTCAGAGATATAATTCTTCCCCCTTCAGTTTCTATCAAAACCATTAAAATCATATTTGCAGGTTATTCTGAAGTGCAGAAGCTCTTGATAGAAATTAGAAGATCCGGTTAAGCATCCTCAGGCTAAAGAGTGGCAGGTCTGCCATCTGCCACCACATCACCTGGAAGCTTTCCTTCGCTTTTTGCCTAACGTCTCTGGTTATGTGCCAGCTCTTTAACTTTTCTCTTCTTCCTTTTCCAGACCCTAGCTTTTGTCTCTCTGTACTGCATAGAGTAATAATAATTCCTCTTATCACCTCGTGAATATAGCTAACAATTTCTTCGTTCCTACTAACGCTCATGCCTTCCAAGTCGCCTCTGTCCAGGTATTTTTCCTGTCACGAGTAGCTTCTCCCTAAAGGGCACTGAAATGACAGCAGCTAAGATGCCATATTTTATAATTTTCCAATTATGGTTGCCCAAATAGAGTCAATAACTATAAAACAGTAAAAGCAGCATTATATCCAATGTAAAATAGGAGAGAATTTCCAAAGCATTGACTTATTAAAAGTTGGCAATAATACTGTTTCTGTTTTCAAAATGTTATTTTAGTAATTAGGAAAAAAGATATCAAAATGAAAGAAAGAAAAATTAACATAGTGGTTTAATATTTCTTAAATAAAGAAGGTAAGATGTCTGTGCTTTCTGACACAGCTCTGGCGTACATCTAGAACACCAGCAGCCACGCTTCTGCCTCTGGGAAAGGCTGCACTGCCCTAATAATGAGGACTGAGGGGGAGGGGGAGGGAGCGCCCATCCACAAGGGCCATCTCCTGTCCTCTTCTCTGGGATTCTCCAGTGCACACTTCACTGTGCTGTGTGTGCATTCCCCTTTATGCTCTGCTGCATCTCCTGTGTTCTTTGCTTTTCTGTCTGTTGAGGACCAGCTTGATATAGTGCAGGGCAGGCAATAATTAATATTATTAAATTGACACAAGAGTAAATCAAAAGTCTGGCCTGGGCCTGCCTGACTTGTGGCAAGACTCACGGTTGGCTTACAGACAGGTTACTCCTTAAATCAATGGCCAGAGCTGAGACTAGCGAACAGTCTGTGAAACCTTGGCACCTTGAAGCAAGATAAAGCAGCAGCTCTAGACTTCATTGTAGCCAACTTCCTTCTAGCCTCGTTGTCACAGTTAGCAGACAGTCAGGTTGCTGGTTAGCCATTATGTGCTCCTGTGTGCTTTTCCAAAAACGCATTGTTCCTCCATTCTTGAGTGTTGACTGTCAGGAGCTGACCTGTGCCACTTCCTGAAGCACCCTCCAGTCAAGCTGTGCTCCTAATAAAGGCCAAAGACATCATAACTCATGGTCTTAGTTCATATTGAGATTTGGCCATCCTGGTTCATCTTGTAAACAAAATACATACCTTGTCTGTGTTTTATTCTGTTGTCATACTCCTGAGCAGGAGATTGGTGGCCCCAGATCAGGGTTCTAAGACCTGTCGTTGAATATCTGAACTTTGTGAAGTTGCCTTCTTTCGTAGTGATTGTTTAAGATGCTTTGCAGTTCCAGTGTTCCTGTCTGAAGGTAGTCACCTGCAGATACAACTTGTATGCACAACTACGCATTTCATGGGAAGAAAGCCTAATGACTTAGGACTGATACCCTAAATCTGGCAGAGAGTAAAGACCCAGTTTATGTGATATATATCTATATCTATATCTATATCTATATCTATATCTA
>NW_004524677.1:1137279-1138694 GCF_000260255.1 Octodon degus
TGAATTAATCTGAAAAGAAATTATTCTTCCTTAACAATCATAAGCACCATTTTCTCATGGTACCTGTGTCTGAGATCCTGAGTAACCATAGCATCTGCTACCACACAATCTCTTGGCAGCTTTCATTTAACTGTTTTTTTCTTGGTACTCTGAATTGAACTCACAACCCCTCACTCTTGCCAGGCAGGCTATGTGCTGCTGAGCTACATCCCTGGCAGGTAAACTTTTATCCTAAACCATACCATGGAATTGAATCTCCACAAGAGCAAGATCATGTTTTTCTTGATTACTCCTCTATTTCTGAAATACAAGAAATGTTTAGTGAATAAATGAAGAGATTGCTGATGGAATGAAGAGATGACCATCATTTGTACTTAAACTTGTCTTTCTCAACTTTGGCTGTACTCCTTGGCTCTTGAAACAAAAATCGCCAGCCAGTGTTCTCATCAAAATAAACTCTGATTAAGATTTAAGGGAATTTAAATTATCTCAATAAAACCAAGGTAGCAAATTGACAAGAATCTAATCCTAAAATGATGATAATTTAATTAGAGACAATTATTCTTGGTATTCCATTTCATTTTTCCTCCCACAAATGCTTATATAAGGAAAAATACAAGTTATTTCCTTACATTTACCCCATAATGACTTACCATTAGAGTATTCTCTCTCCCCAGGGACCTTGCCTATCCTTATCTGCTTTATGTTGATTACTGTCTGCTTTGATCCATCCCCCTTTGGACCATCAAAAAGCAATGTCATTCAGAAAAACATTTCTTTTACATGTTGCTCTCTGAATATGCCTATAGTCACAACCTATCAGTTTGGTTGTTCTTGTTTTTATGATCTCTCAATCCCTCTCACTATTACCTACATATGGCCCTGATGTGGGAAGGCTAGTCTTCCTGCCTTGGAATCCAAGGTAACTATGCCCCTTCCTTGTCCTTACCATCCTCATTCTGTCAAAGGAGTGCTGATGCATAGAGCTGTGTTTGCAAGTGCTAACGACTGGACCCAGGGTCTTGCTCATGCTACCGAGGGTCCTCCCACTGTGCGATATCCCCAGCCCTCATTTATTGTTTCAGTAATTGTTCTTGGGCATTATCCTTCTGCATTCCTCATTCCCTTGGTTTCCCTACATCCATATCGTACCCTGCATATCTTACTCATGAAGGCTTCTGTGATTAATTTTCCCAAACTGATCCTCCCATTAGAATATTCTTTTGAAAACTTTCATAATTTTATTATCTTATTTTCTTCAAACGTCTCTGTATAAAATATTCTATATTGCAATGGAGAGTAGTCTGATTTCTTCCCTTATGGGCTACATTTTTCAAACTCTGTCTGTTTTTCTCTCCCTCGCTCCACCCCTCGCTCCCCCCCTCGCTCCCCCCTCACTCCCTCCCTCCCCTCTC
>NW_004524677.1:1138927-1142942 GCF_000260255.1 Octodon degus
CCCTCGCTCCCTCCCTCCCGCCACTTGACACGATCTTGCTATTGGTTTACCGTTTAGGTCTTGAACTCATGGCAAAGCTTGTATCACAACCTCACAAGTAAGGGCTGGATTACAGCGCCGCCCCGGTGCTGGGCGTGCACCACCATGCCCAGCAAGAGTGACCCTCTCTTGCCTTCTCTTCTGACCAGATTCCATTAACTGCCAAGTTCACGTTCCACATATTCCACAAAGCTTTCTTTTAGTCCACACCAACTTTCTTTCCCAGAAAAACTCTCATATTTTATATTCACAGCAAGTCATTCATCTAATTGTTTCATGTGCTGGGTTTATCTTCCAAAGTAGACTTTGTGCTTCCCAGAGGGAGATGTCTAGATCATCTGTATCTGTATCTGTATCTGTATCTGTATCTGTATCTGTATCTGTATCTGTATCTGTATCTGTATCTATATCTTTATCTATATCTATCTATTTATTTCTATCTGTATCTAATCTTTTCTGGTTTACCTATCACATCCAATACAGTACCATAGACTTAATGAAACCCAGTTAGATTACTGCTGATTGCAAAACAGAGATGCTTTGCTTCCCCCAGTTGGGTTTTTGAATTCAGATATTATAAAAACAGAAAAGAGATTAAGAAGAAGCCAGTGAAATGGTGAAAAGTTAATGAATAAAACATATTTGAAGATGAAGGAATTTTGAAAATTAATTTCAAACCGAGCCACTGTCACTACGACCAAGCTTTGCAACAACCACTAGCACACTAGCGACACACCTTCTGTAGTCCAGACACACTTGGAGCTCAGAGAGAGTGAGCGATAGCTTCAGATAACACTTTGACGTGGAAACACCTGTATTATTTTTTTAAATATACTTTTAGTATCCCCAGCTGCTTTCTGGAGAGCCCTGCATATCATACCCATGAGGGCAAAGGTGGTCATGGATGGGGAACTCTCTTACGCAGGGAGCCGGACACAGACACACACCCCTTGCCAAATATCTAACAGTGCTAAAGCCAGGAGTAGAGACAAGACCCCATGCCTGGGCATCTGGCGTTCGCTCAGCTAGACCACACTGTCTCTCTGAGCTGCCAACCTGGACTGACAGTTGTGCATGTGGCATAGTTCTGGCCTTCGTCTTGGTGTGCTGTTGGAGATGGGCCACCTCTTCCGTCGAGGACAATGGAAATTTCTCTCCGTCCTCACATATGCACAGATTGAAAATTAGTAATGCTGTCTCCACACACACAAGCAGGAAAAGCAAGTAAGCAATTCATTTATGTTAATTTCAAAGCTAGGAAAAAATTAAAAGAATTCTTTGAAGTTAGATATGGAAAGAGTAAATTTTAAAATATTAAAGGAATATTTTGAGAATTGACTAAGTTAAACTATTAATTTCTATTTATCAATGTTGACTTTTTTCACCTGATTTACTTACCCATTATTTGCAAAACAGGATACATGCACAGAACTTATGCAGGCTCATGTTTGCAACAAACCACAATTATAGAACTAAGAAAGCTATTTCTTTCCATCAGATTTGCTAGCCTGATACACATCCTAAGGTAGGTGCAGACTCACAAGTATTCAAATGAGTTCAGAAACTGTATATATTTTTCTTTAGACTATGATGAATATTTTCTTTAAATTCAAGAAAAATGAGTGTTCAGTATCAACTAAAATGCTTTGCATAATTATTACATGAGGAATCTATTTAAAGTTGGAGAAGAAAGACAGCCCTTGATACACCAGTTTCTCATCTTATACCTTTCCAAGTATCCATATGTGCTTAAGGCCAGCCGTTGCACTAAAATGTGCCTCACAACTGTGTTAGCTGTGCTTGCACAAATCATTCTTGATGGTGGCACTGTGACCAGGTCTATAGAAGTTAAGCCAAGCCAAAAACTATGCATATTGATAGATGACACAGGAGCTAATTCTCTAAGATAATTTTCCTTAATATTTAATCTCACTTTCACATTTTCATGTGTTGTTTGAATATACCCCAGGAGAAAGAGAAGAACGGCGGAAAACAAATTATTCACTGGACCGGTATGAACAGTTGATGTCTTGGGCAATCGAAAAGGGTCATCACGAAGCACTGATGATTCAAGGAACATTCAAAGCAGGAATGATTGAGGTAGAAGATAGCCGGAAAGAAACTCCGCATCCAGGACATTGCCACGGAGACCTCTGGAATGTCGCGGGTTGCTGTGCTTCTAGCTCCCTGCTGCTGTTTCTTGAAAATGGTTTCCTCCTCTCAACTGGCCTTTTCTAAGGGAACATATAAGATTTTATCTTTTGCTAGTGAATTTGAGCTAGATATGACACAGACAATACTAGCAACTATTCCACCTCTGCATCAATTCACTCAAGTATAAAGCTGGATTATAAGGTTGGTAGTGCTCTAAATAGAAGAGGGCCTCTGAGGAGAAGCCGCCTGATTGCTCTGGCACCCGGACCCAACCCAGACCTGAAATGAAGCCTGCAAGGGGTCCTCCCCAGCAGACTGGACTCCCCTCTCCTCTCTTTTTCCTTGTCCTTCTACTCCCTCTTCTTCAGGACAGCGGGTCCCTCACTGCCCTCCTCTGGAGCAGGTTCCCTCTGGGAGCCCCTTCCTCTCCTGTCCCAGGGAAATGGCTTTCCTGTCACATAGGACTTTTGAAAACTCACAATTCAAAATGTCTCCCTTTTCCCTCTTTTGACATCTAATGACACATATTTTCTGTAGGTTGGGTATATTTCTCAAAAGTTCTGGTGAATCAAATCTATGTCCTCTGTTGTGCTTTGAAAACTAAAATTATAATAAACCCCATAAGGGCCAACCAGATAGCTCAGCAGATTAAAGCAGCAGTTTAGGCAGGCACAGGATTTGATCCCCTGTGTGTGTGCCAGCCCCTCGGGTGCGCTGAGATGGCGATTGAGATTGGGCATGGTGGCGCGCACCTATAATCCGATCATTTGGGAAGCTGAAAACAGAAAGATCACTATGAATCTGATCTGTGTAGGGAGGCCCTATAGACCCTGTGCTAAATACATTAAAATTTTATAATAAGCTCCATAAATACAGGGTCCATCTTAGGTGCAATACATATATTTCCAGATGAGTGACAGTGGCGACAGAATAAGGCTTAATAAGCGCTTGTTGTTTCATTAACGAGGGATTACTGTGATATATATGGCCTTAAGCACTTCCAAAGGTTCGGGCTAGGTGCTTGATTTATGTACGAATGATGATCAAGCCCAAATATATGTTAAATCTATGGGTTGAAGTGCAGAACTTGCCATCAGACAGTAGAGCCCAGAGGTCCTTCCAGGAAATTTGAAAGTTTCTTAGCGAAAACCTTGGAATTGTTTTCTAAGTTATATCCAGGATACAGTTGTCACTGACTTGTAAACATTATTCAGAAATACTTGCTGATCAGTTGAAAGCAAGCATCCTACCCTGTTCTAAGTCTGCTTAGTTAGGTGCCTAATGCTAGCATATGGCTTGGCATACTGATTCAACCTGACTGGATTGTCAGGCTATAAAAGTGCTTACCCAAGCGTGAAACAAGAATGAAAAGCTCAGGTTTCAGTTTGTGATTTTGTTAGGTGCAAGGTGATTGCTGGGTTATGCTTATTGATAGTCCTTATCAAGCTGTGCGTTTCCACTTAGACAAGTCTGCACAGTGATTAGATAGTGTTATTTTTAATTTTGTGCCCTCAAAATCATATAATGCTTGGTATCTAGTCTTGGTATCTTGGATATCAAGGTGCAAAATCAACTTCTTCATACTTTGATTTTTTTCCACAACACTATTTTCTTCCAATTTTTGTTTATTTTATAGCACTTAGTGCTGTATCTGACCCCATATTCTCTCTGTTTCTGTCTCTCTCTCTCTCTCTCTCTCTCTCTCTCTCTCTCTCTCTCTCTCTCTCTCTATCATCTATCTCTATCTCTTCTCTGTATCTTATAACAAAATAAAAACAGAACTCGGGTGGCTTTTTCTTTTCTTTTCCCCAGGCAGCTAATT
>NW_004524677.1:1143042-1182880 GCF_000260255.1 Octodon degus
CTTCAGCAACTGGTTCTCGAGGCCTTCTATATTTCAGAAAATATAGTAATGGGTGTTACATGAGCAGTATCAGCAAGCCATTATTTTAGTAGACTATCTATCTATCTATCTATCTATCTATCTATCTATCATCTATCTCTATCTCTTCTCTGTATCTTATAACAAAATAAAAACAGAACTCGGGTGGCTTTTTCTTTTCTTTTCCCCAGGCAGCTAATTAACCAATATGAATACTTTGCTGTGTTTCTCCCCTTGTTATTCCAGGACCTGTTTTCGGGTTATCTGTCTGTTCCCTTGATCTGTCTGCTGATTCTCATGCCAGCATCATACTGTTTCTAATTATTGACTCTTATAATAGAATAAGTCCTCTTGTTCCAGTATTCAATTCTTCTTTTTCATTATTTTGGAGGTTTCTCTATGGCTTATTTTTTTCAGATGTATTTTGAACAATTTCCTCCAAAGTTACTAAACAGATTCCATTGGGACTTTGCTTAGGGGTTGCATTTTGAAGATACAAATTTATTTGGGAAGAATTGACATCATTACAAAATGTAATCTTCCCAATAGGGTAATCTAAATTTTATGTCTGTAAAATGTAAAAATGTTTTTGTTTCTGATCTTATTATTTTTGGAGAAATGTCAGTGTATAAATCTTAAACGCTCAAGTATACCTTGTGTGGTGTGTGGAAGAAGGGGGTCTTCAGCTTCTCTCCATGATTTTGCAGGCTGCCACCTTGTGGGGGGACTTGCTTTGGGGCACTTTCAATGGGCTGACCAGGGAGCCCAGCAGTGAGCCCAAGGTAACAGTGCAAGAAACAGATCTAGGCCAAAAGGCAGCTGACTCGGAAGGATGGGGAAAGGATGTTGTGTGCTCGGCCATTGGTCTGCCTGCCTTTGAGGTCTCTGGTGATGACATCTGTCTTTATTTCTGTCCTTTTGTGACTGCTTCTTCTCTATTTCTTCTACTTAAGCAGGCATATAGATGTCATGTATATCTGAACTGAATTAAAGTGCTGAAAGGAATTTTGACTCTTGACTTCTATGATTAATAATAAATATTACATTAGAAGAAGGGCACAAAAATATTAACAGAGAATGTGGTTTTAATAGAATATATTCTTTTAGTAACTTTTGTAGTAGCCTCACTACCCTGTCATTGTCATCTCCTTCAAAACTATCAGATTCATCTATCTGTACTAGGACTTAATTTTTCTAAAGGAAAACAGTTTATACCTAGCATTATCCCTTCTCACTATGAATGCTGAATGCTTTTTAATTTTTGGCAAACCTAATTTTATTTCAATGAGACAGCTGGGAAGGTGTAAGAACAACCATCAGCATATTGCAAGCCTGGTGGTGGAAGCAGGAGAAAGGTCTGTGGCTTTTGCTTCTGAGCTCTTATAATCTCGCCAAACGTTGACAATGCATGTGGCAGCACCAGACCCTGGTGTAAGCCCATGATGCTGATGGGAAACAAGAAGCTCCTCAGTGCCACCTTGGGTTCCAAGGACCAACAGAAGCGCGAGCGCAGGGTGGGCTGTACGGTTTCGCCTGGAATACGTGTTTCTTGGGTTCTCTGCAACCTTCCACGGATTCTTGTAAAACACTTGGACATTATCGCTAGGTAACATTGTAGATGTGAATACTGCTTGCACTTAAAGTGATGCTTAATCTCTATGTCTGTTTCAGATGTTTGCATAAGACCTTCAGAATGGAAAATTGAAACTCAAAGATTCCATGTCTTTCAGAATGAAGTTAATTTTTATTTTTTATATTATTATTATTATTATTATTATTATTATTATTACTTTTAGTACAGGGTAAACAGGGTCTCACTCCACAGATAAGACTCATAGTGATCCTCCTGTTTTCAGCCTCCCCAGTGCTGTGATTACAGGCGCACGCCACCACCCCCAGGCTTAGAATGAAGCAAAATTTTAGATACTTCCAGTTATGGCTGGTGGTGCGAAGAACAAAGTTAGAAGCTGAGAACCTCTTTAGTCTTATCTGGTATTAGTTTCTTTAGGGTGCCTCTTAAAGGAAAAGTCACAGTCAGGTTACCTAAATTTCAAGTCTGTTTGGAATACGCCAGCTGTGGGAGTGAGTTTTGTAAAGAGTTCTGATACCTTCAGACAAGTTCTTCAGAGCAGTCTTCTGTTATCTGTTGGTTATTGTCTAACTAAACTGCTTACTATGCCAAAAACGTCGCCCCAGTAGCTGTTGAAGCCTGGCGTTCCATCTCCTTCTCATAACCTCCCCCAGCTTCTGCTGTTTTAGATCTATTTTTCATGACAGGAGGGCTTTTTCTCCTCTGTGTTGCTTCAAAAAATACTGTGGAAGTGTTTCATAACACTTTCTTTCCCCCCTCTCTTTAATTTATTTATCTTTTGCTTTGACCTTTCAGTCACTCTTGTGGACTCCTTTCACATGGAGCAGGAGATTGAGATTTTTTGTTTTAAAGAAATTATCCTGCCTGTCAGTTATGTATGAGAGCAATCTGTCATCTTCCCATTGGAAGACGTGGGTTGCTGTCTTCAGCAACTGGTTCTCGAGGCCTTCTATATTTCAGAAAATATAGTAATGGGTGTTACATGAGCAGTATCAGCAAGCCATTATTTTAGTAGACTGTTCTGAATTGTAAATATTACCAGACATCCCAGGGAAACACTACACGAAGATTCTATGGTTAAACGGGGAGAATGTTTGCAGAATTATCAGGCAGAAGCAGATAAATAGAACAAAATATATTGCTTTCTCTGTTTTCAAAGCTGACTGGTATAGCAGTGACAACTTGATTATATGTAGCAATAGCTTAGGGAGCCAACTAATATCTGTTTCTTTCTGTTGTGTGAG
Source organism: Octodon degus (assembly GCF_000260255.1). Taxonomy (NCBI): domain Eukaryota; kingdom Metazoa; phylum Chordata; class Mammalia; order Rodentia; family Octodontidae; genus Octodon; species Octodon degus. The sequence continues at coordinate 1,145,896 of NW_004524677.1, forward strand.
TAAGTAAATGTATGACGTATTATCACCTATCCCTCTCCATCCCCCTCAAGACTGGTCAATGCTCATTTGGGCAACTACAAAATGGAGCCCTGTAATTCTTCCGGCTGTTTCCTATAGATGGGAGCCTGGTGGTAGCTTTATAATAGTATCTATTATTAATGCACATCCATTTTGCAAAAAGGATCCATGCCAGAAAGCACTCTGAAGGACTCAGTCACATTTTATCTTAAGGAGGCTGGTATTTAAAATGTCAAAATAAAATAGCTCACACAGCTGAAGGAAAGCAGAGAAAGCACAGGCAAATGAAGGGGTGCAATTTGAACTTCAGAGTAGGTAACCCTGAGACTTCACTCACATGCAGGAGCCCCGTGCACCAGGAAATGGTGCTTTCCGTAGGCAGATGGATTGTGAAGGGAATGATCTTGGACCCACAAAGACATCAAACTGCAGAACATAAACCTCATTCTCGGATTCAACCGTATTTCTTGCAGGAAGTTTTCTACAGGTGCAAGTACAGGGAGTCTGTCATTAAACACAAATGCACATCCCAATCACAACACACAGACCTGCGTTTTATAGCATGACTAGCATTTCAACTATGCTAAATATACAAACCCTTAGCGTGATAACAGGGAAAGCAATAAGCAAATCATTCCCATGACTCCAACCAAGAAGCCACATTTTGTTCCAGGACCATTGTTTAAATTAAGAATATATTTCTAAATTTATCACATGTTATGATTGGTTACCACTCCGTAGATGATTACAGTTGAAGACTTTTCTAAGATGCTATTGGTAATGACATATCTTTGAAAGAGATGTCCATTGTGTTAAAAATTTATTGTTTTTAGTACAAATAGCATGAAAAATACATGAAAAAAAGGAAAGTGAAATTTGTCCGACCTGTGCCTAAGCATGCCAAAAGTTCTTTTCCTCCTCACAAGACTTATTTTTCTTACTACTAATTCACAATTAAATCTTTTTTTCTTCATTATATATTTGATGTCAGTTTTCAATACTTGAAATATTTGAGCATTTCTGTGCCTCACTTCCTAAAGAGATAAGTGAACAGATTTCTCAGGTTGAAATAAAATCTGTTTGAAAACTGTATTTGTTTGTAGCATTTATTTTTATCCAACAGCAAAATCATGGAAAACTTAAGACTAGACTTTTTTTACATTTCTATGCAGTTTTAGGAGACAATTGTAAAATTCAGGTATTTTATTTTCATTGTGGGGTGTAAAAATGTACTGACATTATTTTACATTTATGTAATATCCCAACTCTCGCTTGAGCTATTGTGTGTGTACATCCACAGAGGCTTACTTTCATTGCCACTTATCTATTTGTGGAGATGCGGATGTACTGATCACCCCCGTTTTCCACATGATGGAAGCAGTCAGTCGTTTCTTGGTGTCCATCCATCTCATCAACCTTAATTGCTCTTTACTGGATGCTTATCACACTGGGTATGCAGCACAGTGCTAAGTGCACGGAACGGTTTAACTTTAATTAAACAATTTGGGTGAGTACGACTGCACACACGCCCATGCGCATTGATCTGATGGAATCCATACGTGATTGAAACTGGATGTCTGTATATAATGTGGGTCTACAGTCTTTGGGGGAGCGGGAGCTTCCTCGGTCACAAGTAAATAAGGAACAACGATGTTTGGAGAGCAGAGAAGCATTCCAGCGAGCTGTGCTGCACTTTGGCATTGACCCAATGGCACCAGAAGGATATAGGAATCATTTGGCTGCTTATTTTCAGAGGTCATGTGTCAGTTTCACATGTATATTTATTAAATTTTCATAATTCATTAATGAGAACATTCTAATTCCAAAGGGCTCAAATTTGTTTTTCTTATTTCAAAGCCCTCACATTTGATATTATTGACAAGATTTCATGATTTCTATGTTATTAATAATATCCATCAGTCCGCCACTAACGTCTCACAGAAGGTATGGTGCTTCTGCATGGGAGTTTCACTGAATATTTTTATTTATTCTCTCAATTACTCCATCTGTTTGCACAAAAGTCATTCTTATCAAATTGTTTTAGTTATTTCCAGAATCTGGGATGCAGAATACCACAACATGTAAAAGAATAAGGCAGAGATTGAAAAGTAAGTGGCACATTGGAAAAAAAAAAGCAACTTCTCTTGCACTGTTCCTACATTCAATAAAGAATAAAAACCTGAGGCATGTTTAGCTCCTAGTTATTTCGCTATGAACCACCTAGTTGCCAAACAGACACAATTATTCCAGACATTATTTAACAATTGTCATCTGATTGCTAATTTGCATTCTCTATGCTTGAGTCTGCCCTGTCTTTAAATCTTCATTATTTTTTTCAGGTACTGAGGGTTGGCACTAAGCTAAATGCCCAGCCCTATTTTTCACTGTAGATTTCAAGACAACTTCTTAACTAAGTGCTAAAAATCCCAGGCTAGAATTGAACCTGAGTTCCTTCTGCCTCAGTCTCCCAGAAGTTTGGGGTTAGAGAAGTACAACCACAAACCCAGGAAATCTTCACATCTGTAGGGCAGAAAACTTTCACAACAATAAACATGATTCTCGGAGTAAGGGGAGAGAATATCATACAGGCGGCTCAGGTCTGACCTATGAAAATAAGAAGGAAGGTGCATGCAGATTAGACCTGTCCTGTTAATCTGCACTTCTCTATTAATATCCAACACTGGGTTCGTGTCGTGGCTTTATGCATCTTACACCTTCCTGAGGGCTTAGAATTACTTTAAATTTACTTTCTTTTTTTCCTTTTATTTTATTATATTTAAAAATGTTATTCATATGTGTTTGCAGAACATAGTGGTTACCTTCGTCATGGAGAGTTGGCACATGTACATTACACACCCTAATTGTTTTTGTGTCCCCTTACTCCCCATCTCCTTGGAAAAAATTCTAATTTTGCTCGTTTATATGTGTGCTGCATGTTTGTTCTCTTCATACAAGTCAAGAAGTGGAGATAAACTCATGTGAAAGATGACCTTGATCTACACACTGAAGGTGTTTTCTTGTATTGAAGATTTTAAATCTTATTTTATGATTCTCCCACTGAGTCAAAGCAATAAAATACATAATTAGTCCATGAGCTAACAAATCAATTAACTTTGGCCTTAAGGTTAAAACAGTGCTTGGAAAATTGGAGATGAAATAATGAGATAGTATGTATGTGCACTGAAGGACTGCTTCTATGGGCTAAACCAGCCTGGAAAGCTTCAGGAAACAATGGGGGAGGCTCAGGAAACAGTGCCATTTAGCATCATGTTCTATGGAAGGGCATTATGGTAGAGTGAAAAGCACTGCTCTACATCTACCACATCAGGGAATGAAGTAAAGGTGTGACAGACTTTATTTGGGCTTCTTGATTATTTATCACATTGTTTTATCGTTTCTGAACATCAGAGAAATTACTGATTTTCAATCTATAAAGCCACAGGCAGGCTATCTTCAACAACACACATATCAGAAAAGCAACCTATGGGAGATGAGTTAAGAGTAGCTTGTAAAAAATCCCAATCAGTCTATACCTCTATATATCAGGCTTGCCCCACACGTCATATGGTCTTGTCACATCAGCCTCAAGGATGCCTGGTCTCAGGCCTTTGTAAACCTCAGATGCCAGTCCTACCACCTTATTCCCCAGAGTTTGTGAAGACAGATTTGAGTTGTTAATAAAATATAGTGACAATGGTTCATGCCTGTGTTTTTATTTAAATTAGTCTGACAGAGAGGAACTATGGCATTGACCTTTTGAAGGTTATGTTATTTCTGTCCACAGGGAAATTAGTATACAATGAAGAAGAGTCAGAATATAGAAGCAAACACAACTAGCCCTCAGAGCATTAAACTATCCCTGAGATCACCCCAACAAGGCTAAAAATATGTTGGATCCTGTGGCAAATTCCATTTTGCAGTATTCCCCTCAGGGACATGTGCATATTACTGGGAGAAAAATCATGATGAGTTACTCTCGACAGAAGCCAAGTTGGTGGGGAGCTAAACACAATAGGCATTAAGTAATCTTCATGAGCCATAATGTTCTGGTAGAACACAATTGTTTGATAGGCTCAAAATGCTTTCCAAGGAGAGACTTCTCTATGGAATATTTGTTTTCTTCCAAATGTCTTGTGAACATTGATTCTCCTTCAAGAGGGGAATATACAGGAAGCTGTGATGGGAGCAGAAGGTTGTTTCTAAACCAGCATTTCTCTCTCCTGCCAATATCAGCACTCAACTTGTCCAATAATATGTGTGACATAGTCAAAGCCTATACTTTTGAGGGAGTGTCCAATTACTAGTTTGCCCTACACACATGACTCAGTTTATCTCTGAAGCAAAGATATCATTAGGGGTTTGCCTGAATGTATATATTACTTAACTTCTAGCCCCAGAACTGTGAAGTCACTCATCTTGGTGTTCAGGCAAGGAGTTGTTCAGACTCCTGGCTGGACAGCTCATCAGGGAAGAATACACCACAACAAGGGACAACAGAGGTTAAATCTAGCTCCTTTGTTTCCATGGAAATAATCAATAGAAGTTGTTTATGGGAGGCAAAATGAAAGACTCTATTGAATTTTAATAGAACTAGAATTCAAAATTGAAAATATATATTTGTTTTTGTACATCAGATATTTTAACTCCAAAACATAAATCAATAGACAAATATATACATTGAGACATGTTGCACATATTCACACACTTGTGTTTCAAGCTTTAAAACAATCAATATCCAAGTAAGCATCTAATCTATCATAAGAAACGATGAGTTACAAACAAGATATCTGAGAAATCATGCAGTGGTGGCCAATATAACCCTGCTTCTTGCCATCCGATTGAAAACGCCAGGCTTGGAGGACACAATATTGACTGTACCATCACCGCATGTAGTGTGACATGTGGATTACACATGTACTCTATATTATAATGTGCAACTATATGCATAGTCAAGGTATGGCAACTTATAATAATTAGAAAGGAGATTTTAGCTTTAATGGTTATAATTAACAGGTAAATACAATACATTGATAGCATTCAATATGATGTTTTGGCATACACATACATTATGAGATAATTAACAAAATCTAGCTAATTCACATGATAATCATCACTTCACATAGACATTTGCATGTGTATGTTTGTGTGCATGTTTGTGTGTGTGTGTGTGAGAGAGAGAGAGAGAAAGAGAGAGAGAGAGAGCTGCATTTTGAGCCAATCTCAGTTATGCATTGTTAAATAGTGTCACCATGTTGTATACTCGATGTGTAGAACTCCTTCATTGTCCACACCTGAAGCTTTCTGTCCTTTAGACAGTGTGCACTGTAGTACTCTCATCCTCCTGCCTCTGGTGACAACCACTCTATTCTGTGCTTCTATTGGATCCACTAAGTCAGATTACACATGTAATTCAGATCATGAGCATTTCTGTCTGTTCCTGGCTATCCCATTTAGCATATTGTCTCCCAAGTTTACCCATTGCCTTGGTTACTTTTCTCTTACAACTGAGGCAAAATATCCAACACCCAGATTTAAGGAAGGAAACATTTGTTTAGCTCACAGTTTGTGGAGGTTTCAGTCCATACTTGGCTGGCAGAGTGGCACATGGCACAGGGCAATGGTTCTTGGTGGGAGAAGACAGCAAAAGCAATAGGAGCAAAATGGGAGGAGCAGCTGAGAAACAGACTTTCTCTTATATTGTATGCAGGCTACCTCCTCCAGGGCAGGTGTACACTCATACCTGTAATCCTAGCATTGGGCAATGAATCAATCATAAACTGTGGGGAGATAGCACAGTAGAATAAGCACTTGCCTGGAAAGTGCAAGGTTCTGAATTCAATCCCCAGTTCTGCCAAAGGAAAAAAAAATCAGAAACTAGAAGTTAAACCATGAGTACATGAGGCTTTGGAGGGACATCTAAACACAAATCATAACATTCCACCCCTGCCCTCCCTCCCAAGGCTCATGCACAAGTCTTTATGTAAAAGGCATTTAGTTCATTTCTAAGAGTTGCCAAAGTCCTATGAATGGTGAAATAGCTCAACAGACTAAGTGCCTGCTTACGCAAATGCAGGGACCAGGATTTGATGTCTGGTACCACATACCACATCAGCTCTGCTCCAGGGCACACTGAGCCAGCAACTGAGACCAGGTGTGGTGGCACACACCTGTAATCCCAGCATTGGGGAGACTGAAAACAGAAGGATCACAGAGTCTGAGCTGTGTAGTGTGATGCTGTACCACATACATGAAAGAAAAAAAGAGTTGCCAAAGACTTAACAGTTTCAGTATTGCTCAAAAGACCAAGTCCCAAGTCTTATCTTTGATCTAAGGTGAACTCTTAGCTGTGAGCCCCTGTATAAATGAAAAGTTAAACACTTCCAACATTCAATGGCACAAGATAAACATGAGGATTCCAAATGGTATGAATGGGATAGATTGCACTGAATCAAAGAAAGTCCAAAATCCAGCAAGACAGATATGAAGCCCTGTAGTTCCATGTGAAACATCTGGAACAATCTGTGGCAAATGGTGAGCTCCATGTGGCTCCACCTCTATGGCACTTCTGCTAGGTGTAGCTCCCATGTCTTCTGTCTCAGGCCTGCTTTGCTCCCTCACTGCAGCTTTCCTCAGACAATCCATGTTCCTGGATTTTCCAACCTTCTGGGGTTGCTACCACACATTCAGATTCACATTCACAATTTCATATATACACTACCCTCTCAGAACAGCACACAGCCTGACTTCCCAGGCCTTCTGAAAATTGGAATGGAAAATCTTTTAACCCTCTAAGTCTTTTATTCTAAATGTACCTAAAACCAGCACAATGAGGATAATGCTCAGGTCTACTGCCAGGCTTCTCTTTCTCTCTCTTGATTATATGGATTGAGTGCCTGAATCACTGGGCACTCTGAATCCAATAGTGAGGAATAAATTCTCTGCCACTACTACTGTGGAACATGGTACTCTGTGACTTTCTCCTCAAGCAGCATTTGTTACTTTTGCAGTTTTGAGACTGCAAAGGGTAGAGAGTTGCTTCTCATGTTGCCCTCAAGCTGTCTTTTCTATTCTCCCTGTTACTTCTTGGCAATGGAGATCTTTTCTGCTCTAACTTTGCATTTCCCAGCTTTACTGGAGCTTACTTTCTGGTGAAGCTCACATTTTAAATTATCCTGCTGGTCTCTTTGCTCTTGAGTCTCTATATAAATCTGGCTAAAATCCCCCAACAATAGCCATGCCACTGCCTTAACATTCAACTGCTTTCAAATTTCTTTTTCCAGATTAATCAGTCTATTGCCCTTAATCTCAGTCTCAGGCAAAGTCTCTGGACATGAGTGAAACACACTTTCTGCAAAACTATAACACACATGTTCTGGAGTCCAGTAAGCAATGCAGCCCTTCTTCCAAGCAGAAACCTCCAGTGCCTAGTCTTTACCAGCAGTATTTCTATCAGATTTTTGATCTTCTGAGAGCTGACCAGAATTTCCCATGCAAAACAGCCTAAGTGTTTTAGCTCTGCTTTTTCAGGAAACTTCTCTAAACCTCCTTTCAAAACTCTTCTCACAATCCATTCCCAAAGGATCGTGAACCACATGGTCACGTAAAGCCACAGCAATGATCCTACTCTTAGCACCAAATTCTCTCTTGATTATTTTTCTCTCATTGCTGAGACAAAATACCTCATGCCCAAAATTAAGGAAGGAAAGGTTTATTTAGCTCACAGTTTCCAAACGGTTTGGTCCATACTTGACTGGCTCCAAGACATGATGCCACATAGCAGAGGGAATAGTTCATAGCAGTGGAAAGGAGCAAAATCAGCTGAAGCAAAAAAGGGAGGAACAGCAGAGAGAAAGCCTTTTTCTCTTCCTTATATTGTATGCAGGCTTCCTGCTTTATGGTGAGTGTAGCACTCACACACATAATCCTAGCTTTGGACCATGACCCAGTCATAAACTGTAGAAGCTAGGGGCTGGAGAGATGGCTCAGTAGAACAAGCACTTGCCTTGCAAGTGCAAGGGCCTGAGTTCAATCCTCGGTTCTGCCAATATATTTGGCACACAAATATATATCTATTGACCATGGCAGACCCGGAGAAATTCAGCCATGCTGGGAATGTCAGATCTCATGTGAAGTGTTTTTTTGGCAGCTTCTCCATACTCATAAGTCCCCCAGTAGAGTGATTTGGTCTCCAAAACAAACAAACAAGCTGACTAACTAACAAAAACAACTTTAGAAGCCTTCCCCATGACTTCTGAAGGCTTTGGGGGGACATCTAGACACAAACCATAATACCTGTGTTATTATGCCAGAATTTTACCTTCTGAAAAGGTTGAATGATATTCATACGTAAATTGCATATATAATATTCATATACATTATTTATATGTGATATTCATATATATTGTATGTATAATATGTATGTCATAGGACACATAAGTACATAAGTAGATTCTTTGTCTTTTTTTTTAATAATGTTGTAATGGACATAACAGTGGAGATATCTCTATATCTCTTTAGCATACAGATATTACTTCCTTTGGATGAACACTAGTAGTTTGTTTATTGGATCATATGCTAGTCCTATCTTTAATTTTTTGAGGAGTCTTCACACTACTTAACACATAATGAATGCGCTAAATTTTTTTTTAACAATGTATATGGATCCTCTTTTCTCTTCTTTCCTTCCACAGTTACTATCTGTGTTTGATTGTTTGTTTGTCTATCATACTGGAGAACAAATCTCTGGGGTTGTTCTGTGTGTGTATTGTTTTTTTTATTTCTGGCCTGAACCAGGGTTTGAACTCAGTCCCTTGTGCGTGCCAGGCAAGTGCTTATTCTACTTAGCTATCTCCCTAGCCCCTGGAGAACAAATCTAGAGCTTTTGAATTGACCCCTGAACTAGATCCTCAACTCTTTTCAAAATGGTTCATTTCTAGACAGGTTCTCATTTGGACACTAAGTTGTACAGGTCCGCCTCTAACTTTTGATCTTCCTGCCTCAGATTGCTCTTGTGATTTTAATTTTCATTTACCTGGTGATTAATGACATGGACTTCTCTCTCTGTATTGGTTATTTGTGTCTTGAGAAATATCTGTTAGGTAATTTGCCACACTTCTGGTTGGATTGATTTGGCTATTTGAGTATTTTTGTTGTTCCATATGAACTTTAGTATTACTTTTACATTTCTTTCCACAATGCAATTGTAATTTTGATAGGGTTATGTTAAATCTATAGATTTCTTTGGGCAACAGGAGCATTTTAACAATATTAACTCTTTTAATCTATGAATATAAGATAACTTTCTATTTATTTGTGTCTTATAGAGTAAGATTTCAACAATGGATGATAAGAAAAATGAACAAAATACAAACTTCAGTAATTACACCATCCTATGCTTCATCCCACAAACAAGGTTTGTCTCAGAGAAATACTTCTGGCCCACAACTTTGCATTTTCAACACCTATAATTACAGTTCTGTCAGTCAGTACTTTGTGGTTATCAATAGCAAATTTATACCCTGGATCATAATAGTCTCTTTTTAAAAATCAATTTTATTGAGAAACAAATAGCAATGAGACAGTTTCAAAACCAATTAATAGGACAGTTTCAATATTTAACACATTGCATATCGCTGTCTTCATAGTGGTTACTCATAGTACAAGATGCAGACATGATATCCTGTCCAAACACTATTAGTACAAATCTTTATTCTCATTAAATTAAGAGAATATATATATATATATATATATATATATATATATATATATTTTTGAATATACAGATATAAAATGGTCCTTTATTTGTATCTCCTTTTTTGATTAGTTTTATCAGACATGGGTATTCCATTGCCATTTAAATATAGTAGGTACATGAATTATCAATTATTGCTATACTGTCTCTCAAGTAAATGCTTGTTTTAAAAAGAGGGTAATAAATGAAAACAAGAGACAAGAAAAAAAATGCCATAGGACTGTCCTGCTACAATGCTGTATATGGTTAGATTTCTAAAGCTCCATATGATAGTCCCTTACTAAGTGAAAGCAAGTGTGATTGAAAAAGCAGCTCAACATGTAGTAATATTTCTTTTGTGTGCATTATAGGCAAAATGCACTTCTTTTTTTGTAGGAGAAATTTCTTCTTCTATGCTCTGGGTGTCGATTTCCCTGAAGATGAATATTCTACCTCTCTATTTTGTCAGCTTTTCCCCCAAAGATTTCTAATATCATTAAGCCCAGCCAGTGACACAGATCACAGAGAAAGAAAATCAGATTCCCCAGTAAACATGCCCAGCTGTCTGGGCACTAGAGTCATGTGCAACTTGATGCAGTAAGATAATAGCATCTCTAACACGGGGTAAATATATTTTCTCTCAAGTTAGATGTGGACTTTGGAATACTTCGTGATGTTTTCATACTTAGGACTCATGTTACTCAGGACTAAACTGACTAATGTCACAACATCCTCACACTCTGGGTGCCTAATTGAAGCAAACGTTTGCTTTTTGCTCACTTTGTGTATTGGGAGTATGCTGCTGCTCAACATGTCTCTCCTTTAAACAGTAAACTCAGGATTCTGGCTCCTTCCATTATAAGTTTCGGCCATCGATGACTCTATAGGGACCAGGCTCAGATGATTCAGGATATTCTGTGGCTGTGTTTGAAACATTAAACATCATTTTAGCCCACTAATTGTCCAAGCATTATAACCATGACTAAATCTACTTAGATCGATCTATTTCTACTTAATTTATCTGTGTGGGTCCATACGCATGTGGCTGTGTATGTTTTTGTGTGTCCTGAGAGTAGTTAACAAAGTGTTTGTTTGTGCCTAGGACACATACGAAGTGTTTTGTCAAACACATAAGATTGTTTCAGTTCCAGCAGCACTTTTCTTAATTGATCAGGATGCTCATATATCTTGAGTCAATATCAATTCATGTCTATTGTCCCAATGGGATCCTGCATGGCACCTCTCTCACTCTCAAAATTGTCTCCATTTATACAGTAAATTACATGGCTCTCCTAGCTATGGCTGAGTACCATCCACATCCAAAAGTGTTCCAAATCCCTTTTCCCAGGTCTCCAAGTGTCCTGCTTCCTACACCCCCCTCTGGCATCTAGATTTCTACCTAATGGTGGCCAGATATGTTTTCCTGAACTAAGAGGTAGAACAATTCTCAAGATGGAGAGAGTCATACTGATGTTCATGCTCTTTTCCCAGTAATAGAAGCCAAAAGAAGGTAGAATTTTGTTCAATATATAAAAGATATTTCTACATCTAACATCATCCCAAACTTCAGTGTGATCTTTTTTTAATAAGGCAGTGAAATCTCTATCCCTGCTCAACTGGAGGTTGGATGATCATTTGCCATGAATGTCATGTTATGGATACTTTCAGATCTACTCTATGACTTTCAATGTCTTAATCCATCTGGAATCAGGCCCACTGGGTCTTTTCCAGGACACCATCCCTTGCTCTCACGCTCAGTCACCTGAGAGAGCTGTAGTTTGGATTGGGTCTTTAGATGAAGGGATAAGTCATCATTTTCTAAAATAGTTTAACACTGAGGATATTTTCAGCATTTCAAGAAATGGAATTTCCTCCCTTTGCCCTAGGGAATTGCCATGAAAGAATCTAATACTGTGTCTTTTCAACTGAACTGATAATAGCAAGACTCTTTATAAATGAATTCTTTTCAAGTACATGGTATTCTCTATGATTCTGGTCATGTTTGCTGCAAATAAAGGAAAGAAACTTTGATTAGTTATACTCACATGATGTAGTGGATCATTGCTCTCGCTGTTGTTCTTCTTTGCATCCCCCCAGGGGCTTGCTTTACTTCCAACACCATATAAATCATTTTCTGAGAGAGAGAGAGAGAGAGAGAGAGAGAGAGAGAGAGAGAGAGAGAGAGAGAGAGGAGACAGAGACCAAGATAGAGACCAAGGTAGAGACAGAGACAGACAATGACATAGACAGATCCAGTGATAAGACAGAGAACAGCAAAATGAACACAGCTGAAGTACCATTAATGCTTTGCTTTCAAAGTATGTTTTAGAATGACCAGTGATGGAAGGGTTAAAAACATTGTAAGAGGAATAACATAATTTCAGAAAACAAAACTATCATTCAGGACAATGAGAAAATAAATAGAGGACACAGTTAGGTTCATGTTTTGACTTAGCTTAGTATGAACAACTGTTTAAAATAGCCTATTCCCATTTATGAGTTTGAAAGTAAGATATCTGTTCATTTAAATTTTTCAAACTTCCTTTGCATTCTTTCATTCTAGATATTTAGCTTGTTTGTAAGCACAGACCAGGCCAAATCCCATAGGCTGGAGATCCCTGTCTAAATACTGCTCAAGCTCTGCAGTGTGGGGCCCAGCTTCACTACCTCAGCATCCTCTTCTGCGCTCAAATTCTCTCTTCCTTCTTTGGTAACTTCTCACAACCCAGTAATGATTGCAAGTAGCAGTGTTTCCTAAGGTTTTTTTTTCCTTTAAGTTTATTTCTCAGAGGAGCTTCACCATCCACAGTTTCATCATCTGAAAAATAAATTACAAACTATCTTAATCAAAACCCAAAACTAACTTTTAACAAAATCAGTTGATTTTGGAACTTCTAGAAATCCTTTCAGATTGAAATAACACACACACACACACACACACACACACACACACACACACACACTTTAGAGTCTCAGTAGGCCTGCCCAGCATGAGAGACGGATACAGAGATCTGAGAAAGGGGAAAATGAAAGGAAAATAGCCACAATGCAGAGACGACCTAGAATACCTCTCTGGCATGAAAAGAGAATTCCACCAAAAGTTTCCCCCTAAATGGTTTCCAATATCCTCTCCCAAAGTACCTCACTTTCATTATAAATTATGTTACCAAATATTTAGCTTTATTTGCTCAACTACAGTTATAGAAACAGTCTCAAGCTTCCACAAATTAATGCCATTCCTTACAACTGGTCTTTGTATATTAATATTATTTTGTCTTCTTTTTATTTTTTTTTTCCTTCTCATCTTGGTTTATTCACTCCCTAGTTCCTATGGTTTTAAGTGACATCCATAAATTTTCAACTATCAACTGTGTATCTGTGTCTTTTATGGCAGTACTTTAAAGGCTTTATTTCACTGTCTTCTCATTCACATTGTTTACGATGAGAAATTTGGTAATACTTTTGTATTGTGTAGGTCCTTTGCTTCTCTCCACCCCTGGATATGTTTAAGTTGCTTTCTTTGTCATCACTGTTACATAGCCTAATTGTAGGTATAGTATTAGTCATGTTCCTTGTGTTTGGAATTTGTTTAGCTTTTGGGGTCCAATTTGAAAATTTTTGTTAATTTAAAAAAAAATTTTTGTTACATATCCTTTAGAGATTCAATTAAATATAAATTAGATCACAAAGTTATTCCACAGCTCCCTAATTCTGTTTTCTTTATTTTAATTCTTTCTCCACTTGTCTTTCATTTTATATAATTTCTATTGTCATTACTTCAAGTTTACTGATCTTTTCTTCTGTGAAGTCTAATGTGTCATTAATTCTGTCCCGCATGTATTTTTTCCAGCATGTATTTTTTAAAACATTTTTGGCATTGTATTTTCATTTTCATAAGTTTTCTTTGAATCCTTTCTAATCTTCCTGTTGCTCTTATAGCATGTGGAATATAGTCAAATAACTTAATATTTTTGTTACCTAAGGTATTTTCCCCACATCTACACACTCAAATGTACTTAGCTAAATATGTGCTTGGAAATCTATACAGCTGAGTTACATACTGCAAATTTTATACGGATCTCTGGAGTTCTGTGCAGCAATCTCTTCTCCCATGCCCTGTCTTAGAAATTCTATTTCTGTGGTCTCCTTGGCCTCTCTGCTCTGTCTCCTCAACTGAAAGAATTTCCAGGCTCACCCTGGGTTCCCCACCTTGTGTCACACCATATGAAATAAATAGTCTGATATGTTTAAAAGGAAGTCCAGGAAACACATCTCTCAGGGAAGTAAGCCAGAGGAAAAAATACTTCATTTAGTTCATTTTTTTTTTGCACCAATATTATTGTTCTTGATTTCCTAGTGTCAAATGTCTTGGAAATAGTTGCTTTGTATTATCTTTCCAATTTGTCTGTACTTTCAGATGAAAAGGCAGAAGGTGAATAGAGTTTCTGACTGTGACTGGAAGAAAAATTTCTATTACTTCATTTTTTACTTTTTTTGTATGCTTGGCTACACATTTAACATTCAAATATGAATGTCCAATGATCACTCCAAATATATTATGCACACAACCAAGTGATTTATTCCTTGCAAAAACTGCTTTTAATTTCTCCTCTGCTCTCTAGTCATTCAAGCCAGAAAATTAGAATTATGCTCCTTTGTCTCTCTTATATCCAACAGCCTATCCATCACCAATTAACATTAACTCCACCTTCTAATACCCTCCAACCAACTTCTTTTTTTCTTGGTGACACCTTAGTTCATGAGAACATTAGATGCCTGTAACAGCCCAGTGTTAGTCAGGGATAGGGCCAGAAGGAAAGACAACACACAGAAAGTGATGTAAGAGAGAATTTTTAAAAGATTATTTAAAAAATGAGAAGATAAGGTTAGAGGAATCCAACAAAGAAAATTTCTGTGACCTGGACCTACTAATAATGAGAAGGATTTCTATCCTGAAGACCTGAAGGGACAAAGGAAGGGAATAAGGACCAAAATTCAGAGGAATTAGGTTAGTGGTGGCCTTTGGTAGAAATCTACAGCCACCCTTCACCTGACTGGTTGGTAGGAAGCTGCAGAGCAGAATACGCTCAGCTCACATTCCTCACAGTCCATGCTGGCTGGTCCATGGGCCAGGGCCAACTGGGAGCCTTAGTCAGGAAAGCACTTTTCTAACTGAACTGAGGGACTTGTACACTCTAGACAAGTGCTCTACCACTGACCTATATCCAAGATGGAACCTCTTTTGATAAAGCATAACAAAAGCAGATCCTAGAGGCCCAGAGTAGACCCAGGTAGAAAGAGTGGTTGGAAAAACAAATAGAAGATACTGAGAAGAGACCCCCGATGGTCTCCTCATTCTATGCATTCTATAGTCTATTCACAGCAGGCAAGGGACTCTTTAAAATTATAGATCTATTTATGTCACTGGAGGCTTAAAAATGCTGAAATGTCTTTTCTTGAGTCTGAGAATAAAATTAAGTCTTTAGTACCATCTAAAATTTCTCCATGAGCTCATCCTTGGCTACTCTTCTGGTGCAATCTCTAATTACTCTTCCTACCTCTTATTCTCTCCAGATGCAATGGCCTTTATCCTGCTGTTCAGTTCTCTTAATTCCTTCCTGCTTTGCACATGCTATTCCCTCAGACTGAAGGCTCTTTCGTGTTGCCTCAGTTTATTTGGGTCCTTGAGAGCTCTCGGATTGACTCAACTAAAATAATAGTCTCTCTTGTTCTGTGTCTTTGTCCTTGCTATTTCCTCCTATATTCTATGAGAATATAGGATCCATGGAGGTAAGAGCATTGTTTCTACCTTGGCTGCTCTTCTATGTGGTTAGAACACAGACTGTTACACTCTGTAATCAATAACACAAACGGAATCAGTAAAGGCCTATGGGATAATACTCTTCTTGTGTTCTAACTCAGAGAAATTTCCTTAGCATCCTTCCCAGTTGTTGGATCTTGTACAATGCTGTAGTTTCTCCATTTCATTTCCCTAAACATTCACATGTAGAATATGTGTTTTCATGGACAACTCTTTCAGACTGAATTCCAGAGTCTAAGTGACTCAAGCAACAAAGATGTACTTTTCATGACTGGGGAAGCTAGAATTGTGAGATAGAGGTGACTCCTAAGGATGTTCAGGAAGAATTTTTTCATGCCTCTGCCCTTACTTTGGTGGGTTGCTAGGAACCTCTGGAGTTCCCTGACTTTGCATTGTCTTTCTCTTTATGTGGCATTCTCCTTATGTGTGAGTCTCTAAGTTTCCATTTATTGCAAGCATACAACAAAAGGAAGCCTATGTTTTATTTGACTTGGAGCCTACACTAGTCCTTTGTGACTCATCTGGATTTACCTACTCACATCTGCAATGACTTCATTTCCAAATGAGGTCTCATTCTGAGGGACGGTAGTATAGAATACCAGTACATGAATGTGAGGGAAACACAATTCCACTTAAAACAGAGAGTGAACTTGTCATAGGAATCCAAGGTAACATTATACAAGAACAAATAATTATAGTGATATTTTAAATGCTTCCATAATTTAATTATAAAGAATTTCATAATTTATTTTGAAACAGCATCACATTTTCTGATAAACTGCTATCACAGTACAGTACAAAGAACTTTCATATGCCTTCAATCAGCCTCTTTTGTTAACATTTTGTTACGTTCCTCCTTTTTTCTCCATCACTCCATTTTTCCTTTTCTTTTTTCTCCCTCTCTCTTCTGTGCCCATGTCCTTTATTGTTTATTCAGAGCTAAGGAATAGCAAGTTCCAATATTAACACTTTATTGACTCTGTATTATATTCATTCACAGAGCAAAGTGCAGAGGCCAGCCTGACACCAAAAGAGCCACATTGCAACTGTTCAAATCAATAAATTAATATCACTGGAACTGTAACATTCAGTCCACATTAAGTTTCTTTCTATTTGTCTTAGTAATATTTTTTTTCCTTTACAAGCCAGGGCTCAGTTGACATATTGCCTTCTCTTGTCATGGGTCTTTGTTCTCTTTGAAATGATAGCAGTTCATTCACTTTTTCTTGTCTTTCAGGACCTTGACAGTTTCATTTGCTGAGCTGCTCTTCAATCTGGGTTCTCCTGGTTTTTCCCTTCTGTCTCGTGCTAACATGCTTCAAAAGCGTTTCTAGGGAAATTGGAATTGGGAGCCCGTAACAGATAATGGTCTGTCTCAGTGCTTGTGATGTTCATTTTGATCATTGGCCCAAGCTGGTGTCCTTCAGATTTCTCCACCTTTATACCCCACATTCTCTTTTGCGACACAAAGGTATTTTGGGGACAGATTCTCTGAAACTATGATGATACTCAGTTCTTCAGCAAACTTGTGCTTCTCAGCACCTGTTACCGATGATCACTTGAATTGCCCACTGTTGCTATGCTGACAAATGGCAGTTTTCTTATTTTCACCACTTTTATGTTTATTAGCATAATAATTCAACGAAATCCTTATGTCTAATCTCTCCATTTATAAAAAGTACCAAAAGTACAGAATGTATTTGTGGATTTTTATTTTATTCAAAAGACTATACTCTCTATCATTGTTTCTATCGTTTTGATGCTTAAATTGTCCCATTATACTCAGAAGCTGGATCTGAATTGGCTCCTACGCCCTTCAGATGTGACCCTAGCATTCCTTTACCTTTTGACACAGAAGATGTTGTAGGCTTATGATACACTCTCGTGGTCAGGGCAAGGAAATCAGTCCCAGAACCTGCTATTTATCTAAGGATCCCTGATTTCTTGGAGGAAGTTTTTCCAAAACTAAGACGCAAATATTAACTGTTCTCATTGCTACTGTGATTGCTCAGATACCTGTGTGGGGACAGAACTAGACAATAAAAATTTAGCTATACACACCCCTACACATATACTAGCACCCACCTAAGTACATCTATGTCTACTTGTACCTTTCCCATGTCTGTAAATACCTGCTCCAACAATAAATAGCTTGGCCCTCCTTGTCCTCTGCAAATGCCACTTGCTTAGTAACCATGCACTTGACCAGCAGCCACCTCTTCTGTCTTGACCTTGGTGTACTGCCACTGCTTCTGGCCTGACACCATGTCCAGGGATGTTGTCACCTCAACTTTGGTTGTGTCTTCTTCTTATATATGGGGGAAAGGAAGAGAAAGACAAAGAGGAAGCATAACAAATAACATTGTGTTTCTGGGAATGCCTAAAATGTTTCATTGAAATTCACTTTATGGCCTTCCACTGTCTTATCTTCACATTCAGTCTGTTTAGACCCTTAGTGAAACAGGGTGCTGACCAGTGAGAAGGTACTGATGTGTGAAGTCTGAAAGGGCACATATGTGGAATAAATAAAACTCATCCTTGTCCTCAGAGTATACATAATTGAAAAGGAAAATAATGCATATACAAGTAGGTCCTTTGAGAAGAAGCTAGACATTTTATACCAAGACAATTGCTTTATTAATTTTTCCTTCTCTCTTTTCACTTGTGTTAAGGACCTTATTGTGGCTGTGCACATTCTGAGAAAGTCTCCTAGCAAATGCCCTTTATTCAATCGTCATAAATTAAGCCATGCTGGCCATTTGCATTGTGAGCTTCAAACCAAGGTATTTGTCTCGGTCACCATTTCACTTCTGTAACAAATACTTACAGTGTCCAATTCATAAAGGGAAAAGGTTTCTTTTGGCTTCTATCTTTAGGGGTTTTAGTCCACGATCAATCATCTCATTGCTTTGGGCCTGCAGTAGCACATCAAGGTTAGGAACATGGGTCAGAGTAAAACCACTCACTCGTGCTTAGGAAGTAAAGAAAGAACAAAAAGGAAGGGCAGTGTGGGAGGCACAATAACTCTGGGCCTCCAATACTGTTGCAAGTGAATCTTTTCCTAAATCCTGTGAATCTGCCACATCATGACCCTGTGCCACATATCCCTTAATGGTCACCTGAGTGCCTCTTACCTATAAAATTCTCTTGGTGCATCAATGTCATTAGTGACGCTGACTTCCTCTTCCCCTACCTCTGTTGAGCTAAGTTCTTAGTTCTTCTTACCCCGCCTATTTCCCATAAGTCTCCTGCTATGCCCCGGAGGTGCGACTTCCTGTCATAGCCTGGTTGCCTAATTACTTGCGCCTTTTACCTGCCGATGTCATTTCTCTATGCTTCCACTATATATACTCAGAGTTTCCTTTGAATAAATGAGACTTGATCAGAATCCTGCCTTGTCTGCATTTCTCACGTCTCCTGTGCTTTGTCCCCTCCTCCATTCCCAGCTCCTCTCCCAGGTGACTTTCGTTGACTAACCCGCTGGACAGGACAAGTGGCGCCCAACGTGTGGGGCACCTGGTACGGAGGATTCAGCAATGGAACCCTCCGAGTGAGTGCGCAAGAGTGAAAGTAAAAGAGGCCCACGCAACAGTTGCCTGTACAATGTCTGAACCTCGGTAAGCAGACGGCACCCCTTTCCCTTTTCCTTCAGCAATGAGACAGGCATTAAGCGAACATGAGATATTTGTTGAAAGCTTAAGGAAAGCATTAAAGGCTCAAGGAGTAAAGGTTAAAATTAAGGATTTGTGTCAATATTTTGAATATATTAAACAAGTTTGCCCATGGTTCCCTATTGAAGGAACTATTGATCAGAGGTGATAGAAAAGGGTTGGTGATGCCCTTAAGGATTATTATGAGACTTATGGACCTTAAAAGGTCTCAGTTATGGCCTTTTCCTACTGGAATTTAATTGATGAAATCTTATCCCAGAGGCACTGTGACCCGGTTGTAGCTAATGTGATAAAAAAAAAAGGTGAAAATATACTTCAGGGACAAAAGGGTAGAGCCCATCTTGGAGGGCAGGGGAACGGGGATGGACAGACACGGAGAATGGAGAGGAGGATCTTGTATCTCTTGATAGCGATGATGATAGAGATCATGATAAGCCAAAAAAGGACAAAGAGCCCCCTAAGGGTGAGTGCCCTCCTGTAAGGGAACAGAATCTCAAAATCGAAACCAGGAAGCCAGAGCCACCAAATTCCAAAATACAGCCCGAGGAGAAAATTAACCCCTTTGATTTAGAAGGAGCTACGCTCAAAGTTAAAAAAATATATCCCGAACTACCAAAACTTCTTCAAGTTGAAGCTGATTATAATGAAGTTGATTGGGACAAACTGGCAGAGGAAGCCGCTCAGTATCAGGGCCGAGATGGGCCGCCCGAGGTTCAGCGCCCTCTGCCATATAGCACTGATCCCAGCACGCCTCCTTTTGTGTGTTTGGCTTCTGAACCCAGAAAGAAATTAAAAGGCAAAATTGAACTTCTCAAAGAACAGATAAAATTAGAGAAAGAGCGCCAAGACCTCATAATCCAATTAGAAAGATTAAAATCAGGAAAACCCAAAAATGAAAGTATAAACAGCCCAAAAGCCTCCTGTGTTCAAAGCCCACCCGTGAGGGGCGCTATCCCCAAAAGCTTCCTCCTGTTAGACCCACTCATAGATCTAAATAAGGCAGAGGTATTTCTGGTGTCAGAAACAACAGGCACTCAAGGACAGATTTGGCGCCATTATACTAGTTTCGATTTTAAAGTACTCAAGGAACTAAAAGCAGTGGTTGCCCAATACGGAGCCACAGCTCCATACACCACAGCCATTTTAAAAACTGTGGCTGACAATTAGCTTACTCCCGAGGACTGGCAGGCATTAGCCAGAGCCACCCTCTCCGGGGGGGATTATCTCTTATGGAAGTCTTCCTGGTGCAGGGAGGCATCCACAATGACTGCTTCACTGTTGATGTTGGATTTGTTAACTTCACCAGCTGCAATCAAATACTTAACTACAGTAGCCCTATTTGCCCAAAAAAGTGACATGTGTTTGTATGCGGGGGAAGTTTAGCCTTCACATATTTACCTACCAACTGGGCAGGACTGTGTCATGGCAATTGTATTGCCCAATATAGATGTCATCTCTGGTAATGATACCATACCCTATTCCCAGACATTGACGTTGTTCCCGGGGATGAGCCAATGCCAATTCCCAGTTTTGAATACATGCTAGGCTGCTGTAAGTGGGCGGTACAGTTAATCCCACTTCTGGTGGGAATGGGCATCACTGGAGCAGTGAGCATGGGAGGTGCAGGATTGGGAGTAGCTGTGCACTCTTATACTACACTATCCAACCAGCTGATTAATGATGTTCAGGCTTTATCTCGCACCATCCAGGCTTTATAGGACCAGATCGATTCATTGGCTGAAGTAGTCCTCCAAAATAGGTGAGGGTTCGATCTCCTTACATCTGATAAAAGAGGGATTTGCCTCTCACTTCAAGAAAAATGTTTATTTTATACAAATAGGTCTGGCATTGTCCATGACAGAATAAAAAAACTACAAGAAGATTTACTCCGAAGAAAAAGGAACTCGCTGACAATCCATTTTAGAGTGCCTGGAATGGGGTCTTACCATATGTTCTCCCCATCTTATGACACTTGATAACCCTCTTACTTCTGGTTTCAGTTGGCCCATGCATTTTTAATAGGCTAATGGCTTTCATTCAACAGCAGTTGGGTGCAGCCTTGATGAAGCCTACTCAGGTTCACTATCACAGGCTTGAGATGGCTAAAAGGGAAAACTGCACTGGAATACAACCAGCTTATGACAATGAAGGTCTTAGTTCTCCCACCCTTGGTGAGATGGTCAGGCTAGCCAGAGACGGGTAATGAGGAGCATACACAGGACACTACTCACCGCATAAGGCAGAAATGGGACCTTCTGCCATCCTGGTCTCCTATTACGGGTAAGGTTTGAATTGGGTCCATGTAGAGGACTCCTCGACCTAAGACAAGCACTGCCCCCTCAAGGGAATCAGCTGTCTAAAAGCCATATTTTATATTCATATATAAAAGTAAAGGGGGACCTGTGGGAGGCACAATAACTCCGGCCCTCCAATAATGTTGCAAGTGAGTCTTTTCCTAAATCCTGTGAATCTACCACATCATGACTCTGTGCCACATATCCCTTAATGATCACCTGAGTGCCTCTGACCTATAAAATTCTCTTGGTGCATCAGCGTCATTAGTGATGCTGACTTCCTCTCCCCCTACCTCTGCTGAGCTAAGTTCTTAGTTCTGCTTATCCCGCATATTTCCCATAAGTCTCCTGCTATGCTCCAGAGGTGGGAGTTCCTGTCATAGCCCGGTTGCCTAGTTACTTGCGCCTTTTACCCACCGACTTCATTTCCCTATGCCTCCACATATATACCCAGAGTTTCCTTTGAATAAACGAGACTTGATTAGAATCCTGTTTTGTCTGCATTTCTTGCGTCTCCTGTCCTTTGTCCCCTCCTCCATTCCCCGCTTCTCTCCCAGGTGACCTTTGTTGACTGATCCACTGGACGGGACAGGACAGCTCAATGAGCACAAAATAGACTAGAACCCCTAAAGCTAGAAGCCAAAAGAAACCTTTTCCCTTTGTAAATTGATCACCATAAGTATTTGTTACAGAAGTGAAATGGTGACTGATACAAAAACTTCAGTTTGAAGCTGATAATACCAATGGCTACTGTCCCGTTCAAGGACCCATTTCCAGTAGTCAAAGACTTCCCATTATGCCCTAGGTCCTAAAGGCTCCACCATCTCCCAAAACCAGCAACCTGGGAAGAAAACATTTACCACATGTGTTAACTGATACATTGTGTCTACTTGGCTAAATCAGCTCTGATAGTTCTTGGAGTGGGGGCCCAGCCCTGTAGGCAGGCAGGGCCCAATCTGGGGCACTATTGGGCCAGCACCTGTGTGCAATTGGTTCAACCCTAGGATCATGGGTTGCCCCAGAGTGACTCAGCACGAAAACCAAATATAAAGGAATTGCGGAGGGCTTCCTGCGCTGCCTGCACCGCTTCTGTGGAGAAGTCCCAGTCTTTGGAGGAGCTTGATCTTTGCAGCCATGCCACTTTGGAGGAGCTTTGATCTTCACCGTGGAGTGCTGGTCTTCATAGTCAGCATAGAAGTGAGAGACTTGATGGACACCTCAGCTGTTGCTCCTCCTCTGTTCTTCATTATTTTCTACCCTATGAACTGCTGTCATTTGCCTTGGAGCCTGCAGAATATGGACTGAACCCTCCAGTAAATGTGAGCTAAATAAACCCTTCCTTCCTTCATTTTGAGTGTTGGGTATTTGTCTCAGCAACAAGTAAAAAAGTCACTAAGACACCATGCAAGCTTTTGGGAGACATTCCAGATTGAAACAGAAGAAATCTTTACTGGTATTTTTTATCCATTCCAATCTGAGGTCCTTCTGGCTCTCCAGATACACCTTGTGAGATTCCTTTTAAAATGCATCAAGAGTTTAGATGGACAGAAGGTTTTTACAAGAACATCTGGCAACAGGAAAACATATGTCAGTGCCTTGATCTTTGTACAGGTGATGGACTCATTCTCATTTGTCAAATTTGCAGCCAAAAAGGAGCAGCTTCTGTCACATCTCCATCTGGTGGTTGTTGGTGACTGCCTGCATGCTGGTTGTGATGCTTCTTGAACTGCTTGTCTACCTCTCATTGTGGAACTCTGAGGTCCTTCTAGCTTGAGTTCAGACACAGACAAACATACAAAGCAATATCTCAGCTCAGTAATACTCAGGGGTAATACTGACAAGCTCTCTCTTTCTTGATCTCTATGAAAGATGGCTTCTTAATATGTCCATTCATTGGGATGCATATTGATTATGTCTGCAGTCTTCAGTCTATGGGTTAAAATTCAATAAGGAGAAATTGTTACAAATGTTTCCAGAAGGTGAGTAATTTCAATTTTGAATGGGTGTAGATGTTCCTTCTATATTTTTATTATAGCCATATAACTAGGATCACCTCATTAAGTTCAACATGCAAATTTGGATGATTTTTCCAAATACTCTTCTCATAATTCCTGATATACCTATCCCTATTTTTATGATTTTTTTGTATTGGAATGGACAGAAGCCAAATCTCAAGGAGCACAAAATGGAACCAATAGATGCATAAGAAACAAATTGCTAGAAAGGATGCAAGACAAACTTTGGGCCCTAGAGCATTTCGTGTGTTCAATGGAAGTCTCTTTAATTTCCTTCTCTCCTTTTCTAAGTCAATCTCATTTATTTTCAGACAGACCTGCTCCATGAGACTCTAGTCATGAACTTCCATACCTTCAAATCTCCATTTCCCTGATGTGCCTCCTTTTGCAATTAGAAAAGTTCTTTAAAAAGCTTGTGGCAACTTCAGTCTCATGTTAAGCACGTCTGAGAAGTAAAGAGTAAAAAAGGAAAGGACCCAAGTACAGCTGGAGTGGAAAGAGTACAAGTTTCTTCAGACCTTCTGAATTTCTATATGGTCTGTAGTGATTTCATCCTTTTCACTTATTGCATGAATTTGAATTGTATTTCCTGTTTATGATAAGGTTGACTAGGGGGTTCATCAATTTTATTTAATCTTTCAAGGAACCAACTCTTCAATTCATTAACTCTTTGTATTGTTTTATTCTTCTCCATTGCATTTATTTCTGCTCTGATCTTTATAATTTCATGCCTTCTATGGGCTTTGAGCTTCATTTCCTCCTTTTCTAGGAGCTTGAGGTACAGCAAAGATTCTTTCCTTGGGCTCTTTCTGTTTTCCTGATATGGAATTTACCACTATAAATTTCCCTTGTAATACAGCTGTCATTGCATCCCTCAGATTCTGACAAGTTGTATCTACATTTTTGTTTGATTTTAAATATTGTTCAATTTCTTCTTTAATTTCATCTGTGAACCAAAGATGAAAGAAGGGAGTTATTTAATTGCCATGTGTTTATGGAGCTTTTGCTTCTTCTTTTGTCAAAAATTTCCAGTTTTGAGTCGAGATAGCTCAGCAGACTAAAAGCCTTCTTTGGTAAGCACAGGGATCAGGTTTTGATTCCCAGTCCCACATGCCATGCTGCCCCCACTCCCTGGGCATGCTGAGTGGGTGACAGAGTCCAGATGTGGTGGCACACACCTGTAATTCCAGTACTTGTGAGGCCAAAACAGAGTCACCATGACTCTGATCTGTATAGTGTAATCCTGTACCAAATTCATAAATGAAAAGAAAAATTGAAAATAAAGTTCCAGTTTCATCGAACTATGGTAGCATAACATGTATAGGATAGTTTCAATTACTTTACATTTACCTAAGCATGCTCTATGTGCTAGTAGGTGATCTATTTTGGAGACTGTCTCATGCCCAGCTGAGAAAAATGTGTATCCTAATGTTGTCAAGTGAAACACTTTGTACAGTCTGCTAAATCCATTTCTTCACAAGTCTGGTTTAGTTTGTCATGTTCTACCAAATATTTGCCTATGTGATCTATTTGTTTGTGTCAACAAAGTATTAAAGTCCCCCACACAACTGTGCTATTGCTCATTTGATTTTTTATGTCTGTTAAAATTTCTTTTATATAATTGTGTGCTCCTCCATTGGATGGATATGTGTCTATGACTAACACATATATAGCGATCTTGTTTTTCTCTTTTAATCATTTTTGGTTTGAAGTTCACATTGTCAACAACTAGAATAGCTACCCTGCTTTTGGGGGGAATCCTGTGGCCTGGAGTGCTGTTTTTCATTCTTTGACTTTCAGTCTATTAATTTCTTTTTGAGTTAAATGTGTTTCTTGTATACAGCATGCTTTTGGATTTTGTTTCTTGATCCACTCTGCCAGTTGGCTTCTTTATTTATTGATGAATTGAGGCCATTTACATTGGTAGTTATAACCGATATATATTGATTTGTCTCTGTCATGTTATTTTGCTACTGTAGGTTCCATTCTTCCACCCTCTATTTAAATTGCTTGCTCTGCTTGGTGGTTCTTTTCTGTTGTTATTCTTGAAATTGTGATCATTTTTTCTCATAGAATATGTCAGTACCTGTTTTAGTTCGATTTGGTGGTCATTATTTATTCAGATTTTTTTTTTTTTGTCATGGGAGTATCTTATTTCTCTATTATTTTGAAAGATAGTTTTTCAGGGTAAATCAATCTGGGTTGGAAGTTGTTTTTTTTTTTTTTTTTTTGGATCTGAAATACTTACTTCACTCCATGCTCTTCTTGATTTGATGGTTTATGATGAGAAATCTGACATGATTCTTATGGGTTTTCCATTATAGGTTATTTGTTTATTTTCTCTATATGCTTTTAATATTCTTGACTTTTGCTGAATTTCTGGATTCTTGGTTATTATGAGTCTGGCTATGGATTTACTTTGACTCTTATATAATTGGGTGCTTCTCCATCATACAGATATGTATAATATGTGATTGTTATTTCTTCGTCTTGTAGTTGTCCCCTAACACATATGTAGTGGTCTTGTTTTTCTCTTTTAATCACTTTTGGTTTGAAGTTCACATTGTCAGCAACTAGAATAGCTACCCCTGCTGTATATTAACTATGGCTAATTCAAGTTCTATATGCCTTATTTATCTGTATGTCAGATTCTTTTCCCCTACTTGGGAAATTTTCTGCTACTATTTCTGCAAATAGTGTTTTATCTTATTTGTGTTGACTCCAACTGTTTCTTTGATACTTGCTAGTCTTATACTGTTTTCCTTTGTACTATCTTGCAGCTGCTTTATTTTTATTTCCTGGTACCTTGGTATTTGGAAGATATTTTTCCTTTCCACTCACTTGCTGAAATGCTATCTTCAGGTACAAAATTCTTTCTTCAGTTTCATTCATGAGGTTTTTCCAGCTTCCAATAGAATTCTTAACTTCCTGGATATCTGTTTGAATCATTTTTCTGCATTCTAGTTCATTCTTGTATTGTTCATTCAATGTTTCCATCACATTCTTGTTGTTTACTTTTTGTCTATGTTTTTAGATGTGCTGAACATTTCTTTCATGATTGTTGTCATTTCTTTGTTTTTTTTTTTTACCTGAGAGATTATTTCTTTTTTATTATTTAGTTAGTTAGTTAGTTAGTTAGTTTTTGGTGCTGCCAGGAGCCAAACTCAAGACCTTGTACTTGCAAGGCAGGTGCTTATGCTGATGAGCTATATCCCTGCAACCTGAGAAACTATTTTTGATCTGATTTATTCTATAGCCTGGTGGAGATTTTTTCTTCCATTCCTATGATTTCAGAAACTTCAGGTTGTGACTTTTAGGTTCTTTTATGACATTTTCTCCTAGACTTATTCTGGGTGCCCTGAATAGCTGAGATTGCCTTTTGCCCCTTCATTTTGATATTTTTTAAAACTCCCATTGTTCACCTGGACTCAGCAGTGATGGTAGCGATATTGGGTATTGGTGATCAAGGCTCCCATTACGGGGGCTGGGGGCAGAGTAGGGCTCACAGTGGCTCTCACTGCAGAGGAGAGGCAGCTGCAGTTCAGCTGAACTCTGACAATGGTGGTGGGAGGGGCAGAGCGTGGCTCTCCAGTTCCCCTGTGTGTCCTGTGTCTGCCTGCCTTCAGTGGCAGTGAGGGAAGTAGCCACAGCTGAGCTGAGCTCTGGCAAGGGTGGGACAATCAAGATTTTGTGAAATAGGAAAAAAAATAGAAAACACATGAATGATGTATCAAATGCATTCTTTCCTGAGTTTCTGAGGCAAATTTTTATCATTTCTAGATGGAAAATATTTAAATTTTTATCGTTTCTAGATGGAAAATATTTACATTGTATCATTAAAGTTTACCTGACTGAACCCGGAGTTTTGAGATGATATCCCTTTCCAACTTCCAGTGTATTTTACTCCATTTTCAGGTTCAGTTCTTTACTGAATATTTATGCTATGTGAGATTCTTATATGTCAGTTATAATCCTTATAAGAGTTTTCAGGTTACATATCATTATTCACACTTTATAGCAGACTATCTACATTTGTCTACTGCTTTATAACAAGTTACCATAAAAATCACAGAGACAATGCAATGTTGGCCTGCTCTAGAAATGGAAATTTCAGGATATATTTCATGAGTAGTATAGGCAAAACTCATGAAAGAGATGGAATATGATAGATAAGGAAGCGGGAAAGATAAAATATAATCCCCAAGTCTTACTTTAACAATTCTATACTGAAAGTGTGAAGAATGAGACAAATATGTTGTGTAATAGTAATGGAACAACCATCTCTGACAAAAGAAACAAAAAAAGGGGACATAAATAAAGGACCATTTTTAGGAGAAATTTAAATACCAAAAGTGTACCTGGAACAGGAGTGAGGAAAAGGACAAAAGAAAGAAGGGGAAAAGGTATATCTATGTATATATGAAGATAATTTGGATAATTTTACTGCTAATTTCTACTGGTCTTTTGAAAGGAGAAATTAATGCTTAAGTTTTTCTTATTATCCTTTATCTATTTTTAATTTCTTATAACTTTCTGGTGTTTTTTGTTTTGTTTTAAACCAGCTTTGCACTGAGATGCAATCATTCCTAACTAGTAACTAACTAGTAACCTATACAGCTAATTTGAAGATAACATCATATAATACAGCAACCATTGCTGAATTCCTATTACTTTGCTTAGTGAAATTTTGTAATGTTTCTGTTACTGTTTTTCTTATTGATATTTTGTATTCTTTAAAATATAAAATATGAGGGTTGGGGAGATGGCTCAGCAGATTAAGTACTTCTCTGGCAAGTGCAAGGGCCTGAGTTCCATCCCCTGTTCTGCCAAATAAATAAATAAATAAATAAATTATGTAAAAAAGAAAAAGAAAAAGGAAAAATCCAGACCCCCAAACTTAATTGACAAAAGAAAAAAAATGAGTCAAAAAATTTAAAAATGTAAGTATGATATTTTTAATTTTGCCATAATAAGTTTAAAGTACTTTTTGAGAAAGCAAAATGGAAGTCTCAAGGATGAAGTAGGCCTACAACTCTGAAGTCCGAAATAAGACTCAGTCCAGAGATCACTCGAGGCACACACAATAATACTTGTTAAAGTAGCTGTAGCTGGGACCCTAAATCTCAATTAATTTGGTGAAGAGACAGTCTAGATGCAAAGAACCTGAGGGGAGTAGTGATGCTTTCTCTAATGCAGAGTCAGGTCCATTTCTTTGCTTAGGTCTCCTAGCTATTACTGATAGCTTACCATCGTCAATACCTCGTGGCTATCATCACAGTCATCAGCGTTGTGAGGGTGTGCAAGAGGAGTTCAAAGACACTGAATACTTCCAGGTGGAAAACACTCCCCTCCACAGAGCTTTCAGCCCTCTGAGGGCTTCAGAGAGCATCAAAGCACAGCTGGCACTCAACACACGGATGGAAATTATTATCAAGAGAGAACAAATCTGGAGTCATGCAACACTGGAGGAGATTAAAAATAGAGAAGGAAAGAAAGACTACCTTTCTTCCAAGCTGTGAGTTGGAGCTCCTTTCT
Organism: Octodon degus; assembly: GCF_000260255.1. Taxonomy (NCBI): domain Eukaryota; kingdom Metazoa; phylum Chordata; class Mammalia; order Rodentia; family Octodontidae; genus Octodon; species Octodon degus. The sequence continues at coordinate 1,174,980 of NW_004524677.1, forward strand.
TTATACAGTGAAAGTTTCTAACCTCTAAATGAGTTCATATATATATATTTCCCAGGTCCCTCAGGGCCACCTTGCAATCATTCTTAACTGAAGCATTCACTTATGTTCTAGGAAGCATTTCACTTTCTGTCAGTGTTGACTCTGACTGTGCTTTCTCTAATTCATTGCCCAAATCTGAGTTTCACATGGTTGTAATGACTATGTGCCCTTCCTTAATTATAGTAACTCCTGCTGTCTTAAAATGAACACTGCTAATATTGCATTTGTGACTTGGTTATTTTTAAATTTTAATCACGTATAGCTGTATTTTATCACCTACTAGTTGGCTACTTAAGATTGTTGAAAGTGAACAATATCATAAATAAATAAAATTACAAGAAACTACAAATCTAATTCCAAGCTTACTCTTTGCATTTGTTTAAAATGGAGGGGTGGAAGGTGTTAATTGCACAATGTTGCTGCTGACTACTTATTTAATTGTGCTGACTTTTATATTCTTTTTAAGTTAATTATTTATTGGTACATTTTAGGTACACATAATGATCATCTTCATCATGGAGAATATGTACCTGTTTGTGACATATCTTGATTTTTCTTTTTTTGACATTCCCCTCCCCTCCCTTCAACCTCTCTTCCCCTCCTTATTGACAAATGCCTTGTTTCCAGTCTTTCCTCCTTTTCTCACATTTTCTTTTCCTTTTCTTCCTTTTTGTCTCCTCCTCTATTTGTCTTACTCATTTGAATATTTTTATACAATTTACTACTCAACCACAAAGAAGGAAAAACTTGAAACTTTTCCAGGTTAATCAATGGACCTTGAGACCATCCATACTCTTAAGTGAAATACATCAGACACATATGCATGAATACTGCACTGTTTCTTTCATAAAAGAAACTAGGAGTGCAGATAAGGACCAAAATGCACAATAGATATCATGACATAGGACTTACATCATTTTACAATAAAAAGATATTGCTTTTTTCTTCTTACTGAAGTACAGCTTCAGTTAAGCTAGTATACTCTCGGTGAAGTCTTTTTATAAGCACATTCAGTGAGAGGTACATAGGATGTCCATCAAAGAATCCAAAAGGCAAAACTCCTACACACATGGTGAGCATGCCTTAACTTCTTCCATTATCAGTTTCTTTCAACCATCTTATGTTTTACCTATCCTATCATCCTAATAAATGCTGTCATTGTACCATTCCACTATCTATTGAAATTTTTCATCCTTTTGTTGGGGGGAAGGGTCTACAGGGTGTTCAGGGTCTCACTACTAGATCGGACTCCTAGTGATTCTCCTGTTTACAGCCTCCCAAGTGCTGGGATTACAGGTGCGCGTCCCCACTCCCAGTCTCAATTGCAGTCTCAGCACGCCTGAGGGTCAGGGCCAACATGGCAGGCCAGGGGATCAAACTCCTGGCCCCTGTGCCTGCTTGCAGGTGCTTTAATCCACTGAGCTATTTGGCCAGCCGTCATCCTTCTTTTTTTTTTGGTCACTGCACCAGCTCGATTCAATCTTGCATTGGTCCAGCTCATGCCAAAGAGGGTGCATTGGTCCACCCTCAAACACATCCACCATGCATTGATTTTTAAATAACTATAGTTATCTAGCTCACCCACAAAACTATCCAAAAAGAAACTAAACTGTCCCATAGAGGCATATTTTAATACTGACAATTCTTTGCTTCTGAGTTTGGTATGTCATTACCTTCTCCGAGAGGTGTTTTTGGTTATAGCCCTAAAATAGGCAAGATTTAAGCCATCTTCATGATTCCGATTTTTAAAATTTCAAGCTGGCTGTGTACTTTGATACACTTCTTCAATCTGGACTCACACTCTGTTCTCAACAGAAACCCTGAACAGTCTTTCAAATTCATCAACAGCTTTTCCATTGAGTGGATCTTTATATAGCTTTGTATGGAACCAGAGCTGTCACTGTTTCTCTGCAATATTTGCTTCACAAACATTTTTTCAAAGATTACCTGGTGGGTGTCCTTGAGGGAGTTTAATGATGAGGGGTCATAGTGGCAGCAGCTTGGCCAACACCCATGCTGCCCTCTGTAATCGAAGCTGGAAGTGCCAACAAAGGGCTGTGTCTCCACTTGAGAGCAACCTTTTACAGACAGGCTGCAAACAGCTTGGGTGGTGTTGGCATGACACTGTCTGACTTTTCTGCCTACTCTTTTTAGATTTACAGCTTGTTACTCTGTTCATGTGTCTATGTTTTGAAAAGCCCAGGGAGATGGTTTTTATGCAACTTTTACTTTGTTGAGTTTTGTAAAAATTTAGGTAAAATTTGCATACACAGAAAGATATTTGTTTCACATGCACAGTTCAATGATATCTGACAAATTGAACACCTGTGAGAAGATATCACAGTTTTTACTACACCAGATAATTTCTATACCTTCATCCCCCACCTCATAAGCAATTACTGACTTAATTCTATCTCTGTGTTCTTGAACTTTACATAAATCTAATCAAATATTATGGGTTCTTTTAATCATGATGTTTGACATTCATCAATGCTAGTGGGTACGAAAGTAGTTTTTTTCTTTTTCTTTTCCTGCATGAATATACCACAATTTTTAATCCTTTCTACTACTGATGGATCTTTTAGGTTGTTTCCAGTAAAACCTCCTTTGGACTTGTGTTTAAAATTGCTTGGGTAAATACTTGAGAGTTTAATTATTGGGTGTATTCTTTATTAGAAATTACCAAAGAATTTTCCAAAGAAATTTTACCATTTAATATTTCTACACAGCGGATGTTAAGATTTTTCTCTTTTTTCTCATAACATTTGTTGTCCTGTATCTTTAAATTTAACCTTGAAAAAAGGTAGGCAGGATGCAATGCTAGTATGCATGAATTTTATGTTTGTTTCCCTAATGAAACTAGCAACAAGGCTGGGCAGATAGCTCAGTGGAATAGATGCCTACATATCATGTGTAAGGTCCCAAGTTCTATCCCTGGTACCACAAAACAAAAAAACAAAAAACAAAAAACAAAAAACAAAAAAAAAAAAAAAAAAGAAAAGAAAAAAACCCTTTTGCTGGGCCAGCAAGATAGCACAGTGGACTAAAGTACCTGCATAGGCAAGCTTGTGAAAGCACAGCGACCTTGGTTTGATCCACAAAACCAAGTGCCAGGCAAGCCCCACCCACAGGGTGGGCTGAGCTGGCCAGACTTGGAGCATGGTGGCACATACCTATAATTCCCATGCTTGGTAGGTTGAAAGAGGAGGATCACTGTCAGCCTAAGCCATGTAGTGAGACTCTGAAACCATCAAATACATTTTTTTCCCTTGTACAAGCACTGTGAGCCTAAGCCATGTAGTGAGACTCTGAAACAATCAAATACATTTTTTCCCTTGTACAAGCTCTTTATTTTATGACCTTTCATTTCCACATTTATAAAATAGGGATATTTATAAAATAAGAATAATGTAATACAAATTACATGACTATCATATTTTTAAATTTAAAACTTTTTATTTTTTATTTTTTGTTCATTTTAATGAGAAAAAAAGATAAAATAGCAATGAAACAGCTTCAAAACAGGTTAGTAGGATGGTTACAATAATTAATACATTGCATATTGTTGTCTTCACAGTAGTTATTCAGAGGACAAGATGCAGACATGATATCTTGTCTAAACTCTATTAGTACAAACCTTTCTTCTCATTAAACTAAGAGAAAATAACTGTATTAATATCCCAATGATTTTGTGTATACATATATTTTTTTCCTTTTATTTTTACTACAAAACAGTCTTTTATTTATGACCCCCTTTTTCTTTTATCTTGCTAGAGATGCATGTCCCATTGCTGTTAGAGAAGATGCATTTGGAGAAGTCTTTAAAGGATCTTTTCATACTGGGTGTCAGTCCAAATATTGTAGGTACTTAACTGAATATAGCCAAATAGTCCATAATAGCAGTAAGTTACCAGCACAACTGGCAATTGTCAGAAGTTGTTGAGCTGAGCCTTTTACAGCTCAGCATATTAATATAGTTTAACTCTTAATACCTCATGATTACATCTTTTGCTGGATGAGTAAGACTAAGTTAAAGCAGAACCTATATAACTAAAAATGCAACTTTTGCTATCTGATAAGGTCAGTCAAATCCCCTCAGGATTTACCCTGGAACTGCGTACAGCACGTTGTCGATCTTTGTCAGTGTCAGCCATCTGGATGAGTCACAGCCATTTCTTGCTCAGTTTGCTCTCTGAAATCCTGAGAGAAGTTTTTCTCTCTTAGTGACTCTCCTCAGGCACACTATGCATCGCTGATCACTTTCCTCTGTGGCCCTATAATCTCCTTGATCAGAAAATTTGGGACACCACTGAGTTACAGGTTGTCACAGCACAGGTTCCCTTATGTCCTGAGTCCTCTCTGACCTTTAAGGGATAGGTCCAAATAGTGGCTATCTTTCTAGCCCATCTATATGTCTAATTTTTGGTCTGCAAACTTTAGTTGTTAAACATACAGAAAAGAAGCTTACTGATATTATTATTGTATAACAGAGGCAGTTTTGCTTAACATCACCATCTGTCTGAATATCACATACCTCAGACATAAAATGGAACTGTTATTTTCCAACAATCATTGATATTCTAAACTTTAAATCTCTACAGAATGTGAAGAAACAATTACATAATTTTACACAGAAATTCAGAAATCTAACCATATACAACACTGTGGCAGGATAATCTTATGACATTTTTTCCTTGTCTCTTGTTTTCTTTTATTACCTTTACTTTTTTCTTTGGTATTTTAGGGAAGGGTCTACAGGGTGTTTAGGGTCCCACTACTAGATTGGACTCACAGTGATCTGCCTGTTTACAGCCTCCAAGAGGTGGGATTACAGGTGCGCTCCACCATGCCCAGTCTCAATTGCCATCTCAGCTTGCCCCAGGGTGGGGACCAGCACGGCAGGTCTGAAGATTGAACTCCAGCCCCTGCACCTGCTTACAGACCTTTAATGTGCTGACCTACTTGGCTGGACCTTATTACCATTTTTTAAACAAACAAACAAACAAACATTTACTTGAGAGAGAGTATAGCAATAACTGATATGACAGTAGAAGCAGTATGCATTTAGAAGACTAAAATGTCAGGTATTTTAAGCATGGTTTTAGTATTATACATTGCTGTCTGCAATGTAGTTGCTTAGTTCACAGATATCAGCATATAGAGTTAGTCAGAGTCAAAATTCTACACATCAACTGCTATTTAAAAAAATCTGGTGAAAGTTCTTAAGACCACGGCCTTTACCACTTCATATATGTAAATGCATGGTTTTGCCCCTACCACATCTCCTAACTTCTTTCCTTTCTCTGTTTATGCTGATTAATGCTTTAGTTCTCTCTTTCCATTTAACTGTTATAACTTTCAATTTTTATTCCTTTTTTCGACTTCTTACAGTAGGGAAACAATATATTTATATAGGTCTGATTTATCTCACTTGGGAACATAGCTTCAAGTTGCATCCACTTTCCTATGAAGCCTTCGAAATTATTTTTCTTTATATCTGAGTAATACTCTGTTGTATAAAAACTCCACATCTTTTTCATTCATTCCTCAGGTAATGGGCATTTTGGTTGCTTCCAAGATTTAGCTATCACAAATTGTACTGCTGTATACATAGATTCACATATAATACTATGATATAATGTTTTCAGTTCTTTTAGGAACATTACCGGAAGAGGGATAGGTGGTTTGAATGGAATTTCCAGTCCTAGTTTTTTAAAGATTCTCCACACTGATTTCCATAATGGGTGCACCAGTCTTCATTCCTACCATCAGTGGAGAAGCGATCCTCTGTCCCCACAGTCTCTCCAACACTTGTTGTTGGTTTCTGTCTTTATGATAGCCATTCCTTCTGGGATGAGATGGTACCTCAGTGTTGATTTAATTTGCATTTCACAAATGGCTAGTGATGTGGAGCATTTTTTTCATGTATTTATTTGCTTCTTGTATTTCTTCCTCTGAGAAGTGTGTGTTTATTGCAAAACCCCATTTTTGGATTGGGTCTTTAAATTTTGTGGCCTTAATTTTTTTTTCAGTCCTTTATAAATTCTTGATAGAAGACCTTTGTTTAAGTGCTTATTAGTTAAGATTTTTTCCAAATTTGTGGGTTGTCTTTTCACTCCATTGGTAATTTCTTTTGATGTATAGAAACTTCTCAATAATAGGAGGACCCAGTTGTTAATTCCTTGTAGTATTTCCTATGCAGTTTGATTTTTGTTCATGAACTCTTTGCCTACCCCTATGTCTTTAAGAGTTCCTCCTACTTTCTCTTCCAGGAGATTTAGTATGTCTGCTTTAATGTTTAGATATTTAATCCATTTTTTACTTTAGTTTATTGCATGGTAATACACCTGGGTTGTTTCAGTTTTCATCTTGTAGAGAGCCAGTTTTTCCAGCACCATTTATTAAAGAGGCTATCTTTCTTCCAGTAAGCATGTTTGGCCCCTTTGTTGAAGATAAGATGGCTGAATGTGTTAGTAGCTCTATCTGCATCTTTTACTCTATTCCATTGATCCTCACTTCTACTTTTTTTTTTTGCCAATACCATGCTGATTTTATCATAACAGCTTTGCAGAATAACTTCAGGTCAGGGATTGTAATGTCTCCTGTCTTCCCTTTGTTGCCCAGGATTGCTTTTGCTATTCTAGGTTTTTCTGGTTCCAAATAAATTTTATGAATGATTTCTCTAAGTCGGAGGTATGTTGGTGGTATTTTGATAAGGACTGCATTAAATGTGAGTAAGAATTTTGTGAGTATGGCCATCTTCACAATATTGATTCTTCCTATTCATGAGCAGGGAATATCTTTCCATTTTCTGAAATCCTCTATGACATCTTTTCTCAGAGTGCTATAATTTTCATTGAATAGATCTTTTACTTCTTTAGAAAGAAAGATACAGACCCAGTCCTAACCCAGGTCAGGTGAGTGTGTGGAGAGCTTCCTGCTACCCTGCTCCAGTGGGACCAGTCCCAGCCCAGGTGCAGCGTGGGCCGGACCCTCTCCCACCCCCTTGGGCCACCTCCACCACTCTGCAGTACCTCCCCCACCCCGCCCGCCGAGTAGGAATTTCTGCCCAGTTCCGGGAACCGCCAGAGCCAGTCCTAGCCCAGGTTAGGTGAGTGTGCTGAGAGCTTCCTGCTACCCTGCGCCGGCACGACCAGTCCCAGCCCAGGCACTGCGTGGGCTGGACCCTCTCCTACCCCCTTGGTCCACCCCCCACCACTCCGCAGTACTCCCCCACACCGCCTGCTGAGTAGGAATTTCTGCCTCATCCAGGAACCCCCAGAAGCAGTCCTCGCCCAGGTCCAGTGAGTGCATGGGAGAGCTTCCTCTTCCCCCTACTTCAACTTGCCCCCTCCAGGCACAGCTCAGGCCTGGCATACACGACTGGGGTGTAATCCTGCAGCTGCAATCCCTGCAGAGAGTGTAGAGGATAGATCAAACCAGCTAGTCCAGGAGCAGAATATCTCGCCACAGGGCACAACAGGTTCACCCTCAAGGGCAGCAGCTGGAAAGAGCTGAGCACAGCAGCCAGACCCAAGCCAGATGCAGCTGGATAAGTCCAAACTTTGTAGAGCTCCACCTGAACTTCAGTATGTGCGAAGGTTATAAGTACAGCAAAGATCTACAACAAAGGTCAGAAGACAGTGCTACACAAAATGAAGAGAAGGAACAAAATGCAGCCTCAGAACCCAAGCCCACCCATAACAAGTGCAGAGGTAACTAACACAGAAAAAATTGGAAATCACACGCTGAAAGCAATGAATCAACGGATTCTGAAATAAAGAAACAGCTGCAGAAAGATGTAGAAGACCTCAGATTGGAAATGAAAAAAGAAATCCCTGAATTAATAACATCTGCACTAA
>NW_004524677.1:1189165-1197780 GCF_000260255.1 Octodon degus
TGAATGTTCATTTTGTATCTGTGTATTCAAAGTGGTTAGGATAGATATATAGTTGCATTCTCTTAATGAATAGAATGATTTGTTCTAATGGTGTTTTAAATAGGATCTCAAGTCCACATCTTGTACAGCAATTAACCACTAAGAAGGATATATGCAGTGCATTATTTGTTGAAACTGTACTTCTGATTTGATTTGAAACTGTCTCATTGCTGTCTGTTTATCAATAAAATTTTGAAAAAAAAAGAAAGGATAGATTAATTCCTAAGTATTTCATTTTTCAAGATGCCATTGTAAAAGGCATATTTTCTCTTAGTATGTTTTTTGTCTTTGTAAAGGAATGCTATTAATTTTTGGGTGTTGACTTTGTATCTTGGTGTGCTCCTGAATTTGTTTATTAAATCTAGGAATTTCTTTGTGGAGTTTTATGGGTCCTCTGAATAAAGTATCATGTAATCTGCCAATAATGATAATTTAACTTCTTATTTACCTAGTCTTATTCCTTTTATTTCTCTCTCTCTCTCTCTCTCTCTCTCTCTCTCTCTCTCTCTGTCTCTCTTTCTCTCTTGCCTAATGACTCTAGCTAATGACTCTGAAAATGTATGGAAAAGGAGTGGTGATAAAGCTTATCCTTCTCTTGTACCTGATCTGAGAGTAAAAATTTGAGTTTTTCTCCATTTAGAACTATGTTAGCAGTTGGATTGTCATAGATGGATTTTATCAGATTGAGGTAGAGGTCATCTATTCCAAGTTTCTGTAGGACTTTGAACATGAATGAGTGTTAGACTCTGTTGAAAGCCTTCTCTGCATCATGTGGAACAATCATGTGGTTTTTTGGATTTGGCTCTATTGATATAGTGTTTTACAACTCTACATATACATATGATGAACCATCCTTGCATCACTGGGATTAATCTTACCTGGTCATGATGTATAGTGTTCCTAATTATTTGCTGTATTCTATTTGCTAGGATTTTATTCAGGATTTTGACATCTATGTTCCTGAGGGAGATTGGCCTGTAGTTCTCTTTTTTAGTTGTTTCTTTCTGTGGTTTTGGTATGAGTATAATTCTTGCCTTCAGGAATGATTTTGAGAGAATTGTTTCCTTTTCAATATTTTTGAAGAGTTTGAGGAGTATTGGAATTATATATTATATAAATTTCTTGTATAATTGAGCTGTGAATCCATCAGGACCTGGACTTTTCTTTGTCAGTAGGGTTTTTTTTAACTTTTGCATTTCATTGGCTGTCATTGGGTAATCTAGAGTTCTAATATCTTCTTGATTCAGTTTTGGTAATTTGTACCTTTCTAGGAATCTGTTCATTTCTTCTGTGTCTTCAATTCTTTGTTTTCTATTTTGTGTGTTTGCTTTAACTTTCATGTTTCTTCTTTCACAAAGTCTATTTTGCTCAATTTATATTTATCACCTTTTTTCATTTCCACATATAGAAGTATTTTGTATGTTGAAGATAATAGTACTTTATCATGTACATATTTTTCCAGTAAGCTGTTTGCATTTTCACTTTCTTAATGCTGGCCTTTGATTAGCTGAAGTTTTATACCTTAGTAGCATCTAATTTGTCATTTTAATTCTCATTCTTCACACTGTGGAACACATTTTTGCCAGCTACTAAGTGGGATTTTTATATGCTTGTATCTTCTTAGAAGATTTATAGATTTAGAACTTATATATAGGTGAATGCAATAAAAACTAGCAACCACCCGAATTCTAATGATAATTACATAGAATAAAAGAAAAGAGAACTTTTGCTTAAATTAATTTTTGGACATGATAAGCAGTAAAATTTGTTATTATTTTCTATAGACTTTGTCCATTTTTAGCACTACTAACAAAATTATTATAAAATCATCTTCATTGACATCTTTACAGAATTTACTTGTGTGTATTATTCTATTTTTGATCTTTTAGTTAGAATGATACTATAGTGCCTTGAATACCACAGCTTAGAATAAGTCTGAAAGCAGGAAGTTAAATTATTCAAATTTGCTCTTCTTTGTATTATTATAAACTTATTTATCTATTGTCTGCATTTTCTTTCTTTCTGTCTTTCTTTCTTTCTTTCTTTCTTTCTTTCTTTCTTCTTTCTTTTTGCATTTTAGAGAAGGGTCTACAGAGTATTCAGGGTCTCCCTACTACATCAGACTTGTAGTGATCTGCCGGTTTACATTCTCCCAAGAGCTGGTATTACAGGTTTGTGCTACCACACTCAGTCTCAATTGCCATCTCAGCACACCCTGAGAATAAAAATAGCAAAACAACTATTAAAAATGATACAGAATTTCACTAACAAATGTAACCTAATAGGAATTCAACAATGGTTGTTATATTGCAGAGCATCTTCAAATTAGTGTTTAGATTTCCAAATATGAGCATTCAAAATTGGCCAAAAATTTTTACAAGAAATTAAAAAGAGAGATTAAAAAAATTAGGCATTAACTGTTCCTTTTAATAGACCAGCAGAAATCAGCAGTGCAGTTATTCAAACTATCCTGCATACGGACATAAATATATTTTTCCCTTTTTTTACTCCATTTTTATCCCAGTTTTTCCTTTCCATTGAACAATTTTTCCCTTCCACAGTATCTATTGTACCTCTCAGATTTTATTTATTCTTCCAGGTTCTCACATTAGTGAAACAATATTATGTTTGCACATGTGAGTCTGATTTATTTCTCTTACTAATACAGACTCTTGTTGCATCTGTGTACCTATAAAAGCTTCAAATTTATCTTTTTAAAAACTGAGTAATACTCCATTGTGTAAAAGTATCATAACTTTTTTATCCATTCCTCAGTTATTTGGGTTGTTTCCAAGATTTGGCTAGGACAAGTTATGCTGCTATAAACACGGGTGCACTGTATTGCTGTGGTATGATGTTAGTTCTTTTGGAAAGATACCTAGGAAGGGAATAGCATCTGTTTTGAATGGAACCTCCAATCCAAGCTTTTTGATAAATCTCCACACTGACTTCCAGTCTGCACTCCTACCAACAGTGAATAAGGGTCCCCCCCCCCCAGTCCCTTCAGAATTTGTCATTTGTTGACTACTTGATGATAGTCATTCTTTCTGGGGTGAGATGGAATCTCAGTGTTGTTTTAATTTGCATTTCTTGAATCACCAATGATGTTGAACATTTTTCCATATATCTATTTGCCACTTGTATTTCCTTCTCTGAGAAGTGTACATTCACCTCAGATGCCCACTTTTGGGTTGGGTCTTTAAATTAATGGGGACAAGATTTTTAAAAATTATTTCTATGTTCTAGATATGAGTGCTTAATGTGAGGAAGAGTTTACTATATTTTTTCCCGATTCATGGGTTTTATTTTTACTATGTTGCTGGTTTCTTCTGATGTTCAGAAACTTTTCAAAAAGATGAGGTCCCAGTTGTTGATTTTTTGAAACATTTCCCATGCAGTTTGGTTACCCATGTCCATATCTATGCACTAAACTAAAGTCAGCATGGGCCAAAAATTAAATGTTAAAACAGAAACACTAAATCTACTGTAGAAGAAAGTAGATAGAAATCTTGAAGACCTAGGGGCAGTTTGAGAGTTCATGAATAAATTTCTTCTTTTTTGTCATCTTTTTCATGGCTAATTTAGGATCTTCATGGTAGGACCATACACATTCAAGAATTGTATCATTGATTTGCTTTCTTTAAAAATAATACAACTTAAATGCTTATTGTCCAATTTTAAACTAAAAATGGGTGTTCGATTTTGTAATACATTTTTATAACTTTGAAATGTTCATATTTCTTCCCTCTATTTGTAAAAGTTGCAAATCACACCATTTTTTAATGTAGAGCCAAACTTAAAGTTTTAGAATGAATCTTACTTAGTCATCATGTATTATTTCTGTTATATATTGTTAGAATCAAAGGATTTGCTGACAATTTGTTTACCAAGCTTTTTAAAAGATAGTGATCAGTGTTTTTATTTTCACTTGTACTGTTTTACCAGATTTTTTAATCATTGTTATGCTTTACTATTTCAAACAGGTTTGAAAATAAGATTTGTTCTTCTAGTATTTGAAAAAGAAATTACTAGAATGACATTACTTCTTCGTAAAAGATTCAAGAGAATTTACTAAAAAATAGTTTGTGTTGGAAATTTCTAGAGGAAAAGGAGGTTCTGCATTAAAACTTTAATTTCTTTAATAAGAATTATACATGGATAGTCCTATTATTTACCTGATAATTTTGGGTAACTTATATTTTTCAGGAAAGTTTTCCATTTTATCTAAGTTACAAATTTTATGAGCATATTTTTTTCTATTCTGTTTCCTTATTAGCATTTAAGTATTTGTGTAGTTCATATCCCTTATTTCCTTCCTGCTATTGGGACTTTGCATTTTCCTTTTTATTGATTTCTTTTCCTGTATTTACTACTTCCTTCATTATTTATGTTAATACCTTTAGCTGAAAATTTAGATAATTTTATATTATTCTTTTGTAACAGATATTTGAAGCTGTATATTCCACTTTACTCATTACTTGAGGCATATCACATAATTTCATGTTGTATGTTCTTTATCATTCCACTTAAAACATCTAATTTCCATTGTGCTCTAGTTTTAATCCAAATGTTTTAGAAATACATGGTTAATTTCCAAATAGATGAGGCTTTTGAGAAATATTAATGATAGTAACATGCAATTTAATTCTATTCTTGCCAAAGAACATATTCTTTGTGATTTTTATTGGGACAATTTTTTTGTGTGGTCCAGCACATGGCCTATGTTGGCAAAGTTTTCATGGTTTTTAAAAAGAATGTGCTTTGTTTTATCATTGGATGAAGCGTTCCATGAATGCTAGGAAAGTCAAGGTGCCTCATAATGTGATTCAAAGCTTCTGTATTTTGCCCATTTTATCTATTATATATTAATAATTTGAGAATGTTAAAATCCCTTATGATGATTTCTAAGTTGAGAATGTAAATCTGATATCTGCTGTCCCATAGAGCAAGAAGTAGAAATTACTATCCTTGTTCTAACAACATTTGAATCATCTCAGAATATGACCATTTTTCTCTGTAATCTTTACAATATTGAAACTATATCTGTTAGAGTTATGGGGTTCTTAAAATGACTACATAGATGAATATGTATATAAAATTATTTGGTGATTGAATAAAACATTGTATTCTCTGGATAGGTTTCTCCAATAAAAATTTATTTATTCCTTCCCCACTTTTCTATACCATCCCCTAAGAAAAGAAATCACATCTGCAGCTCACATTTAAGGAGTCTGTAGTTAGACTCCACCTTCTTAAAATGCTTGCCTGCATAATTTATTTGGAATTATTCTGCATATATTTATCTCTTCTCCTATGTTCATGTATATATTCAATCATTTACTCATATTAGTATGACATGATGGATATATGACACAGTTTGCACTATATTTTTGCTGTTCAAATTTCTTCAAGTTTGACATGGGGATTCTAAAATGAAATAAGATATTAAGTTGTTCTAACTGCTCTTTTTGAAAGACAATAAAATATTTGTAACACTTATGCTTAAAATGTTATACTGGTAGAGAAAGAAAAGCTGAGAACTGTGATGTAAACAGATTTGTGCTTCCATCCAACCTGAACAAGAGGGACCCAGCTTCCAGGAGCCCATGTTTGGCAAGCCCCAGCTCTGACCCTCCTGTGTGTACATGCCTCAATGGTAAGTAGCCTTCGGGGACAATGGGGCATTGCCACCTAGAGGGAGCATCCATCCCACTAATTGACAACTCTAGACCATGCTCTGGGAATCTTGGACCTTGTGGTATACCTAGAGGTCTGGCCTCTTCCCTGGGTCCAGGAGCCCACTGCAGCCCCCTTGAGGGGTATTCTCTCAGATCCTCCTGAGGGTCCTCAGGAGGTTGAGGGGAGCTGACATGGGACTGAGGCGACCTGGACTGCTAGCTGTAGTATAAATTGAAGCCAAATGTGAAAAGAAATGAGTACTAGAATGCAAACAAGGGGCTGGTTTCTCAGGTACTCTGGAGAGTCTGAGTATGTTTATCAAAGTAGAAGGATCCATGTTTTATTTAACAATTGTATTAGTTTAATGGATAAGTATTTAAGTGACATCTAAGTGTCTATATGTGCATATGTACTCTTGAATCCACATATATATTTTTTTCCAACACTGGGAAATAAGCCCCGAGCCTTCACACTCAACTACACATTAGCTCTTTTCAGTCTTTTGTTTTTAGACAAGGTGTCGCTAAGTTAATGTGAGGCCGTATTTGAACTTGCCATCTTGCAAATAACCCAACCTTTAAATTCTGACCCTTCTATCAGCCAGCACACAAGCTGGAAAACATGATTTGAAAGGTTTTAATTTTTGTTCTTATAAAAGAAGGTAGCCAATTTAGTCTCAGTACCATTTCTATCAGTCCTCAGCTCTGTACTTTGAAATTGCTGCTTCAAACTCTGGGTCACACGGTTTTCATCTGTCAAACTTAAGGCTTATATTAGGCATCTTTATTTAGATCTGCTTTAGATCTATTATGTGAGAACTTTTGGGGGGCTAGTTGCAGACATTTTCTGAGATGAAGTCTAATACAGTAATGGCTAAGACTATTTTTCTTAGTTACTCTTGTCTCATTGGTGGAACAAATTGCCCAATGCATAAAACTGAGGAGGAAAGGTTTATTTGGCTCCCAGTTTGTGGAGGTTTAAGTTCATAATCAGCTGGCTCTGAGGCAGGGTGGCTTGGCAGAGGGCAGCAATTTAAGGTGGCAGGAGACAGTAAAAGCAACAAGAGCAAAAGAGGGAAAAGCAAGGCCACTTTCCTCCCTCCTATTGTGGCAGGCTACCCACCCTCAGCCGGTGTGACACACACCATCACCATGCCTTCCTCCTGCGCAGCCTCAGCATGTTTGCAAGCTTCGGATCCTGGACCCTGGCGCCTGCTAAGTTTCTCAGTTAAACGTCTAAATTTCTCAAGTTGACACAATGTATCCACCGTTACACTGATAAAAGTTAGCCTGCTTTAAATTGAGTTCTTTCTTCCCCCTGGCAGCTTGTTTACTGATTCAGTCACCCGATGGCTCAATTTTATTCTAATGCAACTTAAAAGCATTCTTGACAAACCTGGTTAAAGCTCAAAAATCAACTCAGTGGTAATTAAAGTTTTTTGTTTTAATATTTTAGGTAATATTAGATCAAGAGTCTGCTGGAGACGGTCAACACAGATTAATCAGCAACCTGCTTTTCCTTTGATCACCACTCAATCTGCTTGGGACAAGAATGATAATAAAGAAAGGACTGTGAGCTGCTGCCTTGGAGGGGTGCACTTGGAGCGCTTTGGATGAAAAGCCTCTCTGCAGTGGCAGGGTGGATCTCTTGGTCATGTTATGTAGAAAATTGGACTCATTGTCTCAGCTCACATCCCAGAGCGCTAAGGCAGCTGTTGGCCAGGCACATCAGTTCCTCTTTGACCCTTATTGCCCATCCGCTGCCCAGTAGGTGATTGGCCAGCTTCTGCTTTACTGGAGTAGGGAAAGCCGGTGATGCTCCTTGCTCAATAATCTGGAGCCTGGAAACTCAGGAGCCTTTTGCCTCTGGATTTCTCCTGAACAGATCAGAGAGCCTGAGGAAAAGCAAGTGGGCAATTGCCATGAGGGAAGGACAGAAGGGAAAATTCCTAGATGCAATGGCAGGGACCATGGAGATGTCCTAGCCAAAGCTTGTGCTCTTAAACTTTGTGTTTTCAAACTATTGGCCTCAACTTTAAGTTTTCTCTTGACTGTGTATTTTGCCCTTCAACTGGGCTTTTACTTCACTGAAAAGTCATGATACTAAGAGTGATTAACAACCAATTTTTCACTTAATAATTTTATTTACACAAAATTTGTTCAGTGAGACTGCTTGTCTCTAATAAAGAGGTTCCCCTGTTTCCATTCTAGATCTCAACAACAGAAAGCAACATCAAAATTATTCAATAAAATTTAGATTGATGTCACATATGTATGACACATCAAATGGTGGTACCCAATGTCACATAAGATCTGTATGTGTCTATAGAATATCTGTAATTGAGATGTAGAAAGAAGGGAAAAATCACAATGCCACATGCTACTTAAGGAGAGTCCTTATCACTTTAAACTGGGAATGGCAGCAAATTTCTGCAATACCAACACTCAGGGAGGCTGAAACAGAAGGATTACAGGTTTGAACCCATCCTGAGTAAGTCAGCAACTTTGCAAGAACCTGTCTGAAAACATCAAATGAAAAAAGGGCCTGAGATCTTACTCAGTGTGAAGGCCCTAGTTATCCCCAATAGAGAAAAAAAAAATTAATTACAACTCCAGAAGGAAGATTTATAGCTTTTATTGTGCCCATAGTCAAGAGGCCCACGCATCCATATTTAAAAGATAGAGAGAATGCTGTTTACCTACCACTTATCCAGGGGTTTTGGAGGAGGGAGAGAGAGCTGAATTAAATACAGTATTCATCGGAAGGTAAATTGAGGGATTTTTCAGCCTACTCAAGTTTAATTAAAAATAAATGTGGAAAATTGTTTTAAAAAATTGTACACAGTGATTATCTCAAATTGCCACAGGAAATACAGAAATGCCTCATTAAAAAACACA
>NW_004524677.1:1198925-1202863 GCF_000260255.1 Octodon degus
AAAACAGTAATTTGGTTCTTATGCTATGAAATTTGACCTAATGCTGTGTGGGTTTAGAAAGAAAGAATATTACTATTGTTAATGGTCAATATCACGGCCTTGCCTGAATGTGCACTCCTGTAGGCCCAGCACTGGGCAGGCTGAGGCAGGGGAAAGATCACCAAAACCTCGAGGCCAGCTTGGCCTACATATGAGACCCTACATTAAGGAAAAAAAAGATAGCTAATGTCTTCAAAATGACTTAATGACTAACTGCAGAGAAACAAAGTTGTGGTGCAAGCACACATCACTCCTAACAGTCATATATTACTTTATTTAATTGTGTTTTTTGAAGGATGATCACTTTTTTGTTGTATTTTTTAGGGAAGGACCTACAGGGTGCTCGGGGTCTCAGTACTAGATTGGATTCATAGTGATCTGCCTGTTTATAGCTTGCCAAGAGCTGGGATTATAGGCACAAGCCACCACGCTCAGTGTCAATTGCCATCTCAGTGTGCACCGGGGGCAGGGCAGGCATGGCAGGCCCAGGCATCGAACCCTCAGGCCCTGCACCTGCTTGCAGGCACTTTAATCCACAGAGCTATTTGGCCAGCCCTGATGATCACCATTTTATGTATTGAAATATCTATGACATACTTCTTCCTTGAAATTCCTGAACTTGTGACCATGTAGAATGAACACAGGATGTGAGTGAAATTGTGATGGTTTGAATGTTTGCTCCCTCCAAAATTCATGTGGAAATTGTCAAATGAATTGTCATTATAACAGGACTAAAAGGTGAAATGTTACAGGAGTGATTATACCATCAGATTCACTCTCATGAATGAAATTGGGCAGTGGTTTCTCTTTGCTTGCTCCTGCTTCTGCAGCAGAAGGAAAAGCTTCCCTCCCATCCAGCGACCACCTCTGCAGCAGAGAGCAGACCTCAACCAAACTTAGGAGTGCCCTGATCTTGGACCTCTCCACTTCTAGGATTGGTAGAAATGACTTTCTCTTCTTTAGAAATTGCCCACTGTTAGATATTGTATTATAAACTTTAAAAACTGGACTAAAGCATTCAGATTTCCTTCTTAGCAAGCTTTGTCACTAGGTGTCTCAGGGGACTAATCTTTTCTAAGCAACGATTACTTTTACTATGCTTATGTGACCAGGGTTACTAGAGCTGTAGAGGTTAGCAATAAAAATTTGGAAACTATCAAAGTACATCTGTGGTTTTCACACTTGGGCAGTGGGGGCTATATTGGTTCAGAGGTATTATTGGCTTAGTGAACTCAGGCTCTCCTGGCAAGACTTTGTGACTCTGAGGAAACTAGGAGGCCATTCTAGCTTTCAAATATTTATTGATTATTAACCCCAATTAGTCAGAGGTAACTACTTAGGTTACTTTTTCTATTGCTTCTGGCAATTCAAGTTTTCTTTTTCTTTTTTCTATCCTTTTTAAAAAATGAACTAATTTTTTATTTTTGGTGGAACCAGGGGTTGAACTCAGGCCCTTGCGCTTGCCAGGGAAGCGCTTATTCCACTGAGCCATCTCCCTGGCCCTTAAAATATGTATTTAGTACAGGGTCTACAGGGTCTCACTACACAGATCAGACTCATCGTGATCTTCCTGTTTTCAGCCTCCTAAGCACTGGGATTATAGGCACACACTACCACGGCCAGTCTGACTCATGCCCTGGAGGTGGGGCTGGCACCGCATGCCTGGGATCGAACTCTGGTCTTTGTGTCTCAAGTTTTCTAAAGGTCAGCATAAAAAGGCTAAACAATACACAATAATACAAAGTGCTGGTGAGATTCAGATAAATGAATTTCTCGTACACAGCTGGTGGGTGTTCAAACAGACAGAAGAGTATGGGGAAGTGTTATAGGAAAGAAAATACAAAAGTATGAATCCAAATGAATATATTAGTAATAAATTAACCTTGAGAATGGATCTGAACAATTATTACAAGATGTTTGTACATGAAAGAAGAACAAAAATACCTAAGATAGCTAATTTTTTGTCTTCTACAGTAGAAAAAAATCAATAGGCAATATCTGAAAATGAACAAAAGAATATAAGCATGTTCTTCAGAACTATGATGGGAAATGAAAAAGATGAATGCATATTTCTCCAGAGGGTGAGAATCCAACTTTGGATGGTCCTGGAGCAGACCTGTGTGTTCACTGTAAGACTTGTAGAATCATTTGACTCTCATGGACAAATTAAAAAGAGGCAAAGTTGTGAATTGATGTGAATAAATTCAAAAGTTTTTTTTTTCTAGAACACTTGTTTTCCATCAGAAATCCATGTTGTTTCCTAAGTACAAGGTAGAAAAATTAAAATGTAAATCAATAGGCAAATAAACAATATAATATGAGACCAAGAGCCTAATTCAGATTACCGTTATTAACAAAATGGCTCTGTCTAGAGCAGTTCATTTGTCTTATGATTTGGTCTCAGGATGTGGTGAGGGAAACTACAACTTTTTTCCTTTGTCAAGATTTAGGGAGAGCTGTGAAGTATATTGTGCCCATCTGAAGAATCCAGAACAGGGCCAGTGAGATACCTCAAGGGACTAAGCACCTGCTTAGGCAAGCACAGGGACCAGGGTTCGATCCCCTGCACCACATACAGTGCTGGCCATGCCCCCAGGCATGCTGAGTCAGCCACTGAGACTGGACATGGTGATGCACGCCTGTAATCACAGCACTGGGATGGCTGAAAACAGAAGGATCATTATGAGTCTGAGATGTGTAGTGAGACCCTGTACCAAATGCATTAAAAAAAATCCAGAACATTAAAGCAGACTTGTAGGGAAATTTTGTGGGTAGAAAGTCATTTCTCCAGACAATGTATTTGGAAAGCTCAAAGAGTCTTCTACTAGATAATGGCAAATACGAGGGATGAGGGGAAACACAGTAAATTTGGAGGATAATTTTGCAGAGTGATGTTGAGTCACTTATCAGTATTCAAGTCAATCAAGCCTTGCCAAGGATATTTTGTAATCTAGAGCTAACAAATATGGAGAGAAAAGGATCACGGGAAGCAAATCCACTTTGTACTCAGTAGATGTCATATATATCCTTGCCTTAAAACTCAGCCCAAGAAAGACCCCTCAGGAATATAAAACAGAACACTGGAGGACTTCAGTACTAGTGAGCTAAGGAGAGCAGAGTCAAGGAGCACAGGAAAGGGAGGAGCAGGGACAGGTGAAAGAGGGAGAATAATTCAGATCCACTGAGTCAGTTCAGCTTTGAGGGTTATCGAAAGCTGGTCTGCAGATCATCCCGGATAACAGACGCTAGCTGCAGATGTGATGAGGAAGCAGAACTAGGATCTGTGTGGCCCCTACAAGAGGTGGCTCCCGAAGGAAGAACTGACTAGGCTCCATGAGTGGTTCTTTGTGGACACACGCGTGGCCTTGAGTTTAGAATTCTAGAAGAGACAAATTCGTCCCTGCTTGGCTTAGGTATTAAGTCATAGGAACTTTCTTTATTCTACAATAAGGTGTCTAATGACTTGCAGATGACAAAATACATAAGGGTAGCTTATTGAATGGAAGGCAACTCTGAAAAAGAATGGATCATTTCTATGTTTTCTGCCTCCCAACAACACGTTATTCACGCCACTTTTTCTCCTCCTAGTGTTAGAGATGTTTCTAAGAAAAGTCAAATTAGTTTCTGCTCCAAAATTCTTCATTTTTGCAACAAAGCAAGAACTGCTTAACAATGTAGCACTGCAACATTGTACCTGGCCTAGGTAGTTTCTGTCTATTCCTCTATAGATGACATGCAGCTCTTGGTTACTCAACATCCTAGAATCATCACTGTTAGAATGTACTTATACCTTTCTTCCTTCAGGTCAAAGATCAATTTAGTGCCACTTCTTTTCTGGTGCTTTCCTAACTTTCTCAGCCAGTTTAATTTCTCCCTGTGTTGTAGAGATCATATATATA
>NW_004524677.1:1202963-1217884 GCF_000260255.1 Octodon degus
TCTGTGTGTAATTTCTGAGATATATATATATATATATATATGATATAGATATATATATATCTATATCATATATATATAGTCTATGATTTTATTTATATAATTATATTACAACAATCTATCTCTCCTCATTAGAATTACTCAAAGAAGAAAATATATCCATTTTTATATTCTTGCCTCAATACACACATAGTTCCTGACATAAGCAAAATACTTCATTAACTTTTCCCAAGTTATTAATGAATGCATGAAGAATAGAGATTTCCATGTCCAGGGATGAGAAGATTTCCAGAGTCTAAGTATATGACTGTAAAACACAGTTAATCCAGAAAAAAATAATTCTGTTCTGTTTCCTTAGCTCAATTCATTAGATATTTGTCTTTGTGTCTGCCTTAGGCATCTCTGTGGCTGAATGTCCTTTGTTTCTACCACAACCGTATTGTGTGTGATGGGTAGCAGGCAAACATTACAACTGTGCTTTTCAGAGAGAAGAAATCCCAATCCTAAAGTACAGAACAAAATAGGGGAGAGTGGAAGACAGAGTTAAATCAAACACAATGAAAATTGCCATTGCCAGCATTTTACATTAACCTTTTTACATGATGGATTATCCATTCTGAGCACAAATATATCAATCAGGGGAAATTATAGAGGCAAGGGATATGACAGCAGCTGTGTGGTTTGCCTAATGATTCTGGATCCCAACATTTCTCAGCCTGGTAGTACAGAAGATGAGGACTAGGAATTATATGAGGTTGTGAGAGGAATGAAAATGTCTTGTGTACCAAGGAAAAAGAAAGACCCTAAAGATGAAGGCTTTACAAAGTTTCTGGTAAAATAGTTTCTTTTGCCTGGATTAGTAGAAGAGCTCTTTTTCTCACTATGTCGTTACATTTTAAAATCTGCAGGATTTGGAATTTAGAACTGGGTAACCTCTTTATTTCAAGAAAACTAAAAAAAAACCTCCAGCTTTTCTTTGTTCTTAGACAAAGAATTGGAGGAAAGTATACAGAGTCCGCCAAAAAAAAAGTATCTATGAACTTCAGGAAAAGAAAATCCTGTATAAATATTTTAATGCTAATTTTTTGAGACATCAGGAGATTAATACAAGTCACCTTTCACTCTGCAATTGCAGGAGGTACTCAGAGTGGTGGCCATGAGCTTCCAGACATTTATTAGTATGGTGAGCTGCTTCATAGGTAACCTTCGTTATTGAAACTACTGCCCATGCATTTTCAATTTCTTTTCTAAGGGCTGGCAGAGTAATGGGTTTTCTAGGATATATGACATCCTCCAGAGTCCCCCACTCAAGGGGGGGGCAATCTGCTGGAAAAACATCATATTATTTTTCTTTTCCTGAATTGTACATACATTTTTGGTGTACTCTACATATTTCATGCATATGTTTATATTTTTGAATATATGCACAAGCATTTAAGAACAATCTAACAGCACAATTTAACACCAAGAACTGAGAATGCCCTGTTGTTTAATGTTTACAAAACTCTTTAAGATTATATACACCCTGTTCTGTGTGTAATTTCTGAGATATATATATATATATATATATATATATATATATATATCTGGTTGTCTATAAAAATTGAAATTCATTTGTGGTGTTTAGAAGATTAAAGATTGTTTTAACAGAACTTTAGAACCTCAATTGTGTGGCATCTTTGCAATTCTCCAAGTTAGCTTTTTGACTTTTTTTTTTCCTGAGATAGTCCTAGAGTATATTTGGTAAGAAAACCTAGGTAGTATTGCCAAATTGCAAATGTTGGTTGAATTCCAAGCCAAAAATGGGGCTGGCAAGCTCCCACCATATCATTGGAGGGCAGAATGATCACACAAATGAGACACTTCCAGATCTGTTAGTTAATCCTCATCTGTAATATCAGGAAACAGAGAAAAGTATTTTCCTCACTTAATGACTATACTGTGCTGATAATATATACAAAATAGGCAGTTGTACTCTGATAGATGATTGATTAAATAGTCATCATTCCAATGAGCAACTTTCAAGCATCCTTTAAGTGCCAGATAGATCTGCTTTCAGGAGACAAGATCCATAAAAAAATCAAGCTAAGGTCCCTGCTTTTGCATGGTTTGCATCCTAGGAAACATGATTTAAAGAATGATAAGTCTTTGCAGAGCTCAGAATCTGAAAATATTCTTTTGTTTCATCTCTTTCTTTCAATTGGTTTTTTTTTTTTGTCGTCTGAATTTCTTATACATTTCTTTCTTTTTTTTCTTTCTTCTTCCAATTTTACATGCATATATCTGGAAATATGGATAAATGGTTGGAAGACAACACTATGTATTATGACAAATACTGTGAATTTCATACTACCTTGTTAAATGAAAATCTGTATCACTTCTATTTTTTCTGTTTTAATTCTAATTTGTACTCTTTTTTTTTTAAAAAAAAAGACTGTACAGTATGTATTTCTGTCTATTAAATTCCCAATCTACCTATTTTCCTGAAGGCAATGGTTCATTAAAGTTCATGGGGAATGTATACTAAATGTTAAGTTAAAGTATCTTTTAAAAATTAAAAACAGGTGCTGGTGAGATGGCTCAGTGGTCTAAAGCACCTACTTAGAACAAGCTTAGCAAAGCACAGGGACCGCAGTTCAATCCCCCAGCACCACATGCCAGCCAGCCCCGCCCCCTAGTGGGCTGAGCTGGCCACACACACACACACACACACACACACACACACACACAAATAAATAAATAAAATTAAAAAAAAAAAAAAATAAAAATTAAAAACAACATCAACCACTCCCTTCAAATGGTTAAATTTCCTGTTAATCTTATATTTCCATGAAATTTCATGCACTCTTTAAAGTAGGGGAAAATTTGGTAAGGTAGTCACATCTCTGTATCTTTATATTCTGTATTGATACAATAACATGTCCAGGGAGAATTTTCTTTAATCTTATTTGTCATAGTGCATAAAAAAATTAAAGTTTACTTTTCTAAATGAGAAATGAAAAATTCCACTTTCTATTCTTTATGGTTACAGTGTATTAATTTTCCAAAGACTACAAAACTAAAAACATTACCGAGTAGAAAATAGACTACTGTACATTGTAATATTGTTTTTCTAAAATATTTGGCTAGAAGATATGTGACTCATACTATAGTATCTTTGCACTCATCAGTAAGTGGAATAAAAAGGGAACAAATGGCCTTTAAATCATTGATTACTCTTTTGGCCACTCATCACTGAAAATAGTCCTCAAGGTCAGGAAATTTTGGAAACTGTATTGGTTAACATATTCTATGAAACTATAAGATTCAATAGTCTGTATAGAAAAGCAAGCAACCATTTCAGAATATGCTCTTAAAAATATCAGCAATGACTAATATGGGTATTGATGAAGAGTATATCAGGTACATAGTGAACCTGGACCCCTGTGTCAATTACTTTAGTCAGTACTCACTGTGACAACCTCATAGGGTAGATCTTGGAACATGTATTTATGGAGAAAGAATACAAGACTGAGACCGCACACATAGATCTGGCAATGTGACATGACAGCTCTCCAAACTTTGTGTAGTTCAGCAATGCGACGCTATCTCTCAATGGAACTTTAAATGGATAGAAAGTTAAGCACCTTTCTTTGCCTTTCTGATGCATGGCTTTAAGGGACTTCCTTCACGAATGACATAAAACTTTTGTTCTAGCACCAAAAAGCTGATTTTTATACTCTAAGGGACTAGAAGCCTTACTACAGTTTCATGTATTTTAAACACATTTTTTATGATTAAAAATTTATTTTTGGTTTTTACATACAGGCAAATGTATTCAGTTCAATCTATTGTTTCAGTGTGTAAAGTCATATGAATGTCTACTTATGAATTTTTTTGTGAAATGAACTCATATCAGGTCCATAGAAAGGCCAACTGTACTAAAATTGAATGAAATAACATACTATGTCTTTAAAAATTAATATTATTTAACTCTACAATGTGCAAAAATTAAATGGAAAGTGAGAGAGTGCCCCTACCAAAAAGTTATAAGCATGAATTTCTGGGATACATCATTTTGTACTTGATAGTTAACATTTCTACTACACATTTCCTTTTAGGAAAATCTAATTTTATAACATAAAGCCCCAGAAGATATGATCTTGGCTAACAAGGGGAAAACTCTGTCCCTCTTTTCCATAATACATTCATGAAGGGTTTTGAAGCAACCATCAGTTACTGGAGAAGGGAAATTAAAATATGTTAGTATTGATATCTTTTTAGCAAACACACATTTCAAGCACTGTAGACATAAAACTCTTTAATGCAACACAAGCAGGGGATTATATTTCTAACTTTTTATTATCCATGAATCAAGCCCAGTCTTCATCTTCTGTTCTAAGTCCTCTGGTGGTATCCTAGACACAAAGACCTCATGAGTGAAGGTCAACGGGTTTGCATCTCAGACTTGAACTCTACCATAGCAATACCGAAGCCATGGCTTTCATTTTATCTCTTTTGGTTGAGATAACTTATTTAATAGCTATGTTTTTTCTCTTTATGCTTAGCCTACATGAATTGTTTTCTAGGGAAAGGTCATGTGTATATTTCCTTTAAAATGGAAGGCACAGATCCAGGAAGGATGTTGTTGACTTATTTGTCTTCGTTGTGAACAGAGCAAAGAAATTCTGTTCAAGTATTACTTTGATTTGTGTAGTGTCCCTGGGATATTTTAACAGATCATCATGATCAAAGGGAATCTCCAGGAAACAATCCACCCTCTGATTTACAAGCAACAGCACAAAGAGGTGTGAATGGAGATATTTGTATGATTCTGGAGATAAAGTTTTTGCAAGTTCCCTTGGTTCTGCTCAGCCAAGATATTTGCCTAGTTTTGCCTAAAATCTCTCTTGCTGTGATCAAAGACCTTTAAAAAAAGCATGAAAGGGATGAGAAGGAAGAAGTTAGGGAAAGGAAGAGGGAGGAAACAACCAATCACTGTCACTGAGTAGTATGCACTTATGTTATTTTTAATGCAAGAGTAACACAATGGACCTTGTGCACCTATTTCCTACATGGACAGGACAGATGACAACAGAACAGTATATCTGCAAACTTGACTCAGTTGAGTCCATTTGCACAGCTATACCCAAGGCCAGTAATCATGGGCTAGCAGTGCAAGTTCACAGCTAACCCAAAGCCAGGGAGGCTTTCCTCCATTACCCAAACCCTCAGCCAACACACCATTCACACTAACACAGCCCCAGTGAAACCACAGCTTGTTTCTGTAGAGACAGTTATTGGTGGGCATATGGGGGAAGAAGGACAAGTTAATCAGAATGATCATCAGCAAATGTTCTTGAAGCAAGTGTTATTTTATATGATTTCAGTTTTACTTGTGAGTACTTCATATCCTTAAATAAGAAATGAGAATTGATACTGTAATGGTTGACACAATGTGTCAATCTGAGAAGTTTAGTAGTTTAACTAAGCAACTCAGCAGGGGACAAGGTCCTCAACATCTTCATTCAGGAAGGGAAATTGTGTAAGTGCTACACACACTACCATAGGGAGGATAGAGTAACCTGCTTACAATATAAGAGAAGAAAAGAGGCTTGATTACCCCCTTCTGTTCTTTTTGCTTTTGTTCTCTTCTGTCATCTTGAGCCATTGCCTCTCACCATGCCACACTGCCTTGGAGCTAGCTGAATATGGACTGAAACTTCCCCAAGCTGTACGCCTGGGGAAAATTAAGGACTTTTCTTCCTTAATTTTCAGTGTCAGTTATTTTGTCCTAACAATGAGAGAAAAGTAAGCCAGAATTTGGTACCAGAGAAGTGGAGTCTTTGCTGAGACTATACCTAATCATGTGGTTTAAGTGCCTTTGGGAATGATTGTAGGAAGAATTTGAAAAGGTTCAAAGATGTCTTCTGAAAGAGTAGAGCTGGAATGCCTTTGGCTGTGTAGCAGAACCTGGTCAGAGCTCAGAAGGCCAGATGGCTGATAGAAATACTGCCATTAAAGACCAGGTTTGGAGGCTGCTGCTGGGAGGAAGGACTGTACTGACTACTGGACTCCAGAACATGTGTGTTATAGCTTGGCAGAAAGTTTGTCTGCATTTTGCTCATGTCCAGTGACTTTGCCTATTATTGAGATTAAGAGAGGTAGAATGCTTAATTTGGCATAATAAATTTCAAGGCAGTTGAATGTTGAGGTCATGACATCACTTCTGTTGGGGTCTTTTTAAGACAGATTTATGTTGCAAATCAAGACCAAAGAGCCCAGGAGAGATTTTTAAAATGTGAGCTTCGCCAGAAAGGAAGCTCCAATAAAGCTATGCACTGCAAAGATAGAGCTGAGGAGGTCATTGCTGAGAAGGGAAGGGGAATAGAAAAGATTTGCCTGAGTGCATCAAAGGAAACATTAAATCTCTATCCTTTATAGCTTCCAAACTGCAAAGGTGAAGGACTTTGCTTTGAGGAGAAGACAAAAAAATGTTCCAGAATAGTGGTACCATAGAGAGTTTGTTAGTCAGAATTGGATTCAGAATGCCCAGTGATCGATCCAGGCCCTCAACACCTACAACCAAGAGAGGGAAGACTGGCTACTGCTCTAGTTGGCATATGACCTTGGCATCATCCCTATGGTGTTGGTTTTAGGTGTATGCAGAATGCAGGAGTTACAGAGTTAAAAAGTTCTCTGCTTAAATTACAGAAGGCCTGGGAGGGCAGTTAGTGTGGCTCTGAGAGAGTAAGTGTGAAACTGTGAATGTGAAGCTAAAGATGCAGGGGAGACTTCAGAACTTTAGAAAAGCCAGGAACATGGATCTTCTAAGAAATGTTTCAAGTAAGGATCAAAACAGACTGGAGAAGCTGTGGGAGCTGTAACCATTAGAGATGCCACAGTGGTGGAGTCACTCAAGCTCTTTGGAGATCACAATTTGCCACAGATTGTGTCACATGCTGGATATGGGACTACAAGACATAATGTTTGCCCTGTTGGGTTTTGGACTTGATTTAGATCAAATCCTTTGTATCTCCATTTGTAACTTTTGGGAATAAAATGTTTATTTTATGTCACTGAGTATTGGAAGTATTTAACTTCTCATGTGTACATGGGCTTGCAGCTAATAGTTTGCCTTACATCCTGTAGGAGACTTCGGCCTTGACTTTTCAGCAATGATAAAAGTGATAAGACTTTGGGAATTCTTATGGGTGGACTAGATGTCCATTTAGAGGTGGACTAAGTGTATATTGCATAAAGAGGTATGCATGAATCTTGGAGGATCAGGGGCAAAATTTTATGATTCTAATGTTATATAATGTTGATAGGCAATACTGGTTATTAAGGATTTTTAAACCTGTGTTGTAATGTTAAAGTTGTGAAATGATAAAAATAAGCATATATTTTATCTGGAAAGCAATTTAAAAAATGCATATGGTTGACAAGTTGATAAGGAGTGGACTGTAACAGTTGATACATTTTGTTAATTTAACTTTAGAAGCTTAACTAAGCAACTCAGCAGAGGGCCAGGGTCAGAGGCCAGAGAGACAGTGTGAGTGCTACAGCTGCCCTAGGGTGGGTAGCCTGCTTATAATAAAGGGAGGAAAGGGGACTTGCTCTTCCCTCTTATGCTTTTGCTTAATCTTCCACCTTGAAACATTGGCCCTCACCATGTCACCCTACCTTGGAGCCAGCCTATTGCTGGCTAAAACCTCCACAAGCTGTAAGAAAAATAAACCTTTCTTTCCTTAATTTCAAGTGTGAGGTATTTTGTCCATACAACACAGTGGTGACTCGCACCTTAATTGATTAATGTGTGCAAGACTGTGAAAGCTCAGGTACCTGATACTTAAAAGTATTTTTCTAAATGTTATCCCAATTCATTAAAATTTATGATTCACCTTCTCTTACTAAGAATTTATTTCAGGGTACTGTGGGCAAGGTATTTAATCATTGGTCCAGGCCTTAGTTTTGCTATGAAGTTTGAAATCAATCAACTATATGTCTCTTTTCATTACGCCATTTCATGATTCTAATTAACTATGCAGATGGAGGCTAATAGAAGTTTGAATCTAAAGGAGATTCCAGAGATCATATACAATTTTTCTTATGACAATCATGAAGGTATTATTTTAAAAAAGATTTCACTTTTTAAATGTAGAGTATGTGCCAAGCAATGTAAAAGCCACCTTTGTATCATCTCAGTTATACCCTTTAGAAAAACTTTGTGAGTTAGGCACTATAAATCTAATATCAATGAACTGAGGCTCAAGAAATCTAAGTAATTTTCTGTGCACATCAGGTTTCAGGTACTATAAGAAGTACCTGAGAAATCTTTTCCATAAAATACTTTTATGGAAAAATGTTTTATTCTGGCTTGTGAGCTTCAAGGATTCAGTCCATGGCCAATTATCTATGGTGCTTTACAATGGGGTGGGGCAGCTCATCATAGAAGAATGCATGGTGAACCAAATCATTCAATTCAAGCTGAGACATGAAAGAGAGAAAGAAGAAATGAGGATACCACAGTCCACATCCAGGACACATCTCCTGGGACCTAAAACATTTGTGTTGGTTACTTCTCTCTTGCTGCTGAGAGAAAATACAAGATGCCCAAAATTATGGAAGGAATGATTTATTTAGCTCCTATTTTGTGGAAGTTTCAGTCCATAATTGGTTGGCTCCAAGGCAGGGTGGCCTGGCACAGGCGCAACAGATCATGCTGATTAAAAACACAAAAGCGACATGAGAAAAAGTGGAAGAGAGTGAGCAAGCCTCCTTCCCTCCCTTATATAGCATGCAAGCTACCTGCTTCAGGGCAGGTGGAGCACTCAAACCCATAGATCCCAGCACTGGACCATAAATCAATCACAAACTCGAGCAGTCCAGTCCATGATTGGATGAAGCTTTAGGGGGACATCTAGACACAAACCCTAACAACCTCCCACAAGACACTACTGTTCAAAGGCTCCGCCTCTTCCCTGGATCGATGAGCAGGTCCTTGGGGGAACATTCAATATGCAAACTATAGCATTGCTGATGAGCACAGAGACAGAAAATTTTATAATAGAACTCAAACCTACTTCCCTCAGGGGGTACAACCTATGCTCAGGATGTCTTTGGCATGGCTCTGCCATGATCTCAGAACCTACAGATGTGATGGACTTGCTCTTCCATGCTGCCTAGTCAACTCCTGGGGTTCAATAAAACAACATCTCAAAGGGAAAGGCTTCAGAATCATCTTGCAAGAGACGTTTCTGTCTGACACGTTCCTGCCCTCCTGTCTCTCATCTACATTCTTCTCACCAGGCAAGACATAGAAACTGGAATTCCTCTTCCTTAAGTCATAGGAATAAGAAATACAGGGTCATCCATAATGCCTAAAATCAGTATTCTAACCTTTTACCACCTTTCTATGTACAGATGGCCACAAGGAAATTAAGAGACTTGTGTTTCACGAGTCCTGCCCCATACCTGGAGAGCAGAGATCCTACAACAGAGGGACCAAGAGGAATGTGAATACAGTCTCTATTGGGTTTTCCCTATTCCATCTCTTCCTATTAGAGCACATCATTTTTGGCTCCATAGTTCTACATTGCTATCGGTGGTTCATTCAATCTCAATATAAAAACTTACAACTCACATTGTGTCTTTGGACCTCCATTCTTAGTGCTGCCATATATGCAATATTTTCACTTGACAAGTGTACTTTTTGTTACCTTCTCAGCTATTACATGGGTGCCAGCCATGAGCCTTTGGGACAGGCAAAAAATGAATTATTGCCTTTTATTCTCTACATATCCAATGCTTCTGCTTTGTGTCAAGTAAGACCCAGGGGTTCTTTACACTCACAGAACCTAGTTTCCCATAAGTGAGTCTTATGGCTCGTGTCTAGAGGTCCCCCCGAAAGCCTTATGCAGAAATGGAGATTGGCCTTCACAGTTTGTAACAATGGTCCAATGCTGGGATTATAGGTATGAGTGTTGGGTAGTAGCTGGCCTATAATACAAGGGAAGGAAAAGGCTTGCTCTCTGCTGCTCCTCCTTTTTCTGTTCTGGTTGCTTTTGTTTTCTTATGCTGTCACCAACTGTTGCTCCTCTGCCATGTGCCCTCTGCCTTAGAGCCAGCTCATTATTAACTGAAACCTCCACAAACTTTGAACTAAATAAACCTTCCCTTCTTTAACTTTAGGAATCAGGTATTTTGTCACAGCAACAAGAGAAAAGTAACTTAGACAGTGAGAAAAGACAGACTTATTTCTTCTCAATATTTGTGCTCAGATATGTGTGCTGACAGGATTGGAAGGGGACTCTAGTTCTCACGTGATAAGATGTTTTTCTTTGGAATTTTATACAGGCACATATGGAATTTCAAATTCCTTTTTCCTGGCAGGAGTCTAGAAGATGTATACTGCCACTCTGGGGGGAGGCATTCTTTTTCATCAAGAAAGGAGGAGGATCCCTCTGACAGGCACTTGCCTCTGTTTTCTTCCCTCCTCCCTTTGTTCCTTTGCCCACTATGCAAGCAATTAGCGCAATTGAATCCTTAATAAGCCAATTTAGTTCAGCCCACATAGCTATTTTGTTCCTAATAAACCAATTAATTCAGCTCACATTGAGGGGACTGTCATGTTTACAATATCCCAGTCAGTATCTACATAGTTCTGTAAGAAATAAGATGGTGGGTAGTATTTTTAGAATAAAAACCTATCCTCTCTGTGGTAGAGAGCCTGATTGCTTAGGCTATGGCCACACCAATGCCTTGTCTGAAGCAAGAACTTGAGGAGGTGACAGGGCCACCCATATCAAGCTCCTTTCATGGATGGGGCATAAACAGGCTCTGTAGGAATGAGCCCACAGAGCTTCAGTTTGTTGTATTCTGCACAAGGGGTTTGAAGGACAGAGAAAGCCTTTTGCAGTAAGTTTAATATTGGCAAAGCTTTTCCCTCTAGAATCCTGGGGCTAACAGTTTTTCCACAAAAGGACACAACATCCAAAGCTGATCTTCAAACGACTTTTAACTGCTGGAAATCATTGCTATCTGCTCTGTCTCTACTGACTTCTTCACTGAAGAAGTAAAGCTGAATATTACTAAGTTAAGATTTGCAGTTAGGGCTGATCAGATAGCTCAGTAGATTGAAGTGCCTACTCAGGCAGATGCAGGGGCTGGGGTTTGATCCCTGACCTGCCAAACCAGCCCTATCCCTGGGGTGCACTGACACAGCGAATGAGAATGGGTGTGGTGGCGCGTGCCTGTAACCCCAGTGTTTGGGAGGAAAAAACAGGAAGGATCACTAGAAGTCTGATCTGTGTAGTGTAACCCTGTAGATCCTATATTAAATACATTTTTAAAAATTGTAGTTAGGTTCCAAATATTTTCATAGCATTATCCTAGAATGCAGACGAGTTGAGTCACAGCTTAGAATAGGTTTATTGAATATTCTTGATAAATAACACTAATGACTCAGTGACATTGATCACATACTCATTGGTGAGTGACCTAGAAAGGCTGATGTCCCTGCTTCTCTCTTCATTTTTCAGATGATTTGGCTTCATTTGGGAGTCGGTAGACTCCTACTAGGTGCCTCGTTCAAGGGAAGTAGGTCTGAAGTTCAGTATGTGGTAGAAAGAGTCCCCAAATGGCAAGCTGCTTGCAAACTGCCTAGCGAGGGGCAGGAGAGAGTTGCTCAATTAGGAGACTTTGTTCTGGATCCGGGAGTGTGCGCCAAGAGAAACGTGGCGCCATCTTTGGTGAGTTTAAGTATTGCAGTCCCTCCTATCAGAAGAGAGATCACAAGCGTTCTTTGTGACTGACTGGTTCAGACCAGGCCAATGAGTAGGGAGCAGAGAGCCACGTGAACCGTGACGGGGTGGGGGTGGGGGCAGCTGCTGCTCCCTAGGTTACAGCTACGCAGCCACGTGAGTCGCTGAGCGCCTTGCTTTAGGATCACGAGCAGAAGCTCAGTGCGGGCCGCCTGGAGACTTGGTTTGTATTTGGTGGAAGAACTTGACAGAAACCTCATGCTGACCATTTCTTTTATGAGAGAAAGATCATCGTTCTGCAGTTTGGATTGCCTCACCAGAGATATGACTTGTATTTGTTTGATTTTCTTGGAAAAACAGCTCAAGCTTATTTAATAAATAATGAAAAGTCTGAAAATGGCACGGTTGGGAGGGGGGGCATGGAGCATCTGAGCTGTGATTTTTGCGTCCAGAGCTTCCCTTTCACACTGGTCCCTCCCTCCCTCCCTCCTTCACTCCCTCCCTCCCTTCCTGCATCGTCCCTCCCTCTCTCCCACCCTTCCTCTCTTCCTCTCTTCCTCCCTCCTTCCCTCCTAGCAGTAGATTTCTCTTCACCTGATAAAAGTGTCTAACCATCAGGGCCTGTGTATCTCCACACTGCGCCAATTGTCTGGCTAATATTTATCTATTCAGGATACTTCCCTAGAAAATTCTGAAAAGATTTTTTATCCCAGGCTGCCAAATTGAGTAAGGCAGCAACAGTGGATACATTTGGGTAATGTCTGAAAAAAACATCCATGAGAGATACCCTGTTTGCAAATGAAACACCCATTTCATTAATGCATAGTGGTTACATGGCATAAAGGGTTTCATTTTGACAGGCTTGTGCATGCCTGTGACACACTTTGATCACCATCCCACCCACTTCTGCCTTTATCGTCCTATTCCTGTTCCTTTTTCTAACAATCCCCCTTCTACTTGCATGTCATCTCTCTTGGTTTTCCTCTAGATTCCACATCTGAGGGAACACATTCATTATTTGCCTTTTTTTGAATTTTTCTTATTTTGCATAACACAATAATCTCATGTTTCATCCATTTTCCTACAGATGACATCATTTTATCCTCCTTTATGGATGAATAATACTGCATAATATACTATGGTTTTTTTTATGCATTCACCTATAGATAGGCACATAAGGCTACTCAACACAATGCCAGACACACCAAAGGAATATTTATAGTGTGACTAATGTCCCAACACACCTGTAAACACTGTTTCTAGTGTGATTTGCATCATTTCAACCATTTGACTTCTTTGATCAGTTGGTGCTTTTCACCAGGTCACCAAAATTACATCTGTTATCATGTCTTCAGATTGTTTATTCGTTACAAGACCGTTCAATAAATTGTCACTGTGAATTAGTAGGAAATACGCTATTTTTTTCTTTCATTTTATTTTCTAATGTAAAAGAACACAGAGTGACACAAAGCCCCCACCTATATTTTTCTCATCAACTCTTCAGAGTAAATGGGTATTAATTCCCGTTACTCTCCATCCTACTGGGCATCTCACCTTCTGCGGAGCTGTGCCTTGCAGCAACACGAATACCTGGAGAGCGCTAGAGGAATGTGATTATCGCAAGCAACACCAGAGGAAATAACAAGGTTTGCTGCTTACTCTAAATGCTATCTCATTTTTCTTAGAAGCTTGGCAGGCTGAAATAAATTCTTTTAAGGTCAATTTATTAGATTGTTTAAAACTCCTACCATTTCCGTCTTCCATCCTTCATCCTAAGACCTTTAATAAGCAAGTGAAAAAACCAGCAGGCAACTGAGTTTGTTGAAGATATTCTTGAAGAAAAAGTTTATAGAATCAGCTGGCATAACTATATTCTGGACAGTGTTTACAATATGACACCCATTATTTTGAAGTCACTTTATAATGCAAAGTTGCAATTTGTCAGATGTAAAAAGGATAGAAGGAAGGAAAGTAAAAGGTAGGTAGAGGAGGAGGAAAGTCAGAGGAAGAGTGAAAGAGATTAAGATTGAATGCATGTGATGAAACAAGAACAGGAGGATTTCTTCTAGCTTCACAGATTTATTGGAGCACGATAGACTATGGAGACCCCAGGTGCTGACATTGAATTTGTGTTTTAATTCATTAGAACATAACACCAGTTGACCACAGCTTTTACTTTGATAAGCTCTCTTAAAAAACAAAAAACAAACAAAAAAATTTTTAAAAAAACCTGAAGAGGGAAAACTCTCTCTTTTCTCCAGTCGGGACACTATCCAGTCCTGGTGGTGCTGGGACTGTGTCTGTTGGCTGGGCTTCTAATGTTGGATGTTGCTAACTTGTGCTGTGTTATTCTTCACCTAGCTGCCCAGAATAGATACCTTGACTCCTTTTGACACCATATGTCCAAATGTTTTTGTCCCTCCAGAGTCACAGAATACAGAATTCATATATTGTCTCCATTCTAAATTTTCTATTAGCTATTTGTACACACACACACACGCACACACACACACACACACACACACGCATGCACACCTTAGAGAAAGGACTCAGTATAATAAATCCATGGTCTCACAAATAAATTATAATTTTACAATTATAAATTCAATTTATTACTTCGTTCTAAATTCAATCACTAAAATACCCATAGGGTGAGGAGAACAGAGAAAATATGTCTTTGCATTTTCATTACTTTTTAAATTTCTTTCCTCAATATTTGGTTGCCTCCTTGCAACTTCTCCAGCACTGAATCACTTCTCATAACTCTGCCTACCAACTGTTAATAATTCTATTATTAGCGTCACGCCTACTGAT
This sequence comes from Octodon degus, assembly GCF_000260255.1. Taxonomy (NCBI): domain Eukaryota; kingdom Metazoa; phylum Chordata; class Mammalia; order Rodentia; family Octodontidae; genus Octodon; species Octodon degus. The sequence continues at coordinate 1,217,519 of NW_004524677.1, forward strand.
TTAATTATGTGCACACCCTGAAGGTAGTTCAAACAGAAAGTGCTGGTGAACTGAGGTGCAGCTCATTGAGAAGAGGAAGAGACAAGGATGACTACAAGCTGTGGGGTCATCTGTGTGAATGGTGTCATCTTTAACTAAAATGCAGACACAGTAGAGAAGTTACGTGCAGGGTGCAGTAGGTTTTTCCTAAGCCTGCTAAGCAAAATATGTTGAATGGTCAGCTGTGTGTTATCTGAAACTCAAAGAAGAGGCTGGGGTAGTTTATCAGCTACCTTCCTATAACTGGGACAAATAGAAAAAGAGACTGGGGCCGGGGAGATGGCTCAGTAGAATAAGCGCTTTCCTGGCAAGTGCAAGGGCCTGAGT
>NW_004524677.1:1218322-1226610 GCF_000260255.1 Octodon degus
GAGAGAGAGAGAGAGAGAGAGAGAGAGAGAGAGAGAGAGAGAGGCAATAGAGACAGGCAGAGACAGAGGCAGAGACAGAGACAGAGACAGAGACAGAGACAGAGACAGTCCAGGATAAGAATATGCCTTTCAAGACTTTGCCCCTAGCAGCACATCTCCAAACAGGCTCCACCTCCTAACAGCACACTTAGCTCCTCAGCTCATTATAGATTAACCCACTTGAGAGTCCAGTGCCTCTGGATGAAGATATTTTAGATCCAAACAATAACAGTGAGAACTTTTCCAGAAGAAGAATGTGATCCAAAGGGATGGCACTGAATGGGCTCACGTGAGGAGAGGTATAGAAATAAAGACAAGGACCTGGTGATAAGGGAAGAAAAACCACCAACAAAGGGGTGCAAAAAGGGTCACTCAGTAAGCTAGGTGAGAATGGTATGAAAAGAAAAGACAGCATCAACATCTCCTTCAAGAAGTTTTGTTCAAAGTGAAACAGAGAAACAGAGACGGGAAGAAAAGCACAATGTCAAGAGAGGCATTTTCTTAAGATGAGAAATAATAACTGTACATGACAAAATTATCCAAAAGAATTAAGGGGTCAAAGATAAAGGAGAAAGAATTTTGAAGGACAGAGTAAAAGTTTTGCATATGAAAGAGTGAATGTGAGTCCAGCAGGTCAATGAAGGCTTGGCCTAGGTAGGCTAGGAGACAGCGCCTCCAGGGCGAGGGGTTGAGGGGCATTCTGGGCAGCACTGGCCTAAGAGACTCTTGGGAAGGTGATCAGATCCTGCGGCACTACACTCATCAATGGATTAACCTCCTGAGAGTTTAGCTGCGTGTGTTCTCAGAAGTGGGGCTCAGGTAGAGATGGCTCACTCGGCATGTGCCTCTGGTGATTATCTCTCTCACTGATGCTGGGTCCCTGCCACTGTAAACTGAAAGGCTTTGCTCCTCTCTGCCCTTCTGCCATCATGCTCTTGCCTTGGGGCCAGCTGACCATGGACCGACTGCCCTGAACCATGTGCCACTGTTCTTTTAAACTGTAGGTAATGGGTACTTTATTCTAATAAAGGCAAAGCTGATGAATATATCCACTGTGAATAGGAGGTAAGGCAGAATACATGGTGAAAGAGAGAAAGCATACTGTTTTAGGAGATGGACAGGCTTCTGGTTTTACCCAATTTCTAAGTAAAATACTAGACACATTTTATGAGTTGAAAGTAAAGATTGGGAGAAAGTAAAGTTAGAGAAAGAGCAAGTGGATGACACTATGGCTGGTGGAGGGACCAGAAAAGAAGAATTCTAGGAGCTGCTTTTGACTTCTTTGAGACTGGGGTCAAAATTGTAAATTGAGGCTGCCAATCATCTCAGTGGTGGACAGTTTTGTAGCCACTTTCTGTGATGAGCACATGTTTTCAAATATGGTTATTATTTGAGACAGATGAAAAGAATGAAAAAGAATTTAAAGGGATTTTCATAGGAGTAATTATGGTAAGAAAAACATTATACACTGGAAGCTTGGCTAGTGGAGATGGGGGCTGCAAGTGATGTGGAACACATTCTCATGCAGTGTTTAATCCACAAGTTCTCTTCAAATGTTGCTTTGGTATTTTATTCTCTCCCGAGTGATGGATGATTCTTGAAGCCAGAAATCTGGAAGTTGTGCTAACCTTCTCTGATCTTTAACCCCTGCCAACTTCTGTCAAGTTTATCTCATGTTAATCAGACCAAATTCTCCTTCTGGTCCCCACTGGCACTTTTCTTTCGTGTACTGTTTGTTCAATTCATACAGATTTTGTGAGAAATTTCAAACTGGTACTCTCCTCCAGGCTCTCACTTTATTGATTCATGATCTGCTCTGTTTCTAGAATGACTTTTAAAGTCATGCTGCCCTTCCACACTCACACACAATTAAGCCTTTATTGCCTTTAAATATCCTGTAGAAAAAAACCCAGAACTTATAGAGGCCGAAAGATAATGACAGCTAATGTGCCTTCAATAGCCATGTGTGCCAAAGACTGGATTAATCACAAATGATCTGTGAACATGCAGGGATTGTTAACCAATCAGTAAATGTTACTGTTTGGAAATGCTATGCTAGAGGTAAGTGGAAATTAAAAACACTAAGTGCTCTGACGTGGTAATACTTGTAAGGAGATGAGTCAGGGTTGGGACTCAGACCTCTCTGTTTCCCAAATGTGCCCTCACAGTCTGAGACAACACTTTCTGCACAAAGTTTGCCACAGTCCCTCTCTCTTATGCCTCCTCCTTTAAGGCTCACCTTGCATCACATCTTTCTCTTGCTCCCCTATCCTGATCTGGTATGAAATCTTGTTTCATAGCTCTGCGCCTGTCTGGTGCATCTTCCTACACTTGGAATGTTGTCCCCACCCCCATGGCTCCATCACCCTCCTACCTCCAGCCAACTCTCACCCAATACCCACTCCTTGTTTGCACAGCCTTTAAGGTTTGATGTAAAGCACACCACCTCTTCTCACACTCTGGATAGAATAGATCACTTTCCAGCCCCCATCTGCTATGCTACTATTGTACCACTAATATTTTGTTCTGATTTTTGTTCATATTTTTATTATGAATCCCTTTGTGTCCTGCCAAAAAAATGTATATGCTGAAGCCCTACTTCCTCATATCTCAAAAGGCTGCTGTGTATGAAAAATATCCTCTAGTGAGACAAGTTAAACTGTGGCCTCCAGGGTGAAGCCTAATACAGGCTGACTGATTGCAGAAGAGGAGCTCATTTGCATACAGAGAAGCATCAGAACTGTGTCATACAGAGGAAGGGACATCTACAACTCAAAGAGAGAAGATGCAAGGGCCAACCAAATAGCTCAGTAGACTAAAGTGCCTTCAAGCAGGCATAGAGGTTGGGGGTTATCCCCGGGCCTGCTGTGCTGACTCTGGCCCTGGGGCGCACTGAGACAGCAATTGAGACGGGGCATGGAGGCACACGCCTGCAATTCCAGCTATTGGGAGGCTGTAAAGAGGTGGATCACTGAGTCTGATCTAGTAGTGAGATCCTGAACACCCTGTGAAACTTTCTCTAAAATACAGAAAGAAAAAAAAAAAAAGATGCAGAGGACATCAAGCTTGCTTGATTTAGCACTTCTACCCTTTAAGACTCTGTTAGAATGATTTTTGTTGTTTCATTCACTGAATCTGTGCAGTGTTGTTATGTCAGCCCTAGCAAACTGATACAAAATCTATTTTACTACTAGCACAATTCTAGGTCAATGGTAAAGACAAATCTTATTTACTTCATGCAACTTTAGGACTTGTTACAGCTTGTATCTAGTTGTCCCCCAAAGCCTCATGTAGTCATGGGGCGGGGACATGTAGAGTTTGATATTAACTCATTGCGCACTGAGATTATGGGTCTTAGTACTGCTGGGATTATGGGTGTGAGTACTACACCCAGCTTGGGTCGGATAGCCTGAATGCAACTTAAGGGAGATGGACTTCTGCTCTGCTGCCATTGTTGCTGTTACTTCTCCCTTTTGCTGTTTTGCTGCCTTCTGCCGACATGAACTGCTGCTCTCTGCCATGTGCCTCTCTGCCTTGGAGCAAGCTGAGTATGGACTGAAACCTCCAGTGACTGTGAGCTAAATAAACCTTTTCTTCCTTCATTTTGGGTGTCAGATATTTGTCCCAGTGACGAGAGAAGAGTAGCTGAGACAGGACTCTTACCCAGAAGCTCCACACAGCTCCTAATCTGATAAGTGATACTTTACCTGAAGAATCAAAGAGCGGGGGGAGGGGGATAAATATGTATGCATACGGAGATAAGCTACGTAGCTCCTCATAGTAGATCTGAATCCAACAAATAGTCCATGGCCGAATGTTCTGTATTTTACATGAGTTATTTTCACCATCCAAATCCCTTCCTCTGTATATTTCTGAGGGTAGATATTGGGTAGTAAGAAATTTTGTGATTTATTTGCTGAAAATATAAACTGATGTCAAACTTCTTGACTTAAACTGGCTTGTTCTTTTCATCAGTCTATTTGCAAGGTAGATGTAATCAGGACTTGAGTTTCTTTCGCAGGTATCTGAGTGTTTTCTCTAAAGGTAGTGTGTTTATTTTCAAGTTTTCACAGTTTCAGTTAAAATATTTCAATTTAATGTTGCCATATTCTGCCAGTGTAACTGGTCAGGCTATATTTAGTATGAATTTCCATGTGTGTTAAAGGTGTTTAATGCTTTACAAGCAGAACTTGTAAAGTTCTGTCAAATAATTTTTGAAAAGAACACTACTTCTTACCTAAATTATTTAAGCTTCAGGAAGAGCCACAGCTTCTGCCTTGTGAGAAAAACCCAAACAAACAGAAACACTTCCACCTTGCACTAGTTTCCTAAACCCTGATCTTCCATGGACTTAGAATGGATTGTGTATCACCTTTGCCATTTCTGGTAAGATTCTACTTTTTAGCAAAACTTCATCTTTCCTTAACTTTTTCTCCAAAGTCATATTTTTGTTCCCTTCCTTGAAAATTTCTGAGGTGATTTTATTGCTTTAGAATGACCAAAGTAGCTTGATAAAGACACTATTATGATGAGTTAAATAACTAACAATGATTTTGACTTCCCCCAAAACACCAATACTGAGTTAGAACTAAAAGAGAAATGCAATGAGGTGAGTGACCGTTTCTTACCCTAACAAGTTGCCTGCACACATAAGCACCACAGGGCATCAAAGAATTAAATTAGCAAAGATAGTCTTGAGTCTTTCTTGTCTCTCTAGTCCTTTCTATCAAGCCTTTCTACATTTTCTGGCTTCTATTTTCCAGTCCCAAGCAAACATTCTCATTCAAGTATTGTACTTTACAATTTTACTTCCAACTTTTAAAAATTCTTCTTATTTGCAGTGCTGGAATGGAACTTAGAGCCTCATGCATGCTAGACAAGCACTACATCTCTAGCCCTTATTTTCAACTTCAAACAAAGTTGGCAACCTATAACTCTATATCCAGCAAACTCTGATTTTCCATATTCCCAACTGCACTTTAGAGCCTTTTCTCCTGGCTTCATGGACTTTGCTTCTCTCCGTAGCTGAATTCCCTTCCTTTCTGGCATTTATTTATTCCCTTCCTCTCTCCCCTGAGAATGTGGCTATGACCACATGAGAGGAAGGTTGTAGGGCTGCAAAAGCAGAGAAGCTCAGTGATGACAGTGACCCAATAGTGTGGCTTCCTCAGGGCTGCAGTTTCCAGGTAACCTGACTCTTAGGACTCTGATTTAGGATATGATGTATTTTGCATAATCTATTATATTTAAAACTGTGCAAACTAGACAGACATCCCATTTTATGAGCTAGTTTACCTTTTGTATATTTATACAGAAGCTCAATAAATAACACTGAAGTGTCTCTATAGCCCCTTGACCTCCTTAAAGATGTAAAGGAAAGAGATAGAGATTTAACTTGTTACCTCTTTTTTTTTTTTTTTTTTTTTTTTCCTGTGGTGCTTTGGCATGTAGCATTGTTTTCCATCCTTTGACGTTCAGCCTATGAATTTTTTTTTTTTTTTTTTTTTTGGCAATAGGTAGAGCTAGGACTTCAGATGATGATATATCTGAAAAGATTAGACTTAAGAAGAGTTCGTTTCTGTGGTGGAAACTTTTAGTCCAGGGAAGAGAAGGCCCAAAGATAAATTGGACTCTCAATCTGTTTCACAAGTGACATTTTTTTTTAACTCATGCTTTTCTGAAAATCTCTAGCTCTTCCTAAAACAAGCCAATGTTGTAAAAAATAAACATTTTTTTTTCCACATTTTTGGACAGCCTCAATGTTTTGATAAAAACTGATCAAAATATAAGCAGTTCCATCATTTTGACAGTTTGATCTTTTTGACTGTTTGATAGGCAAAGCAGGCCCCAAGAATCAGAAAAAAGGAAGACCACATTCAGCAAAAGAAACACAGCTTCCAAGTTAAAATCTCAAAGGGTTGAAAGTGGAAGCAACAAGGAGAGGTGCTGTAGCCCCACATGCAGTCAAGTCTGGTCTCTCCTGTGAAGGCTGAGAGATCCATAACCTCTTCTCCCAGCACCACCACCATGGAGCCTGCTTCCCTGGACTTGAAGCCAAGGTTTAATGTATATGTTGGAGCATGAGTCAAATATTCTTCTCCTCTGTTGCCTACAAAATGTCTTGACTAACATGTCTGTGAGTGAATCCATCCTCACTCTTAAAAAAGTCCAGGAAAGATCTGCCAGTGTTTCTACTCACAGCTCCTGACAAAGCAGTAAAGCTATGTTGTAGACAACACTCTTCCACTGAACAAAGGATTCTGGAACTTTCCACGTGAAAAGATGTGGTGTGGCTGCTATAGAGCTTCTCAAGGGAGTAGAGAAGGTAGTAGAGGTGAGGATATGAGAACATGAGAAAAACCCTCCAAAGAGAGGAGCCAGGACTGGGGAGTATGAGACCTTGGCCCCACTTCAGGCACAGCTGCATTATAAATGTAGTGAACTAGCATTTCCTGGATCATGTTCAGCCTGGGTCACGGGACAGCTGAGGTGGGAATAAAAATAATGTTACCTTAGGCCTACCCTCCCCCAGGATGTGTGTTTCCAAGTTGAAAATTGCTCAGATCAATCTTCACAGCTGCAAGTGCTCAGATAGAATAAATGTAATGTGCATTTTACAACACCTCGGTCTTGGTTGTCTGTAATCTAGTGGGAGGAAAGCTCTCTGCATCCCTACCTACTCTGTCTCTGTCTCTTTCCTCTCCTAGGGCTGTTTGACCAGCCTAAACTTCCACCTGCTTGCAAGAGGAATATGTCAGTAATGGCAAGAACTTGACATATATCATTCAATTATTTACAAACAATCATCAAAGAATCCAGAAAATCAGCCTCATATTTGTGCAGACCTTTCTTGAAGTACCAGAGGGTCTATGTGTACACCCTACCCTGGACAACTATGTTTGAAATTAAGAAATTATGGAGGCATCTTGTGAAATGTGTGCCTATGTGCCCAACATTAGCACACACAGAACCTCCCTTCGTAGATCACTCCTCATAAATTATTTTATATTTTAACCCAGGAGTGAACCGTGCTCTATGGGAATGGAGCCCAAGTTATCAATGGAGAAACTGAGTGCTCCAAAGCAGGAATTCACTCTTCAAGTGTGGTGAAGGGAGCGGCAGCTGAGAGTGTACACACTTCCTGGGCTGCTGTTGCCCTGAGAAAAACAGCACATCCACCACGGATCCTCATGTCTTAATGAAGCAAATGTGATTATGAATGTGAGGGTAGGAAAGACACTCCGGGAAAATGATTTTGAGAAGAAACAGACAACAATTTCTGCCAGATGAAAGTGTCCCCTTGTGAAGACAAAGCAGGCTGCATACAAACTCATTGTCTAAATAGAATTAATTTAAAAATTTGCGTCAGCTGGAGCCTGTTTGAGCTTTAATGTTGCGCCTAAGTGAAAAGACTCACTCTAGGGATTATGTAAAAATGTTCAAGTCGAGTACGATGAACTTGCAACTTGCTCCTTCTCAGAGTGAACTGGCTTAGGAACTACACTTCAGCCAGAAACCCATTCCTTTCAATAAGCCTTTGATTATGCTGCTCAAATCTGTAAAAACTATGGTGGCTCTGAGCCTAATATTGTATACGTCATTTGATAAGAAATAAGCCCATGAAACTCATGGCACCCTCCCCTAAAGCAGCAGGGCAGCAATGAGGTGGGGCATGCCTGTAATCCCAGGCAAAACCTTCCCAATCTTGAAGCCCACAAGGCCATCCATCATTCTGGTTTCCTTTCTGCAGCATTTTGGTCCAGAATGGATTCCTGAAGAAGGCAAGGCAAGTTGCTCATGGGAGGCAATCCCTGGGAGACAGAGGTAAAACCTCTCTGGGGAAATCTGTTCTGCTCTCTCAGGGGACCCAACTGTGATGCCGGAAACTTTCTCTGAATTATGTAGAAAACCACACTCAGCTGCACCTACTTTGGGGAAGAAATAAATTAATTCCGCCCCTAATAGCTCCAGTGGATTTAATCCATTTAGTGTGCATCACAGAATGAGAACAAAACATTGTAGGAGATGGCTACACTCTCACAGTGAGAGCCCTTCTGCAAGGTAGAACTCAGAGATAAGGATGACAAAGTGAGAGGGAAGATTGCACGGACTTTCTCTAACAAATCTAAGGACTGAAGACACATTTATTCTTTTGTTCTCTTTCTATTGGGCCTTGAAAGTCCATTTGAACAGAAAAGTTTCTGTTCTCTCTCTCTCTCTCTCTCTCTCTCTCTCTCTCTCTCTCTCTC
>NW_004524677.1:1227116-1253373 GCF_000260255.1 Octodon degus
GCATCTTAGTTTCTTATAGCTTTGTAGGGCTACTTTAAGTCTTTGAGAGTCAATGGATTTCCAGACTTAGTATTTTTAAAATCTATCTTGTATCGTATTTCCTAATTCTAGGCACTTTGAAAACTTGCATTTTGCTACTAGTTGTATGTGTTTGTGTGTGTGTGTGTGTGTGTGTGTGTGTGTGTTGTTTTGGAGCAGAGTGCTCCTCTCCCCTCATTGTCACGCATTACCTTCTTTCCTGTGTCATTTGTGTCTCTCTTTTGGCCTGGTCTTTTTGTCCACTCCTTTCATTCCTCTTTTACCCTTTGTTCTGGGCCTACACTTCTTGGTTCTGTGCTAATTTTGTGTCACCACAATAAAATTCCAGATATAATTAATAGAAGGATTCTTCTTTTTTTTTTTTTGGCTGGCTCAGGTTGCCTTAAGGGCAGGTCTGGTGTGGCATGTGGTGCTACTGTCCCTTGCCCCTGACTGATTTTGCTCAAGAAGGTGGTTTAGAGAACTGAGCTAACCCATCAGCCTCTGAAAAGTAATTAATAGAAACAAAGCACTTAGTGCACTCTCTTTCACTGCTTTCGAAGTGCTAGTCCAAGACCCGCGGACCTCTTGCTTTTAGGTATCTGGGGAAGGTACCCAAAGGGAACAGAAAGAGAAGGCCCAAGGTTTCACACTTCTTTTCAAGGCCATGACTGCAATGACAGAGGACCTTCCACAAGGTCCTATCTCCTAAGGACTCCCCTGCCATCCAATGGTGCCACCCTGGGGTAGCAAACCCTTAAACTAATATCTCCTTAGGGGTTGCTTATTCAAGCCAGAACAGGACTAGCACTTATCCACAACTCCTTTCATAAATTGTGAGCCTGTTACAGAGACGAAGATAGCATTGTGAAGTCTAAACAAATATCATAAGCAATAAGGACCAATTTGTCAGTCCTTGGTGAGTGGGCAAGTGATTTTTCTTAAGGATAAATTAAATACTGCTATCATTAATTAATTCTCATGATAAGAAATAACTGAAGGCAAAGCATGGCTAAATAAAGCAGCAGAGTATCCACTCTTCACAATACAGTGTTCATCTCAAGGTATTCAACCTCATTGTCAAAATCCCATGCAAGAACTGAATTTATTGAAATATGCTTCATTTTTAAACTTGGTTTTCTTTCTCAGGAGACAGAAGTTACTGGTGACTAAAATGCTAAATGAAGGAAGCACTTTCTGTGTTTAAAAAATTCCAATAGACCGAATACTTTTCTTTCAGTTTGTGACTCGCACCAATACCAGGCCTCTAAAGAAATGTAAAATTATATGCCTGAGCCTTAATTCTCTGGTGTCAAGTTTATAAGCTACACAACGGAGGGACACTAAAAATGTCTCTCATTTTCCTCTAAGGAAACAAAGAAGACATGAAAGGCTACAGTATCCAAAGGCGAGTGGAGCTACCCTCAGAGGGAAAGAACTGCTGCTCTTCAAAAATACTCACTAGCTTCTCCCTGCCCTGGGAGGTCACCTGAGGAAAGGCTCACAACTTGGCCATTTGGGGTGCACCTCCCATGGAGTCAGGAAATACCTATACTCAGGAAGCACTTACAGAATAGATGGAAGTAACTGCAAATATAAACACTGTAAACAGGCACAATTGTTAGAAGATGGACTGGAAAGATCTTTTAATTATAAGCTTCATGAGGACATACGCTGTGGTTTAAGTTATATCCAAAATACAGATTAATATTTAGTACTCTGAGGTATTCCAGATGGGGCTGTTCTGAAATTAATTATTCATTCAACCTCTATCAATGTAAGATGTATATGTTGGAACTCTTCTCTTGTATTTGTCCATGACTTTAGAAAAACTGGATTATTATCTGACTTTTTAATATGAATTTTACATTTACTTAAAAGCAGCACCATTATAACTAAGTGGCATGTTCTATAAGCGATAAAATGAAGATGAAGTTCTGGTCTCCTAATCTAAGTTAGTTCCTTATCAGTTGCTCTGCCCTGAGTTAGTGACAGAATCTGTGTTGTTTCTGAGGATCTCAACGTACCTTGGACCCATCTATGGTTCACTGTCAGCTTGTGTGTGTTTTACCAAGGGCTTAGTCTTCATTGAAAAGCAGTGAAGACCCTGACCCTTCTAACACAACCAAAGTTAACAAGGTTAGTTTTCAAGAATTATGGGATTTCCAGGAAGCTTTCTCAGCTGTATTTTGCTAAAAGCAAAGTTAAACACCCAAGATTTTTTTTTTCTTTCTTACAGTTCAAAGCAATATACTCCACAAGGGTGGAGGAGCTTCTAAATTTGGCAAAGTTCCATTTCCAGGCTCTCCAGAGATATCAGTCACTGCAAACAAGCAGCCAGCTACTAATCAGCAACCACACAAAGGAGTCTCATTGAAAACACTGTAAGTTATTTCATGTGTCAAGCTAGAAAAAGCTGGGGGAAAACATTCCTCTTTTGATTAAGCATCACAAATGAGAATTTCATTTAAGCAAATGCTTTCTGCTAACTAATTTGGAGAATGCACAAGAGACCAAAGTTTTTACTGAAAGTATGGAGGGAAACAAAGAAGAAGCATAAATATATTTATGGATGTGGTACCAGGGACAAGTGAGTACCTATCACAACTACAGTGACAGTCACTAGCTGCAGCGGTGTCTTCAAGATCTGAGACTGTATCTTTGCTTTCATTGAAATGGTTTTGCCAGCTTGTGATTGAGATTTTAAGTTCCTCTATATCTCTTTGACTCTGCTTCACGTGATCCATTTTTTTTTTCGTATATTGCTTATTCAAGGCTTCCATCATTTTTCTGTACTCCTCTAATTTTTTACCAGTGTCTTCTTTAGAATCAGTTATTAGTTCTTTCATTATAGTTATCCTTCAGTTATCAGATTATTTCTGATCTGATTTCCTTTATATGTTTCTGCAGTTGATACTTTACTTCAAATGCTATTATTCAGCGATTTCTTTTCTTATTTCAGAGGTTATTTCTGATCTGATTTCCTCCATACCTTTCTGAGGTTGTTTCTTTACTTCGGACTCTATTAATTCAGACATTTCAGCTGTGTGATTTCCAATTTCTTCTGTGCCAGTGTCTGCTGCACTTGCTCTGGATGGGCTCGGGGCCTGAGACTGCACTTTGCTCCTCCTCTTTGTCATTTTGTGTAGCGCTGTCTTCTGCCCTTTGGTGTAGAGCTTTGGTGCAGTTATAACCTTAGCACCTACCCAAATTATTACCCAAGATATTATATGGTTAAGCCAGTTTTAGGTTTGTATTTACAGAACTACAATTAAGAACACAAATAATGAGTAGTGATATTTAACAGTTGGCCAATTTTTGTAACTAATGGGTTTGTATTTCAGACAGTAAGAGAAAAAACATTATGTCTGTGCAGCTAAGCAGATATTAAATTGGGAATTTGTATTTAAGTTAGTTGCCCCAAGTTCTGTCTAATCCCCTCCCCTTGATGTACCTGGGGTCTTCCAGGCAGACTTGTTCACCTGGTTACCTGTTGCCCCCTTTGTAGATCAAGAGTAAAAAAGAGAGGACATTCTTACAGATCTGGGTCCAGCAAAGTGTCCCAGCATACTGGGTCTGGATCTAGCAACTTTGAACTTGTCCAGATGTGCCTGGCTTTCGTCTGGCTGCTGTGCTCAGCTTCTTCCTGCTGCAGCTCATAGGGGTGAGCCTGCTGTGCCCCTCTGGCAAGATGCTCAGCTCCTGGATTAGCTGGGTGGGTCTGGCTCCTTGCCTCTCTGCAGGGAGTGCTTTTGCACAGGAGGCCTGGCCCAGGGCCCAGGGTCTGGCTGGGGAGGGCTCTAGGGCGCGGCTAGCAGGAGGATGTCCCACACTCACGCCAGGCCTCACAGGTGACAGTCAATATATACAAAATTGATATCTAGTCATACAGAACATCAAACCTTAAAGAAAAAATAAAGAGGTAAGTGTAGCCTGACAGGATCAAGAATACCATTTTGATACATTAAAAGCCCTTGCTTTGGAAAAGTGCTAAATTAAATGTTCTTGCATAGAGACCACTAATTCTTGATGGATGTCTTGCTAGAATTTAAAGGAGTATACAGATTTGTGTACCAAAAAACGGGGATACAGATGAATGTCCATTTTGTATCTGTGTATTCAAAGTGGTTAGGTTAGATATATAGTCACATTCTCTTAATGAATAGAAGGATTTGTTCTAATGGTGTTTGTAAATAGGATATCAAGTCCGCATCTTGTACAGCAATTAACCACTAGGAAGAATGTGTGCAATGTGTGAATTACTGAAACTGTCCTACCAATTTGGTTTGAAACTGTCTCATTGCTATTTGTCTCTCAATAAAACTATGAAAAAAAGTACTTTTCAAAATTTTTCAATAATTTATCACTCCAATTTAGGCATTTCCTACTACTTTAAGGCAACTAGTCTGATTAATATTAGCGGTACATCTAACTTTGTCTCCGGTACAAATAACAGAGTATCTTTGTATTGCAAAGTATTTATTATAGGTAATTAAGAATTTCATTCTCATCATTATTTTAAAATTATAGATAGCAGATCTGTTACTGTGTCTTGCTTACTTTTAAAATTTAAATTTAAAGGTTCTAATCCAAATATTTTCCTGCTGTCTAACACTCTTTTGATACACTCAACTTCCATACTTTGGTTTCTCTTCGGGTCACATGAAACCATTTGTCTTTTCGATATGACGCCCTTCCTTTGACATGTAAGCACTTTTCTGCACTGAAAGCTTTATTCCAAGCCAGTAGCCTGTGATTTCGGCAGTCTGCAAAAGGTAAGAATCTCTATGTTAATCTACACATTAAGTTGGAAGAGTCATCAGCACATTTTGTGCTATTTGTGATGATTGTTCACCTTGACAGACAGACACTTCGGCACATTTTGGATTATTTTATGAAATTCTGCACTATTAGAGTGATTTTAGTCACTGCACATTAATAAAGCTAGGTCCCTGTAAACGAATTTACTGATGAATAGTAGCTAAATAGATTGTTTAAACTACACATATTGCATATTTTGTAAGAAAGATTATCTTTCTAATAGATGCTTTATACTCAATAACTGTATACTAATTACTCCTCAGACTTGACAGATTTGTACTTTAATTTCAGGCAATTTACCTAGTTCATTCCTTAACATACCAAGACTCAATGAGAAGCTGGGGAGATGGCTCAGTGGAATAAGCATTTCCCTGGCAAGCACAAGGCCCTGAGTTCAATCCCTGGTTCAGAAAAAAAAAAAAAAAAAAAAAAAAAAAAAAAAAAAAAAAAAAAAAAAAATCTTGCAGTGTATTATTTGTTGAAACTGTACTTCCAATTTGATTTGAAACTGTCTCATTGCTATCTGTTTATCAATAAAACTTTGAAAAAAAAAGACTCAATGAGATAAGACACTCCCTAATTTTCTGGGTTAAGAGATTAAATTATTCCATTTCACATTTATTTTTATCATTACTGTCTTATTATCAAATAAGGACCACACTCTAAATAATCAGCACGGACGTAGACCCACCCTGTTTATGCGCCTCTCCTTTGATTCTTCATGGCCCATTGCATAACGTAGCTTTGATTAGCAATAATCACGCCTTGGATAAAGCTCATTGGCTACGATACTACCACTGCACAAAGCTGCATAATGTAGCTGGGAACATCCGTTCTGTGTTCATCCCGTTTATGTTTTCCATTTCTGGATCCTTATAAACATAGATCAAATAACTCCCCTGGTCTCAATATTAAGAATTACTAAAAACATGGCTTTTGGTGAATTTATGAAAGTTTTAGAAATAGAATAATGAGACATCAGGGACTTCCTCACATGGATTCCTGGCAGGACAGCTCTCAGTGAAAAATGGTTCAAGATGAATGAGATGAGGACAACAGGCACATCTTCCCTCCATCGTCTGGTGCCCATTCATCCTAAAGCATTCTTCCATTCGCTGCACCCTCTTCACCCTTCAACGTCTGTCACTGGATACACTGAGAGACAGTGGTAAAAAAGAGACACATAATAAACAAACAAATAAAAAGCAAATTGTACCAGAGGTGCTTAAAAGCTACATGTGTATTCCCATAATGAGAAATCTGTACTGTGAATAACCACTATGAAGACAATATGCAATGTATTAATTATTGAAACTGTCCTACTAATCGGTTTTGAAACAAAACTGTCTCATTGCTATTTATTTCTCAATAAAATTAATAAAAAATAAAAATATGTATTCCTATAATAAAAACATTAAAAAGTAGATTTTAAACTTAAAATATTTTAATGCTACCTTCCAAACACTAAAGGGAAAAACTCTTCTTCCTCCCTCCCTCCCTCCCTCTCCCCTCCCTTCCTTTCCTTCCTATCCTCCCATCCCTTCTTCCCTTCTTTTCATTTCTTCTCTCATATTTCTTTCTCTTTTTCTTTCTTATTTCATGATGTTTCTTCTTTCTGTCACACTTTCACTTCATCCCAGCCATTTACTGTCTTGGGTGCTAGGTGAGGGTGGGGCATCCTTGCTTCCCTAATGCTTATGCAGTTAGCACACACAGCACCCTGCCTTCAGATCCCAGCTCCTCAAACCTAAAGATAAAAATATGAAGAAGGAAAACAGAACATTTCTGGAGAGGATGCTGGGATTGAAATAGCTTGCTAAGAGAAGACCTTAGTGCACAAGTGTCTTCTGAGACAAGACCTGAATGAAAAGAGGAATCTGGCTTCTAGGTATGAGAAGTGTGAGATTTCCATTCAGAATATCAGCAGGTGTGAGGCTTTCACTGAAGACTGATCCTTTGTAAAGTCACATCTTTGAGTTGTACTGGGCATACAAAAGCTGCACAAGTGTAATAAACACAGCTTGATGGGTTGGGAAATAAGTATATACCTGTGAAACTGTCATCATCCTCCATAACATAAATGTATCAATTAGTTCCAAAGATTCCCGTTGCTCTCTTTATTTACTGTTATTTATGGTTATAATAACAATTATTATTATAAGTGTGTGTATCTGAGAGAGGGAAGGAGACAGAGAAAGAGAGACAAAGACAGAGACAGAGAGACAGAGAGGTCAGCAGGGAAGCCAGTCTCATAAGGTGTTACACCAACAGCTTTACAGCTTTTGCTTTGACATGAGGAGTGATAGCACAATTTTGAACAGAAATGTGACCTCTTTTAACTTGTAGTTTTAAAAAATCATTTGTTGCTGTGGTGACATTGTTAGAGAAATGGAAGTTGGTAAAATATTGGGATTTGTTAATGCTTAGATATAAACTGTAAGAAAATAGAATAGTTAAGGATAACTAGATTGAGGACAGGACAGTTAGGGAAACAAAATTACTCTAAACTCAGATGGGGAAGCAGATTTTGGAGTTGATAGCTACACATCTTTGATACACTAGGTTTAAGCTGCTTTGTACCTATGAAAATGCAGATGGAAAGGAGCAGCTGCATCTACGAATCTGAATTTCAGAAGAGTGGGTCACACTGGTGTGTGAACTTGGGAGACATGAGTTTGTAACGAGGACAAAAGATGTGGGTATGGAGAAGAGTGTAGAGGGGGCAGGTGTACATGTGAAGGACTATCAGAGAGAAGTCCAAGATCGGGCTTTGGAGCGCTCCGTTGAGTAGAGATGGGAGGCAAGAGGGCAGATCAGCAGATAAAGAAAACACAAGCACACCCACGAAGCAAAACAGAACAAAACAAAATAAACAAGCAAAACAGAAATTAAAATCAGAAAGAACTCCCAGGAAGGTAGGAGAACAGTGGGACTATAAGTTTTAGCATTAATAGTGTATGCTGGAAAATTCTGTAAGGACAATGTTATTTATTTTAAATATGTTTACAGTGCTGAGCAGTGTAGCCTACATATTCCATTGATATCTTTCTTTGTTTTAAATTAAGACTCGCCTACTGCAGAAAACTAAAAATATATCATGCTGAAAAAGGGACGCACTGAACACTGTGTGTGTGTGTGTGTGTGTGTGTGTGTGTGTTTCACAGTTTTCTGTGACATTTTAACTAAGTGTGGTGGATATCGCTTTTTTCCTTACACTTGGCAAGGTTACTGCTGAGTACATGGGGGTGACAACTGTGCCATGTGACAGATTTCTGTGTCACACACAGAATTCTTCCTCCACAGTGCAAAGGAAGCCATTGATTCGACTGCAAAAAGGGCCATAAAGCAGAAATGGAAATTAGACAGTTGCTTATGAAAATGAAAGCTTCCCTACACGGCCTACGGTTTGTACTGCTCCAAGTAAACATATTTTCCTTTTTTAGTTCAAGGTATGTCCATTACTGTTATAATAATCAGCCATGTTTGTAAAAGTGCCCGATTTCTGTTCTTTTGTTTAAAACAGAATTCAACAGAGGCTAACATTTAGATTGAATAGAAAACAATTTTCTTGGGAAATTAAATTATGATAACTTTGACTAGAAACAAAGTAGGAGGGGAAAGAAATATAGAACAGAAATTGCTCATATAAAACTGTATTTAAAATTTAGAAGCCGGTTACATTTGATTGGAGTTAATGATACCCTGTCATTGGGAGACGGACATTGCAGGACAGAAGCCCAGCTTGTGGGCTTTGGTGGAACCTGCCCTTCTCAGGCGTTAAGCTTCCCTCTTTACTGAAGCTCTTTACCTACAGATGGACCTAGGAAGGCTGAAACAGCAAAATTCAGATGTATCAATTCATCAAACTGTGTATGTCCTTTCTCTTCAAAAGAAAAAAAGAGGTATTCACAGAGAAAAATGTAATGTTTTAATTGCAGTGGACTTTTTGATACTTTGGGAAATTAATTTATTCTTGTTTCCCTCTCTCCCACACTGTAAGGAGCATGTTTCTCTCTACACTGTCCCTGTCTGTCCATGTGGCTGTCTATGTTCTGTTTCCCTCCTATAATTCCTCATCTTTTACCTGCACTGATAGTGTTAGCCTTATACATGATTTTCTTTTCCAGGTAAAATCTTAGATATAAGCTTATGGTATAAAAGAAATTATATACTTGGTCTTCAGGTAGAGTAAAGGTACATTTCTTATGCATTTTTATATTAATTCAGGGGAAAGCGTGCACATCCTGATTTATGCTGTTCTCAGTAAACATTTTCTCTAGGGAGTCTGTCCTGGATGACGTGAGTTCTAAATTTTAGATTTACCATCCTGTGAAGTAAGAACAAGAATAAGATTCCCTAAACCTGTATTTTCAAAATTCATTTAAATGGATTTATGAAGAAGAGCCTTCCTCATTTTATTCTTTTTTTTTTTTTTTTTTTTTTTCGGAACTGGGGATTGAACTCAGATCCTTGCGTTTGCCAGTCAAGTGCTTATCCTACTAAGCCATCTCCTCGGCCCCCCTCATTTTATTCTTATGTAGTGATCTTGATAAATACTGAATAAAATGATTTTAAAAACTGAGCAGATGCCTTACAGGGTCATCTCTCTGGTGGAAACAATGTGTTGTAGAAGAAAATAATGATTTATTTATCTTCATATGAATTATTCTGAGCCAAAAACTTGACGTAACAGAAACTTAAAGGAAGTAGCAAGAACATCAGATTTACTACATAGAAATATTTTTTTCTCTTTTTTTAAGTGTTCCTTTGATACTTTGGCTCTATGATAAAATCAGGTCAATGACAGGTGATACAGTATAATGATATGGCCAAAAGCATCTCAAGGAAATAAAAGTCAAAAATAATTCAACTTGTGCTTAAGACTTAGAGTTACTGACTTTGTGGCTCTGGAAAATAAAAGCCCATTAAGCATTTACTACATCTCTTTTTCTCCCTGTAGGAAAACAAAACATTTATCTCCCTTTTCCATGATTAGAGAATTGTCACCTTCAGAAAACATTGTCCCTTTTCTCTGCAGCAAACAACAACAACAAAATTACAAAGCATTTTCTTCTCACTTCAGAATCACACTGGTGACCACCCCTCCCAGGGGTACTTCCTGTACATGTGCAGAAGTATACATGTACTAGATGCTACCTGGTGCCATGTACTTAACTGTACACTTCTCTTACTTTCTTCCTTTGAATAATCTCACCAGATCTGTCCTTTTATTCTTTTTTTTTCTAAATAAGCACATGTTCCAGAAAGTTAAAATGGCATCGATGCTGCAGTTTGAAGGACTGGAGCTATGATTTGAATATAGATTCAGAAATGGGGCTCTAGGTGCTGTGATGAATTAGTTCATTGAAAAACTACAATATGTGTTTATATGAGGGTGGGGTGGGGAGGCAGGCATGCGGAGGGAACTCCTGGAAGTCAATGAGAGAGTCAGTGATAATTTTGCTCTTTCACTCTAGGCTTGAAAAAGTGCTATGGAGGTGAATGAAAGTGATGGTACGATTTCTGAAGTATGTCCCTAAAAGGAAATGGAGTTCAGCTTTCTCCGCTGTCCTTGGCCTCACCTGTGGAATGGCGCACAGACATGTCTTTGAGTAAGCTAACACTGCATACGGGAACACAGTTCCCTAGGCTCAGGAAGGAACAAAATAGATCTCAAGTCCAAAAAGTCTTTAACCAGATGCCAGATTCCTTCCTAAATATCTTTGAGAGTGTCGTTTAAATTCTATTCCTCGTATCAGACCACAGCATATGCTATGTACCACGGAGCAGAAGAGAGATTAAACATTAATCATCTATTGTGGTCAATGTATTAGAAAAATAATAGACTAATACTGAAGAAAGTAGGAAATAATGAATAGAGGGGAAATTAATGTAATGGAAAATGGAAAAAGAGCAGAGAACAGTGAAGTTAAAAATCAAATTCTATAAGAATAACATATAATACTATTAATATATACAAAATTCTACTGTCCATGCCCTTTCTCTGCAGCAAAGAAGAGGTATTCACAGAGAAAAGTGTAATGTTCTAATTGCAGTGGACTTTTTGATACTTTGGGAAATTAATTTATTCTGTTTCCCCCTCTGCCACACAGTAAGAGATTAATTAAGAGAAGGGGGGAAGGAGAAGATACAGTCACAGCCACTACAAGTTGTATTGAGAAATTAAACTTAAGAGAAAAGTATAAGACTTATGATGATGCATTGTATAAACACAAAAATGCTAATTATCCATAAATAAGTAAATTAAGAGAAGTTACTTACAAAAATAAAAATAAACGCACCAAATAGACCTGTGCAATTAAAGAGATTTAATCATAACAGAAAAATCTACAACTCCAAATGTTTTAACTGGTGAATTTCACCAAGTTATCAAGAGAACAATAGGAACTTTTTTCATAAAACTCTCAGAATTTAGGAAAAAAGTTAACAACATTGTTCATGAATATTATGAAATTAGTGTGAACTTCTTAGCAATACTGCAAATTATTGGCCCTGGTCATTTATGAAACAAGTGTAGAAATGTCTCATAATTTACAATTTGAGCATTGTGTGTGTGTGTGTGTGTGTGTGTGTGTGTGTGTGTGTATACAGGTTTAAAAAACCCTCGTAAATAAGATATTTTATCTTGAGAATATTAAAATGATGTGGATTTAGAATATACTTTAATATAATACACCACATGGACAATTAAGAAAAATATTCTGTCAATAAATAAAGCAGCCATTTAATAAAATTCAAAACCACGTAGGAAAGAAATAATGGATGAGGCAATAGAAAGTAAATTTCCTGATCTGATCACTAATAAAATGTTAGCAGACACACTGATGGTGAAGTGGTAGAAACATTTCCCTCCTGAGTTATTCTCTATGCATCTACATGACATCTAAGCTTACACTCATAGGTGAAAGGCAAGTTTTATATATCAGGTTTGAAGCATCTGCCTTAACAGATATATGGCCTGAATCTCTGTCTTTTCTATTTGTTTTCTTCTCCCTTTATACTGCTGCTGATGTGGATGAAGCCATGAATCATTGGATGTTGGCATCAGGAAGTAGGAGTTTGAGTTTATGATGTATACGACCATGTGTCTCCCAGACTGATAGCTTCCAAGCATCTGAAATGTAAAAAACAAACTCTTGTTGTGTTTAAGTTGTTGTTACCTCAATTTTATCTTTTCAACAAGAATCCAAAATTATTGCTACATGTAACAAGAGGAGAAGCAAATTTGTATAAAAATAAACAAACCCAAATTTGTTTGGGGGAATTAAATATCTATATGCCGAGATCACAAAGACTTGTATTGCAATGTCAATGAGCTACAGTTGCATACCTATAAAATAAATGTTCCAATATTTAAAGGTTTAAGGGCTGGGAATAGTGCAGTGGTCTAAGCACCTGCCTGGTAAGCGCAAGAATGGAGTTCAGGCCCTGGCACCTCATGCCGTGCCAGCCCTGCACTGAGCCAGCGCCAAAACCAGGCATGCTAGTGCACACCTGTAATCCCAGCCCTGGAAAGGCTGAGATACCAGATCACTATGAGTTTAAGCTGAGTAATGAAATCCCTGTACTAAATAAATAAATAAATAATTTTTTTAAAATTAAAAAAGGTAAGCAAAGATTTGAAAATACCAATGTTGGTGAGATTTGCTGAGCCATGCAGCCTCTACTTGTCCTGAAGACTTCAGGAGAGAGCTGGTAAGCTAGTCTCCATGCCTTGCTGGAGTTTGCTGGCTCCAGCCACTCCTCTGCTCCCTGAACTATCAGGAGGACTCAGCAGGCCGAGCCCCACTCCCCCAACCTTCCTACTGGAATTTGCTAAATTGGCGTACCTTCCTTGGACTCCCTTCCAGCAGACCAGGAGGGACTGCTGACTACCACTGAGACCTGCAGGAGCTTTATAGAACACTACCCTGAGCCAATCCACCATTGAGAGAACCTTGCACATCTGCGGCCTAGACATCATTATCAGATTCTTCTTGAACTGAGACTTGCCCCCATCTTCTTAAGATAGACACCATATTATGTGCACACATGAAAAGAGTTGGTGAACTTACCCTGCCATCCCACAATCTGGAGAGTCTTGCTGACCTGTACTCTGTTCATCTAACATCATTGCAAAAAATGACAAAAGGAAGGAACAAAAAGCAATCTCAGACCTCCAGCCCACCCAACACAAGTCCAGGGGACAAAATTATAGAAGAACTTAAAAGTCACACACCTGAAATTTCTGAGAAGATGGCAACTGAAGTAAAGAAATGACTCCATCAGGCTATGGAGGAAATCAGATCAGAAATAATCTCTTAGGTAAAAAACAAGTGACACCAATCATGAAAGAATTGCTCAATACATCTAAGGAAGACACAATTTTTTTTAAAAAAAAAAAAGGGAATAGAAAAATGATGGGAACCTTGAATGAATTATATAGGAAAGAACTAGAATTCATGAAACACATTCTTCTGATATCGAGGACATTAAAAATTCTACTGAAAGCTGGCAAAACCACTTCAATGAAACAGAAGACAGAATTTCAGACATTTAAGATAGCATTGCAGTTAGTGACCATGAATTGAAACATCTCTTAAAAATAAGGAGAAAGCAGGAGATAGCAATACAACAGCTGCAAGATGATGCAAGGAAAAATAATATAAGACTAATAGGTATCAACAAAACAGCTGGAGATAATACAAAAGACACAAAGAGAGTGTTTGCAGAAGTAGTAGCAGAAACTTTGCTGAGAATGATAAAAGAATTTCATATACACATAACCAAAATATATAGAATGCCAGCTAGCCATAATCAAAATAAATCATTACCCTGACCCATAATAATCAAGACCCCAGAAATGAAGCAAAAGAACAGAATATTAAAAACTGTTAGAGAGAAGAAACCCATCAATTATAATGGAAAGCCCATCAACAATATGGCAGATTTCTCAGCATAGACCATCAAATCAAGAAGAGCTAGAAGTGAGATATTTAAGGTGCTGAAAGTAAACAACTTTCAACCCAAATTGATGTATCCTGCAAAATTATCAAATGTAATGGAGGGATTAAATACCTCGATGACAAAAAGAACTGAAGAAATTCATGAGATGCAGCCAACACTACAAAGACTACTGACAAATATTTTAGAGAGAGACAACGATGACCACAATGTCAACAGCAACAGAATAGAATAACCAAGTAGAGCAAGCAATTAAGGAATGGGGAAAAGTAGGGATCTTTCAGTAGGAAAACAACATGACAAAGATGTGCCAATACATGTTATCGCTATCCACATAAATGGCCTCAATTTACCAATCAAAAGGAGCAGAGTAGCAGAGCGGATAAAGAAACAAAACCCAACAATATGTTACATACAAGAAACACATTTAACTAAAAAAGATGTTAGTAAGCTAAATGGCAAAAAATGGAAAACAATACTGCATGCAACAGGAACACTGAAAAATCAGGGGTAGTCATTCTGGTTGCTGACAATGTCAACTTCAAATCAAATATGATTAAAAGAGACAAAGAAGGTCATTACATACTTGTTAGGGGAAACTTGCAAGAGAAATATATATATATTTATGTATATATATATATACATATATATTCGATGGAGGAGCAACTATCTATATAAGACAAATTTTAACAGACATAAAAAATCGAATGAGCAATAACATAATTATATTGGAAGATTTTAACACCCCATTACCACAAACAGATAGATCAACCATGCAATAAATGAGCAAAGAAATGACAGAACCAAACTGAACCTGTGAAGAAATGGACTTAGTAGACTTTCACAGAATGTTCTATCCAACAGAATCAGAATACACATTTCGCTCATCTGCACATGGTATGTTCTCCAAAATAGTTATGTGCTAGCACATAGAGCATGCTCAAGTAAATGCAAAGGAATTAAAATTATCCCATGCATATTGCTTGGCCATAGTGCAATGAAACTGGAAATTATTGACAAAAGAAACAACAAAAACCTTATAAACACATAAAAACTAAGTAATACACTGAGCAATCAATGGGTCACAGATGAAATTAAAGAGGAAATTAGAAAATACTTACAATCTAATGAAAATGCAGATACAACTTACTAGAGCCTGTGGGATGCAATACAACTTACTAGAGCCTGTGGGATGCAATACATTTGTCTTGAGTAGGAAGTTTATAGCCATAAATTCTCACTTCAGGAAAAGAGTGAGACTAAATAAGCAATCTTATGCTGCACCTCAAACTTCTAGAAAAAGAAGAGCAAGTCAAGTTTAAAGTCTAAAGAAGTCAGGAAATTATGAATATTAGATCAGAAAGAAATGCAATGAAGATGAAGAAAATAATTAAAAGGATTAATGACTTGAAGAGTAGGTTCATTGAAAGAACAAATAAAATTGATAAATCCCTAGCCAATCTCATTTAAAAAAGGAAAGAAAAAATTCAAAATCATGCAATGAGGAATGAAATGAATGAATTCTCTACAGAACCTAAAGAAATTCAGCAGATTATCAATAACTATCTCCAAAATCTTTACTCTCACAGAATGAAAAATACAGAAAAAGTGGAAAGATTCCTAGATATGTATGAACTACTGAACCTAAATCAAGAACATATAAACATTCTGAATAACCCAATATAAGCCAATGAAATTGAAAATGTGATTTAAAAAAAAAAACTGCCAACAAAGAAAAGCCCAGGTCATGACGGATTCACAGCTGAATTCTATAAGAAATTTATGGAAGACCTAATTTCAACTGTTGTAAAACTCCTTAATGACATTGAAAGGGAAGCATTTCTCCCAAACTCATTCAGGGAGGCAAGTGTAACTCTGAGACCAAAACCAGAGAAGAACCAAAACAAAGAAGAGAACTACAGGCCAGTCTCCCTAATGAACATAACTGCAGAAATCCTCAATAAAATACTAGCAAACAGAATGCAGCAAATCATCACGAATAGTATACATTCTATTCTATCGCAAGTGGGATTCATCCCAGGAATGCAAGGATGCTTTAATATACACAGAACCATAAAAGTAATACACCACATAAACAGAACCAAAGACAAAAATCACATGATTATCTCAATAGATGCAGAAAAGACTTTTGACAAAGTCCAACACTCATTCATGATAAAAATCACTACATAAAATCAGAAGAGATAGTTTTTATCTCAGTCTGATAAAAGGCATCTATGACAAACCAAACCAACAGCCAATATTATACTTAATGGACAAAAATTCAAAGCCTTCACTTTAAAATCAGGAACAAGGCAAGGATGTTCACTGTCAACACATATGTTCAATATAGATCTGGAAACATTAGCCAGAGGAATTAGACAACAGAAATAAATAAAAGGAATAAGGATTGGAAAGGAAAAAGTGAAATTATCACTATTGGCAGATGGCAAAATACTGCACATAGAAGAACCAAAACTCCACTAACAGACATGTAGATTTAATAACCAAAGTCAGTAGCATAGCAGGATACAAATTCAACACTCAAAAATCAATAGCATTTCTATACACAAAATACAAGTGCATCGAGAGACAAATTATGGAAATGATGCCTTTCACAAATATCCAAAAACTGAAAAATTTAGTAATCAGTCTCACAAATGATGTAAAAGATTTATACAGTGAAAATTATAGTACTCTGAAAAAAGAGATTGAAGAGGATTTCAGAGAATGGAAAGATATTCCTTGCTTCTTGATTGGAAGAATAAACTCTATGAAAATGGCCATACTCCCAAAATTGTTATACAGATTTAATGAAATCCCAATTATAGTACCATTAGTATGCCTCACAGATGGAGAGAAAACATTCACAAACTTCATCTGGAACCAGAAGAGATCTAGAGTATCAGAAGCAATCCCAGCAACCGAGGAAAGGCAGCAGGCATCGCACTCCCTGACTTGAAATTATACTACAAAGCTACTTTACTATAATCAGCGTGGTACTGACATAAAAACAGACCTGAGGATCAATGGAACAGACTGGAAGTGGTAGATACAACTACAAGCACACTCAGATACATTATCTTTGACAGAGAGGCAAAACATACTCATTGCAAGGAAGATAGCCTCTTCAATAAATGGTGCTGGACAAACTGGCTTTCCACTAGTCAAAGGCTTAAAATAGGCCCAAGACAATCAACATGCACAAAACTACAGCGAAAATGGATCAAATATTTAAATATTAAAGAAACCTCAAGGATACAGAGGCAAGCAGAGTTCATGAACAAAAACCAAACTGCATGAGAAATGCTTCAAAGAATCAACAATTGCGATCTCATCTTTTTGAAAAGTTTCAGCACATCAAAAGAAATCACCAACAGAGCAAAAAAAAAAAAACAAACAAACAAACAAAAAAAACTAACAAAAAAAATCCACCAAGTGGGAGACAATTATAGCAGAGTATTTATCAGACGAAGGACTGATATCTAAAACATATAAAGAAGTAAACAAATCAGGTCTCCAAAATTCAAAGATCTAATCCAAAAATGTGCATCTGAGATGAATATACACTTCACAAATGAGGAGATACAAATGGAAAATAAATATATTAAAAAATGTTCAACATCACTGGTCATTCAAGAGATGCAAATTAAAACATTGAGATACCATCTCACACCAGAAAGTATAACTATCATCAAGATTTCAACCAAAAACAAATGCTAGAGAGGTGGTGGGGGAAAAGGAACCATTCTCCACTGTTTGTGGGAGTGCAGGCTGGTCTAACCACTGTGGAAATCAGTATGAAGATTCCTCAAAAGGCTAGGATTGGAGGTCCCATTCAAGCTAGCTGTTCCCCTCATAGGTATTTTTCCAAAAGAACTGAAATCATCATACCACAGAAGTATAGGTGCACCCACGTTTATAGCAGCACAGTTTGCCATAGCTAAATCTGGGAAACAACCAAATGCCCATCAACTGAGGAATGGATAAAAAGTGATGGTACTTTTACACAGTGGAGTATTATTCAGCTAGTCAGAAAGATAAATTTATATTATCTGACCAGTGTGAGAACCTTACAGAGTAATGAAAATCTAAAACTTACAACAGATAATGTGAAAGGGAAAGAAATTACTCAATGGGAAGGAAAAGCTGGGATGAGGAAAAGAACAAATGAAATAAGGGAAAATATATTTACATATATATGCAGGATAGTTTGATAATTGTAATATCTATTTCTGCTGGTCTTTTGAAAGGGCTTTTTTTAACTCTGATTTTTTCCCCTTTTTTGTAGTTCTTATAATTCCTTTGTTATCATTTTGTTTTGTTTTTTCTTTAAATTAATCTTACACATTTATTTCTGGTAATCTGAACAACTAATTTGAAGATAACATCATGTAATGCCACTACCTTTGTTGAATTCCTGTTACTTTGTTTAGTGATATCTTGAATCATTTCTAATGCTTCTTTTTTCTAATCACTATTTTGGATTCTTTACAAGACTCAATCCAAAAATGTGCATAAATAAAAAAAGAAAATACTATTTGTAATAAAGTCATAGGTAAATACAAATCTTTATTGATTGTCAAGCAGCTTTCTAAAAAAAAAAAAAAAAACTAATTTGGACAAAATCAGGACTTTTTTTACTATGAGTGAGAGAAACCTTGCATGGAACAATTTAATTGAATGAAATCCTTCCCTGTCCCCTGAATCTAGGGGTTATGTGAAGAAATCTGTCTCTTATTGATTCAGTTCTGCTTCCCACCTATTGACAATCCACCAAAACTAGTTAACTTATTGAGAGATTAGTATATATACCAGGCACTTTTCTAAGCATTTGCCCAATGTGCACTCACTTTCCCATTAAAAAAAACTCTGTGGTATTGGACAGTTAAATTGAAGTAGCAATTTTATACTTTTTAAAATGTATTTGGTACAGGGTCTACAGGGAACAGATTAGAAGTGGTAAACTTCCTCCTGTTTTAAGCCTGCCAAGCACTGGGATTACAGGCACACACCACCACACCCACAAGGCACCCCAGGGGCCAGCATGGTATGCTGGGGATCTAACTCTGGCCACTGTGCTCTGCCTAAGCAGGTGCTTTACTCTGCTGAACTGTCTGGCCAGCCCTGCAATTTTATACCTTTTATATGCATGGAATTGTCACAAATTTAAGTCTGGTAATAACGTGTTGGTAAAAGATATGTGCATATATATTTATATATATGTATGTATATATATATATATATTATATATATGCACATATCTTTTACCAACACATGTTATTACATATATATGAAATCTTTTATAGTATGTATAAAAGTTTAATTTTTCATGTGAAAAATTGAAAATTAACTTCTCCTGTCACAATCTGTTGAGAAGCAGAGACAACATTTGATCCAGACAATCTACACATTTAAAATAAATGGTTGTATCCAAAGTGTGAAACATGAGAGCCATAATTGTGAGTAGATGGTAGCCCTTAATTACAAAAGAAAATATAAGAGCAGTTTTGTTAAAGGAGGGGAGATAGTTTGTCTGGGGTGAGGTTATATTGACATTCTAGAGTACTGAGCTCTATGCCAATATTCACGTGTCTGAGGAATAAAAGACAAACAAATTTAAAGAGTCTGAAAGCAGTATTTGTATATGGAGAATTGGATGGTGTCATGTAGAGGTTGCAACTGGGAATGTGGATTTAAAGAGAAAAGAGATAAATGGGGAAAACTGGGAGTGTAGCTTGGTAGTAGAACACTGGTCTTATATGCCCAAATTTCAAGGGGGGAGAGAGAGACAGAGGGGAGTAGAAAGGAGAGAGAGAGAGAGAGAGAGAGAGAGAGAGAGAGAGAGAGAGAGAGAGAGAGAGAGAGGAAGGAGAGAGAGGGGTGAAGTGGGAGAGGGAGAGGAAGTGAGTGGGAGAGGGAGACAGAGAGGGAGAAAGAGAGAGAGATTTTTGGTTGATGCTGGGAGAGAAAGAAATCAAACTAGGAAATCAGACTAGGAAAGAACATAGGAGTGCTTGTGAATCAGAGGGTGATGTTTCAGATAATAACCAAGTGTTAAGCTTTACAGACAATTATACAAATATAGCAGAAATGGACAACACCACCTGGCAATGGCTTCATCATTCAAGATTTTGATCCAACTATATTCAAATGGATTTCCAGTGAGAATTCTGAGCCAGATCCCTGAAAAACTTCAGGGATGATCAGGAGAGTATGGGAAATGTTTTCAGAGGGGCTTTGCTGTGAATCAAAAGTGATGAAGAAGGCATTGTTCAGAAGAAATGGTTTTCCTATGGAAAAGGCTTGAGAGTTGTTTTTGCTTGTGTGAAAAGTGTCAGCAGAGGGAAGAGTGTAGAATACTGGAAAGACAAGAAAGCTTAGGGCTTTCTGTGGAATCCACATCTGGGAGAAGATTGAGAAGCAGTGGATGCAGAGCAGAGGGGTAGAATTCAGCCTTGAACGTGGGAAGTAATGGGAAGTGAACAAGGCATCTCCCAGAAGAAAAAGAAGACAGATGGAACCGAGAAAGGCAGCAATGCATTCTATCCTACTGCATTTCCAATCAGGCTTTCCCAGAAGGGATACTTGGCCAGGAAAGCAGGAAACAAGCAGGTGGTCCAAGGTCTGCTGGGTAAAGTTAATATATAGTTGTTTGATTACTCAGACTTGAGTTTTAGGACCCAAAAGACAAACAATAGAGTAGATCAAAAGCAGTTACAGAAAATTCATGAATCCCATCCAGTTGTTCAGTTGCTTGTACCCTGACCTAAATTTCTCTCTCCCCAAGTGAGTGGAGCTGGAGTATCGCCTACACAGAGGTCATGCTAAACCCACGTGTTCAATGACTACAAACCGAGGAGAGCTCTAGAGAAGTCTCACAGGATGTCAGTATGGAAGCCTTGCTAGTCCATACATTCCTTTTACAGAGGAGAAAGCCAAGTTCCAAACACGTACACTGTAGTCCCAGCATCATGGGATTACTGATTGTCTACAAACCCACACTTTGCCTTCCTCCTTGTAAGACTTATAGGCATCTAACACATTATAT
The DNA here is from genome assembly GCF_000260255.1 of Octodon degus. Classification (NCBI taxonomy): domain Eukaryota; kingdom Metazoa; phylum Chordata; class Mammalia; order Rodentia; family Octodontidae; genus Octodon; species Octodon degus. Next base: position 1,247,971 of record NW_004524677.1, read on the forward strand.
ATTTTGCTTTCTTTGTTTGTTTGCCTTCTCCTATTAGAATGTGACCTTCCCTTGGGGAATGGTGGAGGTTGTCTGCTGCACAGTGTTATTATCTCAACCTCTAAAGTGAGCCTAGTATTTAGAAAGCAATTGAATATTATTTGCTGAATGGGTGAGTGGCATCTACTACAGTGCAATTGCCCCCCTCTTCATCTTCAAATAAAACAGTTCAAAGTGAAGTTGATAGTCCTAGTAGTTATTTACATGCAAATACCTCTCTGAAGAACTCCACATTCTCATTGGATAGATACAATTCCAGGGAAGGAGAGAATTCAAATACAGGACCATCTGGCTTCAGTTCCCAATGGTGGCTGAACTCAACTGAAAAAACTGAAGGGATAGGCATGAGAACAGCAGAATAATGACAAAAGAAAGCAGGAAAAAGTAGAGGGAAAAAAAGGAAAGAAAACTAAATCTATACTCTAGAACAAACTATAAAGAGTTTACACAACAGTGAATTTCATGATATATTTTTTGTGTACCTACATTTATATCTTTATCCATACCTTTATGTGTATGTCCATTTTAGTGGTACCCAAAAGAAATTTTGTGAAAGGATTCACTGAGTCTGCTGCCAGAGGAGTGTACAAAAGTTGTAACTTCTCATGATCCTTCATCTGCTGTTTTCAGGACAACTACAAAAAAAAGCAGAGTTGGTACTTAGTTCTTAGGTAACTCTTAAAAAAGTTTTTTCCTTCCCTTTCCCTAAGGTGAAATCCTCCCCACCCCTTTCCTCTCAAAGAAGGAAAAAAAGATCAACACCCTCAATCTATCCTTCTCAGAGGAGCTATATGAAACCACACAGTAGCTTACATTAAAAGAGCTTTGCTTGTGGAATTAGGTAAAGGAATTCAATTTTATGTTTGAGTAAGATGCAGCTGAATATTTAAAGATGTATGCTGCCCAGGACGATCTGCTATCTGGTCTTACAACTCTGACTCTCAGTAGCAAATGAATAGAACAATAATGTGTTCTAAAGTTTATATATGTTATAGGATGTCAAAGAGAATGATGCTGTACTTGCAGCATTTTTTGCATGATGCAAAGCGAAGAACAAATGTGCCTCATGTTCTTTGTTCAGACAGCCCAACGTCATCCAGCCAAGGCTTAGGGATAGGAGACCACGGGGAATGTGTTTATCTGCTGATCTCTCTACTCTCCAGGATCACCCAAGGCAGTGGGAGAGGAGAGTTGACCAAGGAAAGGATCATTAATCCTTGTGGGGAAAATAGAATCTGAGCAAGAACAGAAATCACTACATCTCCCTTCCTAGTGCCAATTAGGAGAACTCTAAGAGACTCACACACAGATTGATAATGCCTATAAGGGGAGACTGGCAAACTCGGTCTCAGTGGGATGCTGTGCTGGGCTACAGAACATGAAGATTCTCTCTGTGTCACGATTGATGCTCAACAGTCATGAAGCACAGATTCCGAAAGAGCATCTAGTAGGCCAAAGTGTCAGACCTCCTTACCATTTTCCTGAATAGGTTCTTCAGTTGGAAATACACATGAATACAAGTCTGGTCTTGAGTTTTCTGTAGCACCAAAGCTTGTGAAGGAAGGGCTCATGATGAATACCTGTGAGGAGAGAGGTAGAAATCCTATTCTACTGCTATTTTCTCTGGCCCTCCAAAATACACAGTGCCTTTCAGAGGTTTCCATACAAGCAAGGAAAGGGTCATGGAAACAGCAGAAGAAGGTGGGCCTTGCAACTGTGAAGTGGTGGCCAGATCAATCTCTGAAGGTTTAATTAAGAGGAAAGGTTGTCATGCTTAATCTGCTGTAAAAGGAAAACTGTCCTAAGGGAGAATCTTGCAACTATTTGGGCTAGGGCAAGTCAATAGAGTGTCAAAGCAAAGGTCACATCCCCATGATGACATGAAGGAGAACATTCATCTTGTTCTCCTGCTCTAATCAGCAAGTAACCTAATTTTCTTGCTTTCTTTTCATGAAAGTGGGCCTAGGGTAAGGCTTTCTTTTTTTTTATCATAGAAAGAAAAACACAGAAATCTGAAGAAAATAGCTAGAGAGCACACAGTTCCTAACAAAGGGAGACATCAAGAACAGCTGTAGAGCCACTAAAATTAAATAAATCATTCTCAGAGCATTAAGTGATTAATATGAGATTAGGCAGATGCAGAGGCTCAGAGTTCAATCCCCTGGCCTGCTGTGTCAGCCCCGCCCCCAGGGCATGCTGCGACAGTAATTGAGACTGGGCATGGTGGCGGGTGCCTGTAATCCCAGCACTTAGGAGGCTGTAAACAGGAGGATCACTATGAGTCCAATCTATGCAGTAAGACCCTGTACCCTCTTTACACCCTGTTCTAAATACAATAATAATAATAATAATAATAATAATAATAATAATTAATAGGAGAAATCCCACAAGTATTTTTTGAGAAAATAAACTACCAAAGAGCACTGTTCAGTGAAGGCTTGGTGTGCATGAAAGAATCAGGATTCTCTATTAGTAGTAGTAGAGATAATAATAATAACAATAATAATAATATTGGCTCAAATACAAATAAGAAACCACCTAGAGCAAACAGGCATGAAAGAAGAATGCTGCAAGAAACCCCAAAGAGATTTAGGAGAATCTGTATAGTGCAAGAAGAAAAACCAGACAGGCCTCATGATAAATTATACTCTCCACCTGTGAAGTCCACCTCTATGGTCCTCCTAAGATGACATTCACAATCAATCCTTCCGTCGAGTTGTAGGATCTCTGTGCTCTCCCCACTGGCTCAAGAAGGCCTCTTTGATTGTCTTGTTCAATAACATAAAGCACTGGTAATCTTCTGTGACATCTAAGCCTGTGTTACAAAATATTCCCTTCTACCTTGTTTCCTTGGGGCACTTTGTTATGGTTTGGATTAAGAATGTCCCCCAAAGTCATCATGCCCAAGAGGTCTGGGTTTTGGAAGGCACATTAATCCTAGGGAAATTGAGCTGATTTACTATTAGGAGTTGGGGTCTGGTCAGAAGAGGTGGGTAACTGGGGGTGGGACCTGAAAGCATTTTCTCCCTTCGAGGCTCCTTGATTTACTTCTCTGTCTCTTTCTCTGAGTCTATGAAAGACCCACAAGTAGCAACCAAATCAGAGGGAAATTGAGGACCCTGGGTTTGATATTCTGTAAACTCCAGCTAACATCCAACATCAGATAGCCATCCACGTGACTGAGCCAGCTGGGAAGCCAGTCATGCAGACTCCAGGTGATGCCACATGGAACAGAGAGGTATTGTCCTTCCTGAGCCCAGGCAGCCTGCTGATTCCACCCTGAATGATTGCTGGTTGTTGTAATGATGCTTGGAGGGGTGGGAGTAGTAGAGCAAGAGATGGTGAGAACAGAATCAGCGATGGGATCACTGATTTAGCCAGGTTTACCGAAGAAGTTTTGCAGTTCTTTGGGAGGAGAAAGTGAAAGTTTAACAGTACTGTATTCTTTAATTGTATGTGGTTTTCTACAATATGCTACCTCCTTCAAAATCCTGCCTGAGAATTCCTACTTCTTTGTTCAATCCCGAGATCTATAGATCCCCAGAATCCTCTAGATAGCCATTATTGGCATTTAAATTAAAGGATTCTTTAATTATATTTTTAGTTCACTAGTTAGGAAACAAACTTCAAATAACACAGTGATCCAAAAGGGACAGGGCGTGTACGCAGTACTGTACACCATGCTGATGTGTCTGGGCCACTTTTCGGTTCAGTGAGTGACTTCAATAGTACCAGGGCCCACAGAATTCAGCGTGCAGAAGTCACACTGCAGAGCAGATGGCAGCAGGCAGAAGAACTGAGTCCACGTCCTTTGTGAGAAAGCAGGCCATATTAGGATGCATTAAGCAGTGCATGGAATTACCAACAGCATATCACTTATACAGCTAATAGTACTTGAGGAAAGATTTCCTCAGTGTGGTTTTATGCCAATAAGAAACCAGACTGGGGGAAAATGAGGGAACAAAACAGTACCGTTCCTGATGGGATCTTCAGATACTTAAAAACATACAGTTCAGAATTTGAAGAGTTGTAGAAAACAGGGAGGCAGGTCAAAAGGTTAGCAAGCTCATGCAGAGTCGATGAGGTCGCCATTTGTCAAAGAAAAATTCCTCTGCTACATATTTGAATAAAGGCCTTCTGGAAGTGTGAGTGAATCAGGTAGCTGCCTGGAAGGATATTTCAGGAAACAAGTGCAGCAAGATAATTTTTGCAAGAAGTGAACGCATGTGGGCTAAGAGGATGGCAATGACACTATGGCAACTGGAACAGGGCAAGCTAGACATTGTGTGGAAGTCTAACTAGTACTGGAAGCAAAGGCAGGCCATTTAGAAATGAGTATTGCAGAGCTTATTGAAAAGATTTCAGTTTATTCTGAGTACAACAATGACAAATACAGTCATATGTCACATAAGGTTGTTTTGGTCAGTGACAGACTACGTATACAAAACTAGTCCTATAAGATTATTCTGTATCTAGGCGATTGCTATTTAGCTCAGTCGCTTAAGCGCCTGCTGAGGCATACCCAGTCAGGTGCAGGGGACTGTGGTTCAATCCCCAGCTCCCCATGCCTTACCAGACCCATCCTTAAGGCAGGGTGAGCCAGTCAAAAAAAATCTTTCTCAAGATTATTCTGTATAGAGACATTGTATGTTTAGAAATCACCTAGTGTTGTCCATGTTTTTTAGACCATAATCCCCACTAACTTCATACTTGATCATATACATGCATGTTGTTGGACCGAAGGTATGTTTTCTCCCAGCCAGGTTCACATGTAAAAACCCTGCCCTTCTTTGGTGGTATTTGGAAATGAGGTATTTGGAAAGGAATTTGAGTGAAATTAGATGGTCAGAGTGAGACACTCATTTTGTGTTCAGGGAACCTAAGGAGGAAATACAGGGTTAGGAAACAGTGAGAAAGCAGCCATCTATAAGCCAGAAGAGGAGCCCAAGCATGCTGACAACTCCTCACCTCCTCAGCTACAAACAATGTGAGAAAATGAACTTCTGGTGTATAAGCCACCCAACCTGATATTTTATTTTGACAGGGTAGCTACTGAGATATACAGTGTAACTACAATGTCTTACTTTTTTCCTTTTTGAACTACTGGGAATTGAACATAGTGCCTTCAAACAGAACTGTATTTCTAGCCTTTTTATTAAATTTTGAGCTAGGGTCTTGCTAAATCACCACGCTGCCCAAGGTGCACTCTGACTTGTGTTCCTCCTATCTCAGTCTCTGAGAGTGCTGGGATTATAGGCACGTGCCACTGGTTCTGCTCATATCAATAGGTTTTGATTTAGCATTAACTTTTTTTAAAAAATGTCCTACCTTTTTCCTCTTCCAACTTTTCAATCCAGTTTATTA
>NW_004524677.1:1254063-1289138 GCF_000260255.1 Octodon degus
GCCCTTCAATCCCTCCTCACTGCCTTATTTATAGAAGCTTGCTTTCATCTTGTCCTTTTCCCATTTTCCCGTTTCCCCTCCTTCCCCCTGCTCGCAGCTCCCCTTCCCATGTGAACAATTTCTTCCTATTTCACAATGCCTGTTGCATCCAGCTGGTTTCTCTCAGCTCTTCTGACATCAGGTCTCATCTTCCTGATTCCCGCTGTGCTCCTGGGCTCTGTATTTGGCCTTTGTGGGGATCCTCAGGCATCACAGGGAGGAAGGAGTCCTGAGAACTCTCGTCTCACCTCGCTGCATTCTGTTCCACTGTGTATCACAACTGTCCCAAAAGCCCATGAGCTCAGCACTTGGTCCCCAGCAAGGAGGGATTGGGAGGAGTTGGGCCCCTAGGAGGTGTGGCCAGCTGGAGGGCTTCACCTCCCTGCCCTTGTGCCTGTGAAGGAGCCAGCCTGCCTGATCTTTTAATTTGTTTCTTGCCTCCTACTGCTGAGGTGAGCAGCCTTGCCTTGTCATACCCTCCTCCTTTGATGTGCTGCCCTCCCTCAGGCCCTGGGCAATGGGTTGAATCATTTATGGGCTGGAACCCCCAAAACTGTGAGCCAGAATAAATCCTTCCCATGTATAAGTTGATTACTTCAGATGATTTATTGCAGTGGTGGAAAGCTGGCTGCACCAGTCTCACCAAGTGCATATGTGGCACACTTTCCCTTGTTTCTTTGGCCATATCTTCATGCTTAGCCTTTCTCTTCCTTGTCTTTTTCCCATTCCTTCTCTCCAGCTCCATTCTCTCCTTCCTCCTATTTTTTCTTCTGATAGATTTCTTTCTTTTTGGTTTTTTCTTTCTCTCTCTCTCTCTCTCTTTTTTTTTTTCAAACCTAGCATTTATATTCAGCCTCCTTATCTCAGATGTTTTTCTACATTTCTTTTTTTCAGTACTGGAGATCGAACTCAGGACCTAGTGCTTGCCAGGCAGGTGCTTATGGCACTGAGCTATCTCCTTGACCAGATGTTTTTCTAGATTTTGATGGGATTTTCAATTTTCTGCACAGTGGGAAGACAGTTTAACATTTTTCATTCAAGGTTGTTTTATGTGGTGATAGAATTGGTTTCTTGGTGTTTATCTCCAGATAACAAACATAAGAAACAGACACACTAGTAATCCCAGCCTCCTGCTCTCAGCCTTTAGGACTCATCAAACATGCAGTGAGGGCATACACTGTGATTCGGAAGTTGTTGCTTTTTAACTTTACCAACCACTTAGGCTCGATAAGAAATCTTGAATGCTGTCAAACTCAAATAGCCATAAGTTTCTGAGTTATCCTCTGGGCCCACAGCAGAGCGCTAAGGATGAGATGATTTATCATTTGGAGGAAACTTGAACTTCACCTATAAAACCATGGCTCATTTTAAACAACACCAGCCCCAGACACATAGGTGTAATCTTTATACTTCAGGAAAACCATGATCACAAAAATAAAGTGAGTGGACTATTGATCCTCAAAAATATATATTTGCAACATTGTTTAGATTTTCTCTTTCATGGAAACTTTGGTTTTTGTTTATAGAGCAACTATAAGAAAAATTTTGCAAGAAAGTTGGCAAGACATAGAAGAATTTCATTCCATTATCATTTTTTTAAAAAAGAAACACATTTCTTGAAACAAGGTAAGCATTTTTCTGTCTCATACATCATTACCTCAACTGTATTGTACACCATAAAAATGTTGATCCAGCCTACAGAAAAGCAAGCCTGTGAAGTTTTTTCTTAGGTAATTTTGAAATCTATATAATGCTAAACCTTTGCATCAGACAGATCCCGCATTGACCCTTACTGCTTGTACAGTCTGCAACAATTTAACCCTATTGAACCCCAGTTATCTCAGAAATCAAAACAATGTTAGTGCCTCCCTTGTGAGGATATTGAGAGAATTAAAAGTGAAATTAAATATAAAATATTTAGCAACATATCAGGCATACAGTATATGCTCTAAAATGTTTGAGAATTTTATTGGAATTGTTAATGTTGCATATTTTGCACATTTGAATTTTTTTACTTATGAATGATACTATAATAAAATTCTCCCATGACTAAGTATAAATCTCGATCAAGTTACTTAGCCTTTGTTGCACCTCATATATATATATATATATATATATATATATATATATATCCTTACGTAATTTTCTTAGACATAGAGTGAGCTACAGTGACTACATAACACTTAGGCCACAGTCATCATTTTGCTGTCTTAATGATAACATGATAACAGAGAGTCTGCCCTGCTCGGCCTCCCATCTGAAGTCCGAGCTTGCAAAGGAGATTCAGGGTTCACAGTACTGTCTCCTTTCTCCACACAACACAACGATATTTTCCATTTTTACTCTTGCTAACCCAAAATGACAACCCAATCTCTTTATTTAAAAAAAATTAGTAATGCGGCAGGGGCTATAGCTCAGCAGCACAGCACCTGCCTGACAAGTCTGAGGTCCTGAGCTGGATTCCCAGTGTCCACTCAAAAAATTAATAATGGCAAAACTCATTATAATATACAACTCTTTATGTAAAGACACAGAATTTTGACTTTAGTGATTCCCAAAAGCAAATAATCGCCTTCCTAATTCTGCCCCTTTCTACCTAACAGTTATAACATCCACGTGTGTTAAATAACAATAAACTTGTTGGTGTTTTCCTCATGTAAACTATGTAATTATTGTTTTCTTTTATCTTTAGATAAAGAAACTAAGAATTTAGTGAATGGTAAAATGTCTTCACTAATAAAAATGCAGTAAATAGTAAACAGATTAAACTTTTTACTTCTCAGAAACCAAAGAAGCACCTCTGACCAACCCCCAGGACCACACAGCTTATGGACCACTGCGAGGGAACATTTTTCAAGGAACCGTTATAGGAAAAGGTATTTTCCCAGATGACCAATGCCAAGCTGTGATGTATTCAGCACTGCTGATCTTTCCCCATACACAGTTCAGACGGTCACTGGTCCATAGTTCTATTTCTTTTACACTATTGACAACATGCAGATCTTAGCGTAAAAATAATAGAAGAGCTTGGTGGATTCGTGTGAATTAACACACCATGCTGCATGCCAAAAACCTAGTTTTAACAGCTTCTGTGAGAGTGGACAGTGGATGAAATATTTTTCACCCCGATTCCTAAGAGACGTGATAAGAGCTACGTGTTAATAAGAGGTTGTTTAGGTCTTCTATGGGAATGAACATCACATTTTCTTAAAAGTCACATGTTAGATGTGTTCTTAGCAAATACTCTTTACAGAAATGTAGTTGTACTGAACTATGAAGACAACACAGGAGGTACAACGTGCTCAAGTGGCTACAGACCTTTGCTTGGGGGACAGGAAGGGACCCCATGTATGAGGTTCCAGAGCTGATGCAGTTTTTCTTCCCAAAATTTTATTAGCATTATGAGAATTTGGTCACAGGCACAAGCTGTGTAATCTTTTATGCTTCATATTTAATACTTAGAAAAATTTATCGTGAAAAAATTTGCAGGTTTTTAAAGAACTATTTTGCTAACTGTGGGCCCACACAGAAAATACTATTTTTCCAAACTGGCAGCTTTTACTATCTGCTCAAATTGTACCTCCACAGCATAGTTTCAGTGGTTTGCCTTGACTCAGAAATGCTTGTGCACCCAGAGACACAGAGATGCACACTCATGCTTGCACACATACAAGGGTGCACACACTCACGGGCGCACACGTACACGCATATTTTGAGTCAGTGGTTAAGAAACAGACACTCATGACGTGGTTCTGCAGCTGCATAGTCTCCCTGCTGAGCTCCATAAGCCCTGGTCCTTGGACTCCCTGCCCAGGGCTGTTCAGTCCTCCTGACAAGGTGCTACTTAGCACAGCTTCCTGGCACATGTGCCACTAAGGGACTTGATGAATGGAGCACCCCAAACTGATGCATAGCAGTTGCTGATGATGTCTCAGGCAGGTCATTATCTAGGGCTTTGCTCATTTTATTTAGCACTAACCTGACTTCATGCAATCATGATGCACTTTTCTCTGATACATTAGATAAGATACATATAACTATTCCCATTTTCATGAGTATATATATATATATATATATATATATATATATATATATATATATATGTAACAGAAAAAAATTGCATGGTCTTTCTCATCTAGATTTTCAATTGTAAAAGCCTACCTGTCTCCAAATCCTTGCTTACAAGAGGCTGAATATGGCTGAATAGAAACACTCAGCAGTCCCCTGCTCCTGTAAAGGGGAACCAGAGTAACAGATGCACAGCTTCATGTTTTTGGAGGCCAATAATCATGGAAAAGCCCTGCAAATAAGTGAAAGAGAGACTGAGACCTTGGGGATTTGGGGAACTGAGACAAAAGCACAGTAAGAGAAATATAACAATGGCATCCATTGGCCACACTCCTCAGCCACAGGCAAGGGAGTCTTTTCAAAAAGGAGAGGGAAGACACAGTCCTAGCAAACATGTCAGCGTGGATGCCCACAATCCTAAGCATCAGAAAGTTTTGCGATCCTTACAGACTCTCAGGCCGCTTAGAAAAGCAGCCTGAAATATGCACTGTAGACTTGTTTCAGAAAATGGTATCATATCAGCTGCTGGGGAAGCCTCAACATGCTATAGTCAGAAGCTGTCCTGAGAAGCAAGTTATTGTCATGAATTTTGGATGCTCCAGGGGCCAGAAGACTTTGCATGTTTCTACTCTACAGGTATTTCTCTGCTCTGGCTCAAGGGCTAAACTGTCTCAAGAACTCAGCTTTCAATTTGCAATGTATGCTTCTCTCTCTCTCCCTCCCTCCCTCCTTTCCTCCCTCTCTCCCTCCCTTTCTGCCTTCCTCCCTCTCTCTGTCTCTGTCTGTCTCTCTTTGGTACAAGGAATCAAACTCATGACCTTGCCACTTGCCAGCAGTTGTTGTGCCACTGAGCTACCTCCTCGGCCCTTGTCTCACTTTTTAACTCCTACCTAGTTTCTAATTCCCATGCACTGACTGATCATGGCATCTAGTGTGACACAAGAGGGTTAACAACATAGACTCAGACTAATGTGACTGTTTACCCCTAATTAATTATTTTTCTCTGCTATGTTTATTCCAAAATAAAGTTGCTAATGTTTTGGGGAGAGGCATCAGTCAATTCCCCTGTATAGTTAGGTAGATTCTTAGCTCAAATATTCTTTAGAAATGGTACAAGGAGAAAGCCTCAAAAACTGAAATTGGTTATGGCTGGAGATAAATTTCTTAAATAACAAAGTGCTTGAGAATCCATTTCTTTTTTAGAATCCATTCAAGGATGGTCTGAAACTGACATTTCTAATGTGGTCATGTTCAGAAGAAGCCAGATCTTCTTTGCTGTGGCCTTTTATATCACATGCCTAAATTGCAACAAGCAGAACGTAGCTTCCCCGAAAAGGAAAACTGACCTGTAAGGAGGTTCAACACCTGTGGCCCAAGCACTCTGGAACCCCTCTTCTTGTTAACCAGTCAATAGTTTCTACCTTGTCCTTCTTATAAATGTTCCACCTATCAATCAACCAGAGGCTCTCATCTAAGCCCAGCGTCTCTGAGCTTCTCGCTTACAGCCTACACAGTAAAGGGCTTTCTTCTTCTTTTTTTTTTTAATCCATACAATAAGTGCTTGCCTGGCAAGCATAAGGTCCTGAGTTCAATCCCCAGTACTGCAAAAAATAAATAAATTAATTAATTAATTAAAAAATCCAATGCCATAGTATGGACTTCTATGCATTCTGACGTGTGAAACTTTGGTGGTTACCAATATCAGCCTCATTGTTTTATGGGTCTTTTAATCCACTTGTTAATCTATATGTATGATAACTACCTTTATTAGAACTTATTCCATAAATAAATGACCTGATGTTCACAGAAAAAAAGAGACTGGAGGTGCTAAAACAGAAAGCTAAAGAGAGAGAGAGAGAGAGAGAGAGAGAGAGAGAGAGAGATAAAAGAGAGAAAAAGGATTGAGTTGTATTATTTACATATACAAATTTCCCAATGTGAATGTAATCATTATGTACTGCAAACAAATGCTAATAAAAATTTTAAGAACATCATAGGTTGATTTTGAAATAGTTTTTAAAATAAAGAGAAATAAAAACAAAATTGTTGTCCCTTCTCTTTTCTAGTGATTTTTATTACAAAATAAATAGTTTACTTAGAGTTTTAATAGTAGAAATTCAGAAAAGAGTATTAGTAATGAACAAAATATTATTATGACTTAATTTATCTGTAAATAGTCTATTATAAAATAGTAAAGCAATCCACCTCAGACTAATTGTAAAGAATAACCCCAAAATGCTTCATGCCTAATTGTTTAGGCCAAATTTCAATTATACAAGAATCATACAGAAAGATTATTTGATTAAAAGAAGAGAGAAAAGAGACAGAGAAAAATAACAAGAGACAGCCTTTCTTATTCATTACCTTCGTTCTATCCATTTTCCCAAACATTACGTGATAGCTGTTTCTTGCCAATAAAATCCTTCTCAATCACTTTTATGAGAATGAAGTTGCCAAACTTTTCATCAAACATTGACTAAATATTGGAAAAATACAGACTTTGTAGTCACATTTAATTTAGTGCTCTACAAAATGATTATGTAAAGACCACATTTATATACTCAAAGCCATTGGATGAAATGGGGATATTTTCCTGGTAGTCTGTTGTGACATCAAATTTAACCTTGGGGTACCTGGAATAAAATGCCTTATGATGGGAAGTAGTTGAGAAATTAACTCTATTTTCTCACTTCATTTAGAGCAAACAATATCTGTTTCATTCCAAATTCAAGTAAAAATTCATATATGTTATTAGGCTAAAGATAGTGCAAAATAAATTTTGGACACAATCGAAATTAGGGAGCCTATTCTTTTTTTTTTGAAGTCACAAATTTTGGTGACAATATAGAGTGAACATATTTTTGCGCAGATTATGTTTCTGAGTGTTTTAAAGGTAGGACTTAAAATCTGGGTAAGTAACCCTTTTAATTCAGTGGCAATTTGCTAGCCGGCTACCTTTGGAGGCAGAAAACTGGTTTCATATGGACAACATACTGAGCTGCTCTGAACAGTCAAAACAGAGTAACAGGTCTCTATCTAATTTTTAGCTTCTTCTCATCCTGGATGAATTCCCTCGGAGACAGCAATGAGGAGTGCAAAGAAAACTACAAGATGAGAACAATAAATTGCTTCTTGACAGCTGGCTTTGGACTCTGCCCCTCCTCTTCTAAGCAACCCTACAAAGATCTTATGCGCCTGGGAGTGTGGTGCAGTATTTTTCTTAAACTGGTAATGACCACAATACACAAGCTGCAACCCAAGGTCACAAAAAATGAAAAATACACCATAGGTATTTTCATTGCCTTTATACTTTTAATTATGTCTTCACCATCTCTTATTGGGTCTTTGTTTTCTTTTCTTTTTATAGTTGCTTAGTTTTCCTGCTCTTTGCCATTTGCTGTGAGGCTGCCACTAGCACTTCCATAAAATATCTTAACAGCCCCCTGCAGGGATTCTGCAGTGAAGGGTCTGCTAATGTCTCCATTATGACCCAGGGCTCTGAGATCTTTATGTCACAGTCATCTTAATTTGCATTAGACCATGGGGAACTTGTCGCATAGGCCTTGGGACTAATATTTTTGGCCTATTTGCAAATTGCAGCTTAAATTCTTCAGCAACTGTATAGCTGGAATATTGAATCTCATTTCCATAGTATTTGCTAGGGTTTCAGCTGGGCTGAATAACTTCCATAAAAGTTCACTGCAATTACCTGAATGAAGCCTCAGGCCGTGCTTTGAAAGCAGAGACTAAACTTGGGCTTTTTTCTCCTTTCACGATCTCCTCTTTCCTTAGGTAGTTATGCTATAGCTAGTGAGCTGGAATGTCATCCTATAGACAAAGGGTGATAACATAATAATTAAAAACAAATTGTACCTTGGTTTATACAGTACTCCAATATATCAGTGCAAGACAAGTAGTTGTTTTGAAATGTCAGGGTGACCTGGGATTGTCTAATAGAAAAATTTTAAACACCAGTGGCACAGGGCCCTTGGAAATGGATTCTGTCCCAGCATGAGAGTCTCGCACTTGACTTGGAATCAATAGAAATTACTCACTACTGTGAAAGATGTTTGTAATCCATTTTGTTGTCATGAAATGTGATAGATATCTCGAAGGTTTTATGTAAATCTTGAAATAAAGAATCGAGGAAAGAGTAGAGAAATTTTATAAAAATTAATCCAGTCACAGCCAAATACATTGGTGATCTACACTTTAAAAATATTTTAGTATTCAATTATAGTTTTGCAAAGCCATAATTGTGGAGTAAACAAGACTCCTATTTGCATGGTAAGCAAAGGAATGCTTAACTCTGCAGTGTGGACTTCGCTGATCAAGCTGGATATGAAACTTGGACTATCGTTACAAGGTGAGAATTCGAGGCAAGCTACTGAAATTCTCAGAACATAACTGGTGAACTTCCGAATGAGAATGTAGTTTTGTTTTTGTAGGAGTCTTATGGGGATAAATGAGATTGATGTATAGCGCAATATCCTAGCACATCCAAAGAATTTAGAACATTATTCCTCTACTTTGTTTCTTTAAAAAAATAAGAACGTATTCAACACCTTATAGTAATTGAAAGCTAACAGGAAATTAAAGCACTAGTGTTCTCACTTTTATCCTGATACTGCTACACTTCATTCTTTATAACTATTGTTAAAGGTAAATCAGCAAATATCCACCAATAAAGTTGCTTTGGTCTAATAGTTTTCTAATCAAATTGCAAAGGATTGTAGTCGAAGAATGATCTATAGTAAAGAATGTGAATAGCAGAAGGCTATATGACCAAAAGGAAGGCAATTTCTGTCCCTACAGTTTAATGTGGGAAGAATTTATGTATGATTTTATGTATTTAGTACGAGGTTTACAGAGTCTCATTACACAGCTTGGACTTATAGTGATCCCCCTGTTTTCAGCCTCCCAAGCACTGAGATTAAAGACATGTGCCACCATGCCCAGTGTTTTTTTTTTCTTTTTTTATTAACTTTATTGAGAAACAAATAGCAATGAGACAGTTTCAAAACCAACTAGTAGGACAGTTTCGATAATTAGTACATTGCATGTTGTTGTCTTTGTAATGGTTATTCATAGTATAAGATGCAGACATGATATCCTGTCCAAACACTTAGTACAAATCTTTCTTCTCAATGAATTAAGAGAAAGTAGCTGTATATCTTTCACAACTCTTATGTACATACAGATACAAAGGGTCCTTCATTTGTAACCCCTTTTTTGTTCAGTTTTGTCAAAGATGGGTATTCCATTGCCATTTAAATATGGTAGGTGCATGAATTCAGCAAAATAATCTAATCTAGTCCAGTAGTCCATAATAGTAGTGGGTTATCCATAGGACTGGCAATGTCAGAAGTTGTTGACTGGAGGGGGCCTGCCTCTTAGTTCAGTTCTTTAAGTGGATGCTTCAACAAAGCATTCAGACTCAGGGTGCTGTGGTTTGATCCCCACAAAACAAGACAGCCAAACCTGCCTTGAGGGCATTCAGAGCAAAAAAAAAAAAATCTTTCCATTACACATAGAGAGAAAACATTCTCTCAGGCTTTCACAGAGAGCACATTGGCCAAGAAATGGCCGTGACTCATCCACATGGCTGACACTGACAAAGGTTCTACAATCTGAGCTACAGGATCTCAGGATAAATCCTGAGGGGATTGCACTGACCTTCTCAGACCCAAAGGCTACAACTCTTGTTGCATAGGTCCTGCTTTACCTTGGTCTTAACCATCCAGCAGAAAAGTATATAAACAAAGTATAAGAAGTAAAGCCATGCTGTAATGTTGAGCTGTAGGGGACTAAGGTCAACAATTTCTGACATTGCCAGTGAAGCGGGAGACCCAATACTATTATGGACTACTGGACTCTTTCAAAATATTTTGCTGAGTTTACACACCTATAATATTCAGATAATGGAACTTAAAAAAAAGGATACAGATGAATGTCCATTTTGTATCTGTGTATCCAAAATGGTTAGGATAGATATATAGTTACATTCTCTTAATGAATAGAGGGATTTGCTCTAATAGTGTTTGTAAATAGGATATCATGTCCACATCTTGTACAGCAATTAACCACTAGGAAGAATGTATGAATGTGTTAATTATTGAAACTGTCCTACCAATTTGGTTTGAAACTGTCTCATTGCTATTTGTTTCTCAACAAAATTATGGAAAAAAAGAAGTTGTTGACTCGAGCCTTTTACAACTCAATGTATTAATATGACTTTACTTTTTATACCTCATTTTTATACTTTTCTGTTGGATGGTTAAACCAAGATAAAGCAAGACCTATATAACAAGAAATTTAACTTTTGTATCTGCCAGGATCAGTCAAATTCCCTCAGGATTTACCCTGAAATCCTGTACTTCAGTCTGTAGATCCTTTGTCAGTGTTAGCCATGTGGATGAGTCATGGTCCTTGCTTGACCAATTTGCTGTCTGTGAAAGCCTGAGAGAATGTTTTCTCTCCATGTGACTCTCCTTAGACATACTCTACATCATTGATCACTTTCTTCTGTGGCACCATAATCTCCTTGATCAGAAAATGTGGGACACCACTGAGTTACACGATGTTACAGTACAGGTTCTCCTATGTCCTGAGTCTTCACTGACCTTGAAGGGCTATGGCCAAAATGTTGGATGTCCTTGCAGCCCTGCTTTTTCTCTAATTTTTGGACTGCACACTTAAGTTGTTAACCCTCCAGAAGAGAAGCTTATTGATGTTATTACCCTATAACATAGGCAGTTGAGCTTATCCTCACTGTCTGAATATCAAACGTCTTAGACGTAACATGGAACCATTCCCAGTCTCAATCGCCTTCTCAGTGTGCCCCAGGGGCAAGGCTGCATGGCATGCCAGGGATTGAACTCTGAATAATTTAGTACTATATGTCAAAATTCGTAGGACAAATGTACAGAAGCTACCATAATATCACTCAGAAAACAATAACTTGAAGCATAAAGTAAATAGAGTCAAATACATATACATCCAGATCACTCTCCAGTGAGTTAGTTATTTTACCTCACTGCTCAGTGTACACAGACAGCATCTCACAGGATGTGTCCTGAGAAAAACATGTTGGAAAACACATGTTTTATCTTGTAGATCAGTGTCTTGATTCACTTGGGACAGTCTGTGTAGATTTATTTGGCCATCATTATAAAGAGATCCACAGTTTCATTTAAAAGCATCCATATTTAAGTGATAAATTGTCTCGTCACTCCATCATTTGGAGACATAAGCTGGAGCCATGAGAATATGTAGATATCCATCCTAAGTCCATTCAAGAATAGACATCAGTTCCTCTGATTACTGAAGTTCATTTCTCCAAGTGACAATTCATCTCCTGGATAATACAGCTCTTTGTTAAAGAGTCTGAATCAGATTCAATATCTGATAGTAGACCTGAAAGAAGAGGGTCAGAGTGGGACATATCCATCACACAAAATTAAAACCAGAAGACACTGACAGTTCCCAAGACGTCCCAGTGAGGAAGCAAGAGATTAGAGACTGAGCATCCGCATGATGAAACTGAACTTCTAGTGCAGGATCCAGCCACTTCTTGAAGGAGTCTGGCCTTCCAAGGGTGGTAGCACAAGCTCATCATCCCAGCACGTGGGAGACTGAGGCAGGAGGATCACTGCAAGTGGAAGGCCAGCCTGGGCAAGGCCACCATGGACTACATAGCAAAAGACCCCTCTCCCAAAGGGCTATGGTTGGAAGTGTACATGTAATTGATGAAAAACTGACCTCATTAGCAAAATCATTTCTCAGTGTTTTGATTAAGATTCTAAGAAAATTTCTGTGTTCAGTTGTCCCTGAGAAAATTTATCACAAATTGTATTAATCCCATATTATCTGTTGTTTTTCTCAGATTCTTGGAATAGAGAGATGAAGCCTTGTGCACTATTCGCATTCAGTTGAACGCCTGAAATTATTGCTTCTCCAGCCACTTCTCTTACGAGCAGAATCTCACCTGGCTTAACCTAAAGCAATCTTAATACAGATAGGAAAAGGAAGAAATGAAACTTCAGGAAGCACACAAAGGTTCCTGAAGCTGGACTGAATGAGAGAGAAGGGCACAAAGTAGGGAGAAGTAAGTCAGCAAATGTTAGCAGTGACTGCTTCCATATGTGAAGGTCAAATTGGGACTAACTGTAGACACAGTCTATCACCAAATGGCATGACCTACTTGAGGACATAAGATTTCACTCTTTAGAAACTTGTGTCGTTGTTAAAGTTAAATTCAAAGGAAGCAGCTTCTCTTTCTCCTTTTATACTTTCTTCCTCTTTTCCTTTCTAGTTTTGAAAATCCCAGAATATTTTAATATTAATTGCCAAGTATGTTCATCTCTTAGCCTTGCTTGTGTCACTCTGCTGTCACTATTTTGCAGCGGCTTCGATGGGCGGCCTGTTTGTGGTTCCGTGACTCCTCTTGAGCACTCGACTATGTGTTCTTTGAAGACAGAGCATGTGAATCGTTAGTCTTAATTAACCTGCTTTGCACATATTACATTACTGGCCTTAAATGTTGCTCAATAAATTCTCATTAAAGCAAAATGTATCCAATGTGCATTAGTGACAACATCTGGGCTATGGCCTGAGCCTAACATATTTGATCTTATGGGCAATTTGGATTGAGATCATCGTTACATACTACCCTGAAGATAAATATAGTCATGGAACATTCTATTGTGAGAGCAATAAAGATGACTAGATTTTCTCATTCATGGATGACTGTATGTCTTTGTATCAATTGGAATTATTTTAATTATTTGGGATAAAATTAAATAATACAATTCTGTAATTGGACTTTTGGTATTTGCCACTCTTTTATGCAACCATCAAAGAGGCACAAGAGACATAAAGTTTTCTAAGCGACACAGAAGTTTTGCTAAATGACATTAAATGTGATGCAAGTTTTCTGTAAAAAGGAATGGCAACTATAAGAAATTATTTTCTCCTACCTTTTTCCCTGAAAGGAAACCTTTTATTTAGAACCCGAAGGTCACATTAGTTGCCCTAGATGTCAGTGGAAGAAATGACAGCCAATCTGGAAGTTCACCAATAGACTTGCTAATGTATGATTTATCTGATTTCCTGCATTTCACAATATTTTGGTAACATTATATCCTCCTGAAGAACACAATAGGTAACACAGAGAAATTTTGCTCTCAAAATAAATTAGAGTCAAACTATATGTCTGCATATGTATGAGGAGGATTACACACACACACACACACACACACACACACACACACTACATAGTTCATGGCATGTATCTTTTGATTAAGGATGGGGAGATAGCTCTGTGGCATAAGCACCTCCCTAAGGAGGCCCTAAATTCAATCTTAGTTACAAAAGAAAAACAAAAAGCAAAAAATTCAGGTCTGGAGGATACTCCATTATGACTTTGCTCTGGATTAGAAGTATATTTAACATTAAAGAGTATGCAAGACAACTTATTACTTTAATGTATATGTATATATTGCCTTATACCAATGCTTTAAAAATTCATATTAAGTAACAATCTTTGAATATGTTAAATGTGTTTCATATAGAAATTCTCCTAAAGAATTATCATGCCATAGTGTCAAAGCCTAGGGGAAGCACAATCTAGAACTAAAAACCAAGGTGCAGAGGTATTTTAAAAAGGAGACTGTTGAGCCTGAGCAGAGAGCCATCCTGCTTCAGCAGTGGGCTTCGTGGATGTGCTACAGTGGGAGGTGTGTGTGTGTGTGTGTGTGTGTGTGTGTGTGTGTGTGCTCAGTTGGTCACAATCATTCAGGTTACTGCACTTCTTGCTGGTATTTAGGTGGAAGTTATGGAAGTGGTTCACTAAGTAATCATTTGTTATGTAAGAACAACCAAGCTCTCTCATGAAATTCTAGTTTAGCATATTGGAGAATATATTATAAAAGGTTTTGTGTTAGCACATTATATAGTGTGATTTTTCAGGGATTTCTCTGATATTGTGCTCTAAGTTCATAGATATGGGTCAGAGAACTATGCATCTTGTGTGCTTTGGGTCTCATGGCATCAGGCCACTATTTGACCCATCAAAAATTATAAAAAAAATTGTTCATGATCTTAATTTAACTTGAAGTGGAAAACAAGTCCATCTTAATTTTCATAAGTTTAGCTTAGTTCTTCATTTCCCATAAGGAAGAGAAGTTATATGTGAACCGAAAGGAGAATAAAGTTGGAGGAAATGCAACATGTAATTAGGTTGGCAAGCATTTCAGTCTCAGCTAATATTTACTAAGTGCTAATCCATGTTCTAGGCAGATTTTGAGTTAGGTAGGTATTTGACTAAACTATTTAGTAGATTAGCAAATAGAAGCACAGAAAGGCTGTGTGATTTCTGTAAAGTCACAATGCAAGTACCAAAACTTGATTTGATTTAGGTCATCACAACTGCTTGGATATTGAATGAGTGTCTAAAGCCCACATGTCAAGTGTTTACTCCATGCTTGATGTTACTGTGAGGTTATGGAGGCTTTAGAAGAATAGGTCTTTTAAAAACAAATTTATTTTAAAGAGGAAAAAACAAATGCAAATAACAGGAAAGACAAAAGCAAAGCAATATAAAATAAAAAATGGTGCAGAATTTCAAAATAAAAATTGAAAATTAGCAATGGTTTTTATACTACATATTTTCATCATCAAATTTGTTGCTCAGACTAACAGATACAGCCATACAAGATTGATCAAACAATTAAAACATTAACGAAGATGAGGTCTTCTGATGGAAGCAATTATCTCGCTGGGTTCATGCTCTTGAGGGGAGCCTATGACTTCACCCCTCCCTGTCTCTTTTTGTTTCTTGACCATCCTGGTGTAAGAAAACTTACACATCTGAAACCATAAACCAAAATGAACTTTTCCCCTTATTAATTATTTAACTTGGATTTTATTTTTCACAATTAATGAGGAAAAGCTGATTAGCAATACCCTATAATCACACAGCCTTCATTCTTCACTTTGAAAATAAGTTTTCCTCAGAATATTATAATGCCAAATTGATTTATAAAAGTGACTAAGAGAAAATAAGAGACATTTAAACAATATTCATATATTTTGAAATTTTAAACAACACTAGAAACTATAAAGTCTGACATTTGGAAACAGTAATTCAGTTTAAATGCTTTTTCTTGGTAGCTAATAAAATGTAGCAAATGTGAGTACATACCTATATATTTCATCAACAATATTGAGTGGTTACCATGTGAAAAGCAATGTATTAGTGACATGGGCAGCAAGTACCACTATGGCCATGAAATCACTTTCATACCTGAGAGATGATGCCAGGTTCATGAATAGCTTCAATGTAAAACAGCACTACAAAAAATAATTTTTTGAGGGAGGACTTGTTCTTCCTAAGTGGAATGGGACATTTGCAGAATGGGAGACCACTAGTAGCAAGAACATCTGGGAGGAATATACAACACTGTAGTTTAACTTGTACGTATGGTACATTAAATTGGTGAAGACTTTCCAAGATACCTACCCTGTTGGCAAAAGTTGTGAATGCCAGGACAAGGTGGAAGGCAGAGAATAGGGCCACCCTCATCTATGTATTATTTTTCTATCATGCAGGCTCTTATCAACAATCTACCTATTTTGATAGGTGTATAAGTCTAAGCATATATCATGATGCAAGGAACAAAGACCCTAGTGTGAGAAATTCCTAAATGTGGAACCAGGACCTACAGATAACTCTGAACATTCAGAAGAAGTTCAATGACATTCTTGTCTCTTGACTTTTCCATTGGAAAAATTGAGACATTATTTACCTGCAGAATTATTAGGAAGACTGATCAAAAACCAAATAATGTTGCTTGGATCCATACCTCCTGCTCATCATATATTACTCAAAAGTATGTACAAATATTATCCTCTAAACAATGAAGTTAACTATAAATTTCAGGGAATGGAGTTGCACAACTGTGTTATTTAATTTTCCTCTCAGTACTGAGACAAAATATCTGACACTCAAATATAAGGAATAAAAGGTTTATTTAGCTCAAAGTTTATAGAGGTTCCGGTTCATAATCAGTTGGCTCCAGGGTGTTATGGGAGCGGGTCAACAGTTCATGTGTCAGAAGACAGCAAAAACGACAAGAGCATAAAGACAGCGAACAAGTGTCTTTCCCTTCCTTATACTGCAAGCAGCCCCTTCCCCAGGGTGGGTCCTCTATCAGCTAGGATGTGGAACTGCTGAATCACTTAGTTAAGCTTCTAAACTTCTTAAAGAAGTTTCTTCAATTGACACAATGCATCAACCATTAAAACATCCTACGGCCTAAAAAGCTGCCCTAGAGTATTTCCCCTACATGCTAGGATGAAGAACTGCTGAGTCACTGAGGTGAGTTTCTAAATTTTCACGTTGACGGGCAGTGTGTCAACCATTAGGACAATTGATATGGTACTTTCATTCTGAATTTGGTGAGGTGAAAGGGGTTCTATTTTGATGTCATTGAAGAGTTCATCAGTCTCCAGTGTTATATATTATGTAGTGCTCTATAGGTTCTTCTTGCTCACTTTTGCAGAACACAGGTCACTACTCACCCTATTCCAAGCATCAAGAATTTACAGAGACTTTGTCCTATTCCTTCCCCTTGAGCATAGATAGAAGCAAAGACCCTTAGTCTTGTCAGTTTCAGAGGAACATATGCTCTCTGGAGAATACTGTCCTGTTGGTCACCTACTGTCTTCTACTTGTTTCCTCTTTTTTTTTATTAACAAAGGTGACTTCGGAAACTGTAAAGGATAACAGGAACAAAATACTCTTAGGCTACCTTGTGGAACAGTCCCTGTCATTTTTGAGTCAGGGCAGAGAGATGACCACAACTTTTCTTAATAATACCGTTCACCCAGAGAGCTCAAAAATGACCAAAAAAGACCATATTTCAATATTCTTGTTTAGACTATATCTCAGGGTTATCACACATTAGAAATCAAGTAAACAAAAGTGGAGGAGGGCTTAAAAATGAGAATACATGAATCTTAGACAGCCATAGAAATTTCCAAAATACTGATATAACTGCTGTCCTGAAATACCTATTTGCATGCTTCCTCCCTATATTTTTATTTCTAAGCATAACTGTAAGATTTACCTCAAATGATTGGGGGTTTTGGTGTGGGGAACTCAAGCCTCCAGAGATTTCAGAGGGAAAAAAATCCTTTTTGTCATGTAGCTTTAAATTTCAGGAGCATTTTCTTCAGAATTGAATAAAATAAGCCACTTATCACTTTACACTCTTAGCCTCTTGGAGTCCATTGTGACTCCCTGTCTAGCATCCAAGTATCACAGTGTCAGCAGATTCTTGTCCTCTTAACACATGCACCCTCCTTTGTGTCTCTGATGTATAAAGTGAATGTAAACCAACCTAATATTTAGCCCTATAGCAGTCTGCTAGCTAGCCCTGACCATTTAGTTACTACTCAGTTTACCTTCAATCTCGGTTCTCCAGGAGTTTTCTTCTCCTCATTCAAATACCTCATTCCTCATACTATAATGAAGACTGGCCCTGTAAAGCAGCTTTTCTCAACCCTCTTAGAAAGTGCCTTATATTCAAGGGAAAGTGTATGTTGCTCTTATTTCTTCTAAAACTTTTTATGCTATTTCTTCAAGAAAAACAAGTAAATGTATTACAAATTTAATACTTTTTGTAATGTATTCCTTCTTAAATGAATGATTTCTTTTTGTCCACTTTACTGCACTAATATTTATATACACACTTATTGTCTCTACTCTATAATTTCTTTGTGAATAGCAGTATCTTAAAGGGTCCCCCTGTATTTTCCCACTATTAATTTGTTTCTAGTCGTGCACTAATATCTTTTGTTCCAGTTTGAGTATTGTGCAAGCTGAGATATCACATGTAGTTCTTGTGTTCTGTATGTGGATGACCAGTTTTCTCAGCACCATTGTAGAAGGGGCCATCTTTTCTCCAATGGGTGCTTTTGGCTTATTTGTCAAGAATCAGGTGATGCCGCACATGCAAATGCTTAAACATGGGTCTTCTGTTCCATCCTCCTGGTCTATGTGTCTTTTTATATCTATACCAGGGTGTTTTCCTAAAATGGGTGGGTAGTATATTTTGAAATGAGGTATTGTGATGTCTACAGCATTGCTTTTTTTTTTTTTTCCAGAATTGCTTTTGTTATTCAGGGATTTTTAAGCTTCCATTTGGATTTTAAAGTTTTTCTATTTCTCTAATGAAAGTCAGTAGCATTTTTCAATCTTTTTTGTGTATTTAGTAGAGTTTACAGTGTCTCACTACACAGATTGGACTCCTAGTGATCCTCCTGTTTTCAGCCTCCCAAGTGCTGAGATTATAGGTGCGCGCTACCATGCCCAATCTCAATCACTGTCTCAGTGTGCCCCAGGGGCAGGGCTGGCATGGAACACCGGGGGTTTAACCCCACTCCCTGAGCCTGCCTAAGCAGGCACTTTAGTCTGCTGATCTATCTGGCCAGCCCTAAAAGTCATGAGCATTTTGATGGGGATCATACTGTACCTATAATCTCTACTAAGAGATTATAAGCAATTTTAATTTCCCAATCAATTAACGCATGTGATCTTATTTTCTAGTGTCACATTCAATTCCATTTTTTTTTTTTTTTGCATTATCAGGGATTGAACTCAGGGCCTTGTGCTTTCCAGGCAAGCACTTATTCTACTGAGCTATCTCCCTGGCCCTCAGTTCCTTTCTTTGATGTTTTATAGTTCTCACTGTAAATATCTTTTATATCCTTGGTTAGGTTTACAATTGACTGTCACTTGTTGATAATGTTCCTATTGTAGGAATCATTCAAAAGTTTTATCAGCCCTTTTTCTGTCAAGAAAATAAATCTACATACCAAACCTTATTTCTGACCATAAATTCACCTTGAAACTGTAGTGATTGTTTGTATTTGTAATTTACCCATAATCAGCACATAGGTAACCTGGATGACTTTAAATTGGATTTAATCATGTTAATTCTCATCATAATGAAATATAAATTATAGCCACTTCTAGAAGGTCACTGCATTGAAATTTAGGTCACATCTAGCTGATATCTGTTGTTGGAAACATTTAACAATAGCAGAATAATAGAATAAGCTAAACTTTTATCTAATTATCCTTTATACTTTAGGATTAGGACTCCAGGAATCTTAAACCTAGGAATGTTTGTAAATTAGCTTTGAGTCATGAAACTGACAGTAATTTACTCACCAATGTGCCTACCTCACATGGTTACTTCTACCCCATGGGCAGGTAGATCCGGTGTTGGATTTCCAACACAAGTGGCAAGGCACGGCAGGATATTAAAAAACAAAAACAAACCTGATGCAGACTTGATGGAATTCTCTGTTCTGATTGGAGCCTTACCAGAATGAAGACTTACTAGAGAACTAGAGGCCTTCATTAAGCGCACTGCTGTGCTCCTTGCATTGCAGTGCCAACTACAACTTCAATGCTGTTGAGTTTCTGTACCGTTATCTACAGTAAAAGTAAACAGTATTGCACTGTTTCTATTTGTTTCTTTTTGTCAATCATATTGCCATCTATCTTGGAACAAACTTGTGTACTTTCTTCTTAATAGTCTATTTGGCGATGCTATATCAGAATTCTTGAGACTGAATAATTTATAAGGTAAGAAGTTCACTTGTCTCATTGTTCTGAAGACTGAAAAATCCAAACACTGAGGTGGTGAGATGTGTCTTGTGTCAAGATACAGCAGAAAGTAGCCAGCGATGAGAGAGCACATTGAAAAGAGAGAAAACGGAGTGCAAGCCCTCCCTTTTCTGACTTAGCCACTTTCTCACATCAAAGGGCAAATCTCTCATGATTTTATACTTCTTAACACTTCAAACCCTTAATTTCATCACAGTGGAAATAACTCTTAGTATGAATTTTAAAGGGGGCTATTCAGACAATAGGGTACATTTGGGGCACCCAAAGATACTGAAAAATGCATGTGTTCAGAATTTTACAAAACCAAAATAACCAGGAGTGAGTGCTAGTGGGTAGCTTGTCTGTCTGCCTACGCAGAGGTTCTCGCCCAAAACCTTAAGCCTCCAGCGGTACAGAGCTCTTAAATCTTGTCTCTCGTAAATCCTGGATACAAGTACACATTCTACTTGGCTAAAACTGATTCTGTCTTACTTGATAGTTCTTTTTTCCTTAAATGTTTATAAAATTTATAAAATTTGCAATTGCCGCTTAGAACCAAAGGTACATTTGTGCTTAGAATCAGCCATTCCTTCTCCCTATGAACCTATAGCACAACAATTCTAAGACATCACAATAGGTGCTTAACAGTTGCTGATAGACACTCTTTCAATAACAATGGTGCCTTATAAATTTCATAGATACAGTATAAATTTGCATAGTTTAGTATGAGATAATTTTTACTTCATTTGTAATGTTTATATGGAATATGTTAGGACAATGGTTTCAATTTGTCTCAAGTTTTCCATTTTTTATGTGGTACATTTGAGAATATCCACTTTTAAATTAAGTAGCTTTCTTTTCTCCCTAACATATTACATCTTGCAGTTTTTCCTGTTAATGACTTATAATGAGATTTTAATTAAAGGAAAGAAGAATTTAATACATTCCACCTCACTAATAATAAATAAAAATTATATGTATGTATTTTAAACTGCTAAACTGGCAAAAATTAAACGTAAAATGTTAGTATCTGTTGTTGAACAGTGAACAGTAAAAGGGACATTTTCACATGCTGAAAGTAGGAATTTAACTTGGTATAATTTTGTGGCATAATGTCTAACAAGGTTTTATTAAGGCACTTAAAAATGCTCATGCCATACACTTGGTCATAAATGTTCCAGGAACTTACATTTATAAAATATGTAAGAGCTGTGTAGAAACTTGCATATAATTTCATTATAATAAAATTTTACATTATTATATGTCATATATATCATACAATTAGCATGGTAAATTTTAGAAATAATATTTCTGAAGAATAGATGGGTGACTCACTAAATTACCTTGGATATATGCTGTAATAGAAAAGCAGAGATATGTATGGACTCTCTGTTCCAGTTTTCTGACAAACATCACCTAAAAGCCCTGGGCTCACTGAAGTAATGTGTCATTTTGTATGCTAACAAGATGACTGGTGCCCGCAGTAACCTCACCAGGTTGGTTTCCAGGAGGCCTACCCATAAAAGTAGAGAGTTTGAAATCTGAATCCCTACCTTTGACTTTATGGGAGAAGCAGAGAAGGAAGAGAGCCTCCTCAGTCTCCACTGGCCATTGATTGAATGAACTATGTCTCTGTGCTGAGGGCTACATAAGGAGGGAGTTGGCAGAGTCTGTGTTGGTGGGCACATGGCGATGTTGGGTGAGTGGCCCTTCAGAGCAGCCAAGCAATTCCCTCACCCAAATACCATCTCTTGCTTTAAGCAACCATCTCTTCCATCTGGCTGAGTGGTACTGTCTTGTAATAAGTCAGTAGCATAGTGCTTCAGTGGTTTTCCTGAGTTTGCGAGGCTTTCTTGTAAATTTCCACACCAAGGAGGGGCCCGTTTGAAATGGCCATTTCCAGCTGGCTGTTCAAATACAGCAGCATTTCTCACCTACTTGCAAGTAGCATCTGATGTAGGACAGTCTTGTGGAATAAGCCATTAACTCACAGGATCTGATGTTATCTCCAGGCAGACAGTGGCAGCGCTGAGTTACAATATAGGCTGCCTACTTGGTGTTTGCAGAAAGTTGTAGAATTTGCTGACACAAGGGCCAGGGAGATGGCTCAGTAGAATGAGTGCTTCCCTGGCAAGTGCAAGGGCCTGAGTTCAATCCCTGGTTCTGCAAAAAAAAAAATAATAATAATAATAATAAAGCATTTGCTGACATGGGAAACACTTGCATGTATTTTGGTGACCAGACACGAAGAGTTCTGAGTGCAGATAAGAAACGCTGCTGCCGGAGGGGCACTGCAAGCTTCTGGCAGTCCTGGAGAGAAAATGAAATCAAACAAAATCCCCAAAACTGGATGCTTTTCCTATACACATGTGAACAGCTATTACCAGAGAAATAGAAATAAACAGGAAAAATAAAACAAAAAAGTTATCAATGACTATTTCTAAATAGTTGCTTGTTTATTATTTCTACTTTTTAAATATCATTAAATTTTCTTTGAAACTTTGCAATGCCTGTCTATTATTTAACAAAAAAAAAGTTCTAATAACCTAGAAAAAGGAAATGGTGATGAAAAAATATTCAGGATAAAGCCAGTTTGCCTTTTCTTTAGGATGCCCATTTGTAATGTACTTGTGCTTGCTGTGGCTAAAAAAAGATGAGAAATTTTCTGTTTGGGTGTCTTCGTTTCTTTGGTGACACCTCAAAAGTTTTGGAGTCGTTTTTATTCTAACAATATTGTTTGAACAACTCTGTGAGACTTCGTTAGCCCGGGTGTGCTGGCCTTTCACACTTACAGCCATAAGCCTGCAGTCCACAGACAATACTACTACTGACTCCTTCAAGAGCTGCGATGCTGGCCCATCTTGTCCTTGGGAGAATTTGTTCTTGATCTTGCTTTGTGGTTCATCAAGGAATTTTCTTGCTCAAAAATTTTTGTTCTTCCTTATCATACTTCCTGTATTGAATCTTAGTCTCTATGCTTTTCAGTAAACTCCTGGCTTTCCATATCATGCCTCTCAAGGAGACCATTACACAAGCTTGTATATACTTCTGATCTTGATAGCTGGATATTTCCTGATACCTGTTAATATAAAAGTTCTTTTGATATGATGAAAAACTACTCTATCAAACTAATTGTAAAGATCAAAATCCATTTTCTAATTATTGCACAGGAATTTTTAACAGCTATTAGTTTTTACTGTTTTTCTGGAATTTATTTTACTGTCAGACTACAAAATTGCCTTTACCCACAGACTATCCATTAATTCTAGAAACTTATATATTATTTCTTGTTAAAAGTTGCTTTCTATTAGCTTAAAGGAGGGAGAAAATAAGTATTTCTGAGATTTGCTATAAAAGGGAGCTAAATTCTGCGGTCAATTTTTTTGTATTCACTGACTGGGGACACTCAGAGGTCTCACACCAGGTGGCAGGGTTGGAGCAGATACTAACTTGAGGACAAGATGACTTGAAACAAATTGTCTTGTGGAGTGGTCATGCATCGATGGGGCCACTGGATACAGAAAGATAGATTTTATACTTTAATTTTCAAGTATTTTCATGCTGTCATTTCATTATTTAAGCTTCCTGTTTCACCATGACCTAGGCAATAGCAACCGGGATAATCAACAAATGTTTCAATTCACTTTTTAGAGACATCAGTCAAAGAATGCTGGGTCACTATGATGCTGAACTCTACAATATGCTTAAGGTTGGCCTAAAGTTACTCAGAAATACTTGAATAAGATTAGTTTCCCTAAAGTCTTATAATGAGACTCCTTTTATTGTCTTAAAAGGACAGGAGAAATGTATTCTCTCAGTGTGCTAGAAGCTATAATTATGAAATCAATTGTCAGCAGGCTCTCTCTCTGTCTCTGTCTCTCTGTCTCTGTCTCTTCTGTCTCTGCCTGTCTCTTTGTCTCTCTGTCTCTGTCTCTCTCCCTCTGTCTCTCTCTCTCTCTGTCTTTTCTTTCTTCTCTTCTTTCTCTCCTCTCTTCTTTCTTCTCTCTCTCTCTCTCTCTGTCTCTCTCTCTCTCTCTGTCTTTTCTTTCTTCTCTTCTTTCTCTCCTCTCTTCTTTCTTCTCTCTCTCTCTCTCTCTCTCTCTCTCTCTCTCTCTGTCTTTTCTTTCTTCTCTTCTTTCTCTCCTCTCTTCTTTCTTCTCTCTCTCTCTCTCTCTGTCTCTCTCTCTCTCTCGACCCTGGGGTAGGGGAAGAATTGTGCTTCTCTCTGCTTCTCTCTTCCCAGATGCTGGTGGCTGCTGCCTGTTCTTGGTGTTCCTCAACTGTGGCAGCCAAACTTCTATCCCTGCCTTTCCCTTACCATAATATTCTCTATGAATCTGTGTCACTGTGATCAATTTTTTCTTCTATTAGCACATTCCTATTGGATTTAAGGCCCTGTTCAATGCAATATAACCTCATCCTAACTTGATTCCATCTGCAAAGACTTTGTTTCCAAATGAGGTCACATTCACAGACTCCAGATGGATATAAAATTTTGAGAAGCGGCATTCAAATTAGTACCTCTACATTATAATGTATCCCCTGTAATATCCTCCCTTTTTCATAGACCTAAGGAATCAGAGATTTGTGTTACATTGCCAGTATGATTTAAGAGCTTAAAAACAAATAAGCAAACAATTTGCATTGTGTACCTGATACTATTTTAGACATAGACTGTATCTGATTTCACCTAGTGAGGTGCTTGACTTCAAAGAGTTTATATTCATGTGT
Source organism: Octodon degus (assembly GCF_000260255.1). Lineage (NCBI taxonomy): Eukaryota > Metazoa > Chordata > Mammalia > Rodentia > Octodontidae > Octodon > Octodon degus. The sequence goes on from NW_004524677.1 coordinate 1,278,581, forward strand.
GGAAATAAAGAAAACAGATAAGAAAATCCCAAATACTTGATTGCTGTGCTTCAGAGATTTAGAAGAAAATAAACATACAATAAAAATAGAGAATTTTCCCAGGAGTGCTATCAATGAGTAGGTGACATCTGAGCAGAAACTGGAAGGATAAGAAATAGGCAGTCACGTAGATTTCCAGGCAAAGATATTTGAGTGAGAAGTTCTATCCAATGCAAAGACCTTGAAATGTGATGAAACCCTTCCCTGCGTTATACAAGAGATTTCAGAGAAAAGACCATCTCTGGAATGTAGCGAGCAATGGGGAAATGTAGGCCATGGGGCCAGACAGAGAGAGATGGGGATCAGATAAGTCATAAACAATGCCAACAATTTGGATTTTATTATAATTAGAAAGTGAAGCCACTACACAGTTAAAAGCATGGGAAATATATAACTTGATTTATGATTTTAAAAATATTATTCTGTAAGTAGTGCTTACAAAGACTCTGTATGACCTTCAAAAAGTTATACTCCTTTATCAAGTCAGAATAATTCGAACTGCATTGAAATAATACATAAAATAAAATGGTAGTGATGTTGCACAAGAAAGATTTGCTTCTTTTTCATAAATTCTGACACAGGTCAGAAGTCTTCCCTCTGTCATTTAGAGAGGTGATTTGGAACATACACTCCTCAAGGCTACTGAGGCCAGGAAAGAAAGAAGCCTGAAATCATATAAGGTACTTTTAAGGACCAGACCTATTAGTGGTTTATATGGCATCTGCCTACGTCCTGTGAACCTGAACTCAATAAAAAAAGCTATAAATTATATCTTCTTATATACCCCAAAATAGGACACAGATGTTCCTGACAGACGTTTTAAACCAAAATGCTATGAGTAGCTGACAAGAGGACAGTAGACATCCTCCCCTCTGTTTTGAGAATGGTGCTAGAGTTTGGATCTGGAACATTCCCAAAGGCCCATATATTAAATTCTTAGCCTCCAGTTTAGTGTTAGTAGTGGTAGTAGAAAATTATAGGAGGTAAGAACTAGTAGAAGGTCTTCAGGTCCTTAGAGGTACACCCTGGGAAGCATAAGGGGGCCACATCCAAACTCTTCCTCCTTTTACATTCTCTACCATGAGATGAGCAGTTTGGCTCCACTACACACTTCCTCCCTGAGGTGCTACCTCACCACAGGCCCAACTCAGTACACACAATGGACCATGCCCTGAAATCTTCAACTCCTCCACCCGAGCTAAAACAAACCTTTTCTATTTGTAATTTGATTGTCTCAGGTATTCATTACAGTGACAAAAAGCTGGCTAACAGATGGTAAAGCAAGTGAGTCAGGTCTTTCCAGGGTCTTGGTATCAACTTGAAACCAGGAGTCTCATTAAGCTCCTGTACCTTACAGCTTTCATGGACTTCCAGTTCCCTTGGGTTTGTCCTGTCACAGTAATCTGCAGCTTGGCCCTGTTGGATTAGATTTGCCTTCCTACAACAATCTGAAGTAGCCTCTGCCAAAGAAGTCTGTCCAGGACTAGAGCTGAGAGTGACATACCCCACACAGCTCACGTCCCAGAACTGGGCTGTTGGTGTGAACACATGAAGGATGAGCAGCAGAATCTTTTGCCTTCCTAAGTGAAGGTTGCAGTGAGCACCAGCACAGGGCCTCTAGGGTCATGGCAATTGTCCTTCCTTGACATGGCTCCAACTTCTCCGGGAGAATCAGAGCCTTTGTATTTCTGGATCTCAGAGGGAAAACTACAATTATTATGAAGAATTTGTCTCTAAGTCAGTGACAATACAAATACGGGTAATATTGAACGTATTTTAATTATTTTTAATTTCTGGTCATTGTGATAAATTATTTAGAATCTTTTTTTCCCTTTTAAACCTCACCAAAATCTTAAGCAGCAGAACCTTCTGCAGGTGTGAGACCGAGGTATGCGAAAGCTACACTTTCCTTCTCTGCCGCAGCCCGTGGCTACTGGGCCCACAGTCAAGTGCATGAGTTTCTTCCTTCTCATCCCAAGCTCTTCATCATAAGCAAAGGACAAGACAGATCGCTGTCCTATTTTAACCCACGAATGAGAAAGTGTTTAGGTTAAAAAGTGAGTTAATTAATCCACAGACTTGGGTTAATTTTCCCAACACATGGGAAGTCTCAGATCTACTATTTGAAATTTTATGACAAGACCATTGATCATGTATTAACCACTTTTTTACATCATGAAGCTTAAATTTTCCGGAAAATGCTGAGCGCTATGAAAACACAAGGATGAACTTCCTGGAGGTGTGCATGTCTTCTTTGATAGTATCTCTGTCTGCCAGATAACTACTGTCTCCTCCTAGGTCATGTTTATTTGCTTTTGATGCTATTGTATTAGAAATGGTCTGATTTCAGCAGATGTTTATAAATAAGAAAATGCATATTTCTTTTTTATATATATTTTAATAATTTTATTGAGAAAAAAGTAGCAAGGAGATAGTTTCAGAATAGTTTAGTACTACAGTTAAAATAATTAATACATTGTATATTGTTGTTTTTGTAGTAGTTATTCCGGTATTTCATTAAGTATATATAAACCTAGTTGAAAATTCACACGCAAAACATCAAAGACTAATTTTTTGATGTAGGTCATTTTCATTCAGATCATCTTTTCTTCTCATTTTTTTTATGTGTATAATGTTTGTCATTTTAGGAAAACAGAAAGTAGGGGTATATCCTATAGTCTGTACCTATATTTAAAATGTGCTTTTGAGGTGCATTGTTTTCAGATGTTAAATTTCTTTTTTTTTAATTTTTAAAAATTTAATTAATTTATTTATTTATTTGGTACAAGATCTCACTACACAGCTTAGACTTGTAGTGATCCTCCTGTCTCAGCCTCCCCAGCACTGGGATTTCAAGTGTGCTCCACCATGCCCAGTTTCAGTGGCCCGCACTGTATCACTACATGCGGTATGGGGGGTGGAGGGGATTGAAGCACCAGGGGATTGGACCTGGGTCCTTGTGCTTGCCAGGCAGGCACTTACATTGCTGAGCCTTTCACCTTTTAAACTTCTATTTACCTTCCTGTTAGTTGTTATTGTACTTAACTTTTTAGAAAAAAAAAATTCATCCTAAGTAACATTTAATATTATAGTGTTAGTTTTATAAATTTTAGTTTGCGAGAATTGTAGTTTTCTGGAAAGAAACATGAAAACTTAGTTCTATAACTCCCTGTGAAATAGCTTAATAAGTTTTAGTAGTAAGCCAATAAAACCACCAAGGTGGGTCAGAAGCGAGCTTCCTTGCCAAACACATAATATGTACATACCAGGTTTAGACATAAAAAAGAGAAACTGTACTGATAAATAATCAAATTCAACAAAGTTGCTTTACTATGAATGCTGGCCAAATGGAGAAAAATAAATAATATTTAAAGCCCATAAACATAGCTTATACACACACACACACACACACACACACACACACAGAGTCTCATTAAATTTAAACCATAAGAAATTAATTACAGATTCACTGCTAATGAACATATGGGCTAAGCACTGACACTCAACTGGTTTCAGTTCAGTGATCGCAGAAACAAAGCAAAGCTCCCAGACGGGTGGTGAGGGGAAATGTTAGAGGGGGGAGCAGGAAGCAAGATTCCTTCATAACTATGGAAAACAGTTCCAAAATATTCAGACAGAGAGAAAAGGCTCCAGAATCCATCCCATTCTGAATATGAACAGCCTTTCCTACCACCACCACCTGCTGTCTCCACCTCTAGAAGAAGCTGTTAATGTCTGAGAAAGGAAAAACTTGGGCAGAGAAGAGAGTGGGTAGAGAAACACAAGCCAGGAAAAAGATGCCTCCAGTGAGAAAGACTGCCGGCCCTTAAGCTACAGAAATAAAGGAAAAACGACAGTTTCTAAAGAGATTTGTATAAACTGTTATGGCTTGTGTCTAGTTGTTCCTCTCATGCAGTCATTGAGTCAGGCTTCTAGGGTTTGTGATTAATTCATGATCCAATGCTGGGATTTTGGTGTGAGTGCTAGACCTGCCCTGGGGTGGTGAGTGATCTGCATACAATACGCTGAAGGGAGGCAGGCTTGCTAGCTGCCTCAGATGTTGCTCCTCTGTTTGCTGTTTTCTGCCTCCATGAATGGCTGCCCTCTACCATGTGCGGCTCTGCCTTGGAGCCAGATGAGTATGAACTGACACTTCCACTAATAGTGAGCTAAGTAAGCCTTTCCTTCCTTAATTTTGAGTGTGGGGTATTTTGTCCCAGCAACAAGACAGAAGAAACTGAGGCATAACCCTGGAGCCAACAACCATCTGTACAGAGTTCATGAGTTAAATCCAAGGGTAAGTCACTGAGTGACTGAAGAGAAGCTAAGATGTTAGAAAGAATGTAGGTCCTTTTCTACTCAAGCATGCTGACATTTCAAACACTCTCATTAAAGATGCAGATCAGGAAGACATCCGCCCTTTACAGCCTGGGTTACAATGTCAAACTCTAAAGAAATCACAGCAGCAGGATCAAAATTGCTTTGTCTTCACCATTCTTACCTTGCTGAAAACAGAAGGCAGCTATGTTGGGCTTCACAGTTATTAGCAGGATATAAGAGCAAGTAACACCACCTGGAATTATAACATAGTAGATGCTCTTTCTTGTGTTAACTGGGTTGAACAAATTCTTCTCTTATTTCTACTCCTGTTTAGAAACATCAGTTCATTATTCATCACCTGGGGCATATGAATTATTCATGATTAAATATTTATCAATTCATATTAGTGGTTTTTTCCTACTGAATTATTCTCCTGCCTTTACTCAGTTCTGGGATTGTCCATTAAAATTAATTCTCATTTGTCTATGAAATGGGACAATTCTAAACATTTTGTACCTACACCTAATGCATATCTTCTTACTTGTGATTGTTTGAAAAGTTACTCTCCAGATTTCTGAATTTCTTTCAAAATTGAGTGTCTTTGATATTAATCTTTTTAGTCCTAAAAACATTTTCCATCAGCTAATGTGACCTCTAACTGATATACTTTCAATTCAGCGTGGATGCTAATAAATTAATTCATCTTCTGCTTATGATTTGTACTTTTCCATCTGTCAGAGCTGTACTGGTCTTGAAAAACAAGTCAGAGGCTCATTTTCCACTATAAGCAAAGTTAGGCAATGACAGTAATTAAAGAATCCAAATTTAAATAATGTAATTGGACTCCAAATAAGAAAGTGGGATGAATTACATACTGCACTTTAATGAACAGTTGGTAATTGCTTTTAAAATTTTTATCCGTTCATAATTTTATTTTTAGTCTGTCTTAAAATTTTATTTTAAATTAAATAGTAACTGTATATCAAAGGGTTCAATTTGATGTTATGGTATAAGTATGTGAATGGATAGTTATATCACACTGATGAGTATATACGTCTCTTACACACTCATCTTTGTAGTAAGAACATTTACAACATTTTCCTTTGGTAGTTTGAAGTAAATAATGTATAACATAAGCCATAGTCATCATACTGTGAAATAGATCTCTAGAACATATTCCCCCTACATATCTTGAATTGGATATTATTTTCTATTCCTCTGAGTGTATAAAAGAAAGCTCCAGCCAAGCTACATCACAATTATCTTAACTAATGTCACAAAGTACACATAACTGCATATGCATTGCTGTTCTACTAAATAGATAAACTTTTAAAAAATTTCAACTACTAGTTTTTATGGAATAGGTTAATCAATAGTCTGCTAAGGTCCAGAAAGCACAATGTGAAGGTTAAGGATATAAGCTTTCAAGCTCAGTTCATTATATTCAAATTCCATCCTCTCCACTGACTAGCTATGTAACTGTGTCAGTTTCATTTTATGTGAAATGAAGGAAATCTAGTTTCTTGGAGAAAAGGTTTTTTTCAAGATTAAACAACATAATGACATGATTCACTCAAAGTTTTTGAGCATGTAGCACTATGAGAACTCAAAGGATGCTGTTTATCAATGAATGACTTTAACGCAAAGGAAACACCTTTTTTTTTTCTTGAGACATGATCTCACTACATAGTTCAGACTGACCTCAAAATCATGGCAGTCCCCCTGACTCAGCCTCCCAAGTGCTGGGATTATAAGTATGTGCCACCATGCCAGGCTCTGGAAAGATCTTACCCCTACTTCTCCAGTTATCATTATGCTCTTGATGTCTATTAGAGGAACAGAGTTAAAAAAAAAAAAACTTCTGAATTAAAGATAAGGGAATATCAAATTGTTTTTTCTTGTATTAGAAGATTTATTTAGAAATTATTTCCAGAGCATTATGGTCTATCTGGGCAGCCAAAACATGGAGAACAGAGTAGCATGCCCCTGAAGAAGTTGCCAAAATGATGCCCACACCAGTTATACTGTTGAAAGAGTGGATGGACTGACAACTTCCAGGAATCCCTTAGCTTGTGAGTAACATCAGCGCCTGTCAGGTGATTGCTGACACTGTACAAACTGCCCTAGGTCCCTGTGGCATGGACGAGCTTATTGTAGATGGCTGATGCAAAGCAACAAGTTCTAATGATGGGCCCACAATTTTGAAACTTCTCAATGTCGTCCATCCCACAGCAAAGACTTTAGTGGGCATTGCCGAATCTCAAGATGCTGAGGTTGGGGATGGCACCACCTCTGTGACACTGCTGGCTGCAGAGTTTCTGAAGCAGGTGAAACCCTATGTGGAGGAAGGTGTGCACCCTCAGACCACCATCCGAGCTTTCCACACAGCTACAAAGTTGGCAATTAACAAGATCAAGGAGATCGCTGTGACCATGAGGAAACAAGATGAAGTTGAGCAGAGGAAGCTGCTGGAGCGTGTGCCATGAAGGCTCTGAGCTCCAGGCTGATCTCTCAGCAGAAAACCTTTTCTAAGATGGTGGTTGATGCTGTGATGATGCTGGATGATTTGCTACAGGTTAAAATGATTGGAATCAAGAAGGTATAGGGTGGAGCCCTGGAGGAGTCTCGGCTGGTGACTGGTGTTGCATTCAAGAAGACTTTCTCTTATGCTGGATTTGAAATGCAACCCAAAAAGTACAATAACCATCTTGTTAAATGTTGAATTCTGGCTGAAAGACAATGCTGAAATCAGAGTCTACACAGCAGAGGATTATCAGGCAGTCGTTGATGCTGAGTGGAACATTCTGTATGACAAGTTAGGGAAGATCTATAATTCTGGAGCCAAAGTTATTTTGTCCAAACTCCCTGTCAGGGATGTGGTCACCCAGTACTTCACAGATAGAGACATGTTCTGCACCCATCATATGCCTGAGGAGGATTTGAAGAGGACAATGATAGCCTGCAGAGGCTCAATCCAGACCAGCATGATTGCTCTGTCAGCAGATGTGCTGGGCCACTGACAGCTGTCAAAGAGACCCAGATTGGAGGGGAAAGGTACAAATTCTTCATTGGCTGCCCCAAGGCTAAGACTTGTACCTTCATCCTCCATGGCAGAGCTGAACAGTTCATGGAGGGGACACAGCAGTCTCCGTATGACACCATCATGATTGTCAGGAGGGCCATCAAGAATGATTCAGTGGTGACTGCAGGTTGAGCCATTGAGATGGAGTTCTCTAAGATTACTCAAGGACTGTTCCAGGATAACAGCAGCTACTGATTGAGGCATATGCCAAGGCCTTGGAAATTATCCTCGGTCAGCTACATGACGATGTTGGTTTTGATGCCACAAACATCCTGAACAAACTTAGGGCTCAGCATGCTCAGGGTGGCACGTGGTATGGACTGGACGTTAACAGTGGGGACATTACTGACGACTTTGAAGCTTTTTTGTGGAAGCCGGGTATGATATGGAAGAATACCTTGACATCAGCCCCTGAGGCTATGTGCCTGATCGTGTCTGTCGATGAGACCATCAAGAACCCTCGCTCCAGGCTGGGGTGGGGCTGCCTCCCTTGCGATCCCACCCATCACACTGGCTGGCCGCTGGCTGCAGGTGTGCTTGTCCTTCCTGGCTTGGCTCATTGGTGTTATGAAAAAATGGCAATAATTGGTCTGCTCTGTTCTCACCAGAGGTTATTTAAATAAAACTTAAGACTTAAAAAAGAAAGAAAGAAATGATTTCCATTCTAAGACTTTTGTAATCATCCAAAAAGCCCAAATTATTTGTTTCATTCTTCCCGTGTGTTGTGTGTTAAACCTGTGCTGGATCGCTGATTTACTTTTTTCCAGCTTAGTGGCCTTACATCTTCCTAGTTCTGTTCCTGCCTCTCTGGATGTTCCTTCTGTCTCCCATAGGGAGTCTTGCAGGAAATTCATATAATTTCATATTCTTTCAGCATCCACTTTGGATATGAGCTTGACTTTCTCACTGCAAACACAGGGCTTTCCTACCCCCTAGCACAGTCACCAGTTCTCTGCCTCCTCCCTGCTCCTCCAAGTGACCTGGATATCAGTTTAAACACCACCTCCCGGCGACGACTTCCCCTTGGACCATCAGACACAACTGCTCAATTCACCCACAACCTGCATGAATCACACAAATATGGCATAGCAAACACCACTTAGTCCCAGTTTCTAAGAAATCTATATTTGCTTGCTCTAAATCAACAATAGAGCTTCCCAACAAGAACCTGCTTGGGAAAGAAAGGCTTGGACTTCAACAGAGGTCATGGGACACAGGTCTGTATTTCTGTTTCTGTCTCTCCTCTCTCCTTTCCCCTCTCCCTCTCTCACCCTCTCTCTCTGCTGGATGCACCACATACACAATATTTCCTCCTTCCATGTGCCTCCGAAAAATGCACTATCCTGTTCTTAGGGGCCTCCATGACTAATAAGCTGCTTGATATTTCATCTGTTTGGTTGAGTTGCCTCACATGCTGTGTTAGTTGCTACATTGTGTCAACTTGACTGAATCAGCTCAGGCAGTTCTCAGAGGGGGGCCCAGCCCTGCAGGCAGGGAGGGCCTAACCTGGGACACTGTTGAGCCAACACTGGGGTGTGATTGGTTCAACCCTAGGACCATGGACCACCCCAGAGTGACTCAGCACAAAAAGTATATATAAAGGAATTGAGGAAGGCTTCCTGCCATCCCTGCCCCACTTCCTTGGAGAAGTCCAAGTTTTGGAGGAGCTGTGAGCTTTGCTGTGGAGCACCGGTCTTCACAGTCAGTGTAGAAGGAAGAAAGAGGCTTGATGGATGCCACAGCTGCTGCTCCTCCTCTGCTCTTCATTGTTTTCTGCTGCCATGGACTGCTGTCATTTGCCTTGAAGCCAGAGGAATATGGATTGAACCCGCCAGTAACTGTGAGTTAAATAAACCTTTCCTGCCTTCATTTTGAGTGTCAGTTATTTGTCCCAGCAATGAGTAAAAAGTAACTAAGACACATGCCCAGCATGATACCTCACTTTCTTCCCCATTAGGGTTAGGCTTGCACTGACAATCTTGGTAGAAATAAAAAGACACAGATCAACAAAAGACTTGAAGGAATTCACTGACATAAATAAGTTTTCTGAGGAACAGACAAGTGTTTATGAGCTGGCCACCAACATGTTAAATGGTCCAATAGAATAAAGAAGTACCTCATGAAAGACACACTGTAAAGAAAGACACATGGTTAGATGCTCTAGATTCCCAGTCAGGGTAGGGGTACAGAGAGCTTGTGAAGATTCACATGAGAATGACCTCAAAACCAAATTAGGGGGCTGGGGAGATGGTTCAGTACGATAAGCACTTGCCTGGCAAATGCAAGAGTCTGAGTTCAATCCCCAGTTCCACAAAACAAAAAAATTAGACTGAACAAAAACTGTTTGTCTGAGGTAGTGTGACCATCTCTGGTCTTTCATAAGCTGTGCTTCTGCTACATGTCCACCCCTATGCTTCATATGCAGCCCCTCATGCAGATTCCTGACATCATCCTCCTTGAGGAAGATCCTGGCATTCATTAACCCAAGCAAAAAATCTAGGAGCTACCCTTTCGGATTAGTTCCCAGCATTGAACTTCACTGTCAATCAATTTTTAATTTTTTTTTTTTTTTTGCAATGGTAGAGATTGAACTCAGTATCTCTATATTGAGACACACCCCCAGCCCAGTTTTACATTTTTATTTTGAGACAAAATCTGCTAAGTCACTAAATTGCCAGGTTAGGCATGACCCTCAGATCCTTGTGTCTTAGACTTCCCGAATGCTGGAGTGACAGGTATATGCCACATGCCTGACATTAACCAAGGTCTTTTGCCTTATTCAGCCTTTTAGTCATCTGGTCTCCTAAATCAAAGTGTCATAATTTCTTCAAATCACTGTGTGAGCATAATAATCCCCTCCAGGTGTTCGTTTGTCTATTCTGTTTCCATTCTCTTATCTCAACGATGCCTCCCTTAATTTCATCACTCCACAGCTTAAGACATTTATTCATACTTTCCATCAGCAAGTTTTTATTGAATATCCACCATATATCAGGCCTTACTCTGTGGCCCAGGACAATATAGTAACCACATCCGTCACTTGACACATGTCTTAAATATAAACATACATAAGCTTTCACATGTATTTATAAACACACACACACACACACACACACA
>NW_004524677.1:1289238-1303745 GCF_000260255.1 Octodon degus
TATGTATATATAATGTATATTTAACATATAAGAGTATCAAGAATGCCAAAGATAGTAATTTCCTTTTGGAGATGCATTAAGAATGTTCTTGTCTCTTTTGAATATTCATTCATTTATGTATCAACAATTATTCTTTGGTGTCTCTAATATCTTCATGTTAAAGTTCATTCTCATTCCTATTACACTCAAGTGCCTTCATGATCTCATTTCTGCCTTTCTCTATAGCTATATTTTCTGCATCATTTTCATTTATCTTCTAAATTCCACGCACAAGCTTTGTGTGCACTATAATTTTGTCTTCTGCCTGAAAGTTGGCATTTCTAGCCTTTCTGTGGAGACTATCCTTTCTGTCTTATGCGTGGAAACTGAAATTTACTCATTCAAAGTAACTTGTCTTGACCCCCCCTGACCTATGAGGTTGTTAGAGACCTCTCATTATACATAAACTCCTCTCACCAGATGTCCAATTGTAGGATAATTGTTTATTTTCTAATCTCTACTGTGAACGTCCCAACACATCTCCATTATATTTAATTTCTTACACAATGCTTGGCATGAAGTAGCAATTCATAAATGTCTTCAGAATGAATAAATGATGGAATGAACCAGAAAATTACTCTGCAAGCACTTGGGTCAGATGCTGCCGAAATATCCCCCGCTTTGTTAAACAGAATGCTTTCATTTCTCCTTTTCTTTTGGATAGTTGTGGAATTGTGCCCTACAATGATTATGGAAGATTTCCTAAATTGAGATTCAGTTCAGCAAAAGAGCCAACTAAATTCCAAGAAAACTGCCTTCGTTAGCAGTATCTAAAAATCTGTTTAGCAACCACAATAGCAAAAGCAATAGGAGATAGTTGACTAATCTTTCTTTCTTAAATGTAATGAACATGCTTTCTCGATGCCAATGATAAATCTCACAGAATTTGAAGTGTATTTGGTTCTCTCAAAGGACAGCATGCCTCTAGAGATTCATTCTTCAAATTCACCTTTTTCTCATCTGCTTGCAAATACTTGGCAGTTCAGAGAACTGATAAAATGTCTCAGGTTCCCACCCACATGTGTAGGCATCATGTCCTTTCCCTGGTGTGAGAACCTGAAAGAGTGGATAAAATCTGAATGCACAGTGTATACTGTGAAAGAGAAAGAAGCTATTCAAGGAAGAGGAACAACTGGGAAGAGGGAGGAAAAAAGAAATAAAGAAGCAAGAGAAAAGATAAATATGTATATGCGCAGTACAACTTGGATGATTGTATTGCTGATTTATGTTGATCTTTTCAAAGAGTAGATAGTGCTTAATTTTTTTCTTTCTCTCTTCTTTCAAATTTTTGACCAATTTTTCATACTTACATCATTAACCTGAATAATTTGAAGACAAGATTATGCAATACAACCATTGTTGAATTCCAATCATTTTGTTTCGTGAAATTCTTCATTAGTTCTATATTTTTAATATTTTTATTCTCTTTAAAAATGAAACAATTAAAATTCTCAGATTCTTTGTGTCTTTCTCCTATATTTTTCTTGAGAACGGGAATTCACTGTGTATGGAAAACAGGTGTAGTTGTTGGAGGTAAGATAATAAACCGACCAATGTGAAAACTGAAAGATAGGTAGAATCACTACAGTTGTAATTCTAACCCCTCCTGGTTTGAGGGTTAGAACGCTGGAATCCCCACACCATATCATTCTTCAGCTTTATAAACTTTCCACTTTCCTTGGATCATTTTCCTCAAGCTTTGACTTAAAAAAATTAGGATTCTTCAACTAAAGGATAATTTTCCAGTACCAACTACTTTAAGGCTCAATCTAGTGCAAGTTACATGTCACACTCAGCACAGTGAGTACGCTTGATGTTCTGTTAAGAGTCAATAAATACTTAAATCCTGGAATGATAATTATTACCTCATACAACAATGGAAGATTTTGTATATACATACGTAATTTTATATGTGAAATATCATATATGTGTCTATTCCAATGTAACAAAATAACATAAATAATATATAGATTAAAATTTAATTTGATTTTAAACAATTATGTAATGTTCTGAAATCTTCTAAAGCTATAGGGAAGTTAAATTTCCATTAGTAAAACTCTTCTATAATACTGCATTGTTCATTAATTGCTACTTGAAGATTGAGTATGAAGTAATGGATTCTCTGACACTTACACCATATTTTATATTTTCAAAGTGTTTTGCAATTGTGTGGCAGTTAAATGTTAACTGGCCTTACATCCATTATGGATGAGAATAAAAATTCCTACATGCAGAAGGACGGATTATTGGAACTTCTTTGAGAGACCAGAAACATTTTCATTAACTACATTTGTCCTGTAAATTATTGACCTATCTACATGTTCTACTTTATGAAGTGGCTTTGAAGTTAGAGAAATTTAAAATACTCGTCATTCTTCAATTTTCATTCAGCTCTTGGAATAAAAGCTGCACTCATTCCAACAATCACGTCATTTTTCTAATCAACATTCTTCTCAAACTGACATTCTGCCCTGCATTTCAGTGAGTGATATCTTTTTCTTCAACTCTCTATACTGTAGAAAACCTTTATTGCTGGGTGAAAATTTATGATTTCTCATATTCCACTAATCTTCACATTTTTATGTCAAAGTATTGAAGTTGTTCCTTATCATTTAAATGTGCATCTTCTTCAAAATAATTTAATCATTATTTTGAAGGAGTAAATTATCACTTTTTACTTTCTCTCATATTATATTTATGAATATGGGACCTTTTACAAATAATATCATTTATTTTTATTATGTTCAACAAAATCTTGTATCAAAACTTTTTGATATAATTTATTTAGTTTTAAATAAAATTGGGTGAAATGAAATAGGGCATGCCAAACCTTCCTATCACGTATAAGAAATTCTTTGGGAATCCTTACAAGTCATTCTTTGAAAAAATTCTAACTCTAATTAGTTAATTGTTTAAAAATAATTTTAAGTATAATTATGTTAACTACTTAAAAGGCAGCAATTACAATGGGTTGGAGGTATAGCTCAATGGTTCAGTGCCTGCCTGGCAAGTGTGACGTCCTGAGTTTGATTCCTGATACCCACACAAAACATGGCAATAATTGCAAAATGTACATATAATTTATATAGTAATATGTCTTGTTCCTTACATCCAGAAAATCAGAATATTTGTGTCTCTGACTGGAGTCAGGAAAACCGACAAGGACATTCTGGTAGAGTAGCCTGGCTGAGGTCAGGAAGAGGCAGCTGAAGAATCATCCTGGTGAGAAATATAAGTGCTATGGGAGAGAACACATTTCATGGAGGACCAGAGAACAGAAAAAGATGTAAGCTGAAGGTTAGACATTTCAGATACAGGGCAGAGATGTCTGCCAGGTATTCAGAAGTATGAAACTGGACTAGGGGATGGGGCAAGAGGTGTTTGAGAAGGGAGTGACAGATTCAAAATCATCTGTGCAGTCACTGGTTCTTAAAGATTCTTAAATATAAGCCAAGATTTGCTGTGTAAAATGGAAATTTTGCCTAGTTCTCCAACTCAAGGTTACATACAGCAAGAGGAAGAAGTAAAGTCATATAGGCACAATTTGGGAATGTTATATTGAATTTCTAATAGTAAAATCTTACTATTTATTTAACTTTGGTTTTTCCAGTCATTTCTAACTGGCAAAGATCTTTCCCTTGGGATAAAGTTGGCCTTAGGGTTGAGGACCACGAAGTATAAAGTGAGTCTAGGGAATGTCCAAAGCTTGTTCTTGTCTTGCACTTGAGCCAGATTGGAACATGCAAACTCCCTGATCTTTTGTGGTCACAGTTGATAGCCAAAGCTTCCATTTTTATAGTCATATGTAACTGTTCCTTATAATGGAAGAGACTGTTAAAAGTAATTTTAATTCTTCAGAGGTTGAGGGGGACTCACCATTCTGGAAGCTTGTTCTTGAAATTCAGCAGTCTCAGACTCAGTGGATGAGGTTTTGATCAACTTGTCTTGGAAACTTCTTCCTTAAGTTACAAAGATTGAGGAAGAGTAGCCTTTGCTCAGTGATAGGACCCAGGTGTTAGTTTTCCTGTGGCTCACACTTACATTCTAACACAAGTAAGGATGATTTCTTTAGTGCAAAGAAAGTCTGAACAAAAGCAATATGGCCAGTTTTCTTGTCTCTTACAGAACAATTGTAATTGAAGTACCATCATAATCAAGATTTCCCTGTTCATTAACAGTCATGTTGAAAGAAGGAAGCATTGCTTAGAATTAGACCATCTTAAAGCATTATATATGTCCCCATTTATTTTGTCTAAAGAGTTTTAACATTTACATGCCCTCTTCCCTCACTTGTCTCTAGCTGTCATCTCTAAACCTTCAGTTACCTTCTCAGACATTCTTACTCTATTCATAGCATTTGTAGCATCCCCCTCCGTGAGACTTAATACAGTTAGAGTTAACATTGACTCCAGGAGGTGCATCTTAGAGTCCCTGTATTGAGGTGTTTCTCCCATCTCAGCTTCTCCTATAGCTGGGAGTATGCCTCCATGCCCAGTCTTTTTTTTCTTTGTCATAAGCTGTCTTTTTAATTTATATTTCCTTCCCCCCCTTGTCCCATGTTTTTATCTTCTGTGCTCAGAATTGAACTCAAGGCCTTGTATATGCCAGGCAACAACTCTATCACTGAACTAGATCCCTAGCCTCTTATCCTTCTTTGTTTTATTTTTTGTACTGGGGATTTAATCCAGGGCCTTTGCCCTAAGTGACACACCCCCAGACTTTTTAAAATTTTTATTTATTTATTTATTTATTTATTTATTTATTTATTTATTTTGCAGAAACAGGGATTGAACTCAGACCCTTGTGATTGCCAGGCAAGTGCTTATTCTACTGATCCATACCTTGCCCCACTTTGAATATCTAAAGTGGATGCCCATGGTCACCAAGGCTTGTACTTCATTATGTCCTGGAGTATATGGTGATACTTTAGCTGGCATTGTGTAATTTACCTTCTTTAAAAGAGATTTTAAAGAAAAGTTTGAAAAAAAATTTCTTTAGAAAAGGAAAAAAAACTCTTACCTTTATTTTTAATCCCACTGAAATTATTACTCCAGTGCAAAACACCACTTAGCTCTATGCCAGATGTCTATGGGAATCACCTCTTAAGATCCAAATGCCATAATAAACATGCCTAATAAATTCACCAGGTGACTTATGTGTAAACATAAGAATTATATAATTCTTTATGCCTATTCTTAAAATAGATTTTAATTTTTTAATGTCTTTTCATCATATTTTATAAGGACTTAAAGTTCAACATATCAATACTTGATGAAAAATACCTGTTCCATGTTATGCCTAAGATGTTTGATATTCAGAAAGATAGTGAGGTTAAGCTTAACAGCCTAGGTTTTATGGTAATAACAATAAGCTTCTCCTCTGGAGGGTTAACAACCTAAGTTTGCAGACCAAAATTGAGAAAAAGGAGGGCTACAAGGAAAGCTAACATTTTGGCCCTAGCCTTCCAAGGTCAATTAAGACTCAGGACATATGAGAACTTGTACTGTAATGTCATGTAATCTGGTAGTGTCCCAAATTTTCTGATCAAGGAGATTATGGGGCCAAACAGGAAAGTGATCGATGATGTAGAGTGTGCCTAAGGAGAGTCACATGGAGAGAAAACACTCTCTCAGGCTTTCACAGAGAGCACATTGGCCAAGCAATGGCTGTGACTCATCCACATGGCTGACACTGACAAAGGTTCTACAATCTGAGGTACAGGACCTCAGGATAAATCCTGAGGGGATTTGACTGACCTTATAAGATCCAAAAGCTACAACTCTTGTTGCATAGGTCTTGCTTTATCTTGGTCTTAACCATCCAGCAGAAAAGTATATAAACGAAGTATAAGAAGTAAAATCATGCTGTTATGTTGAGCTGTAGGGAACTCAGGTCAAGAATTTCTGACACTGCCAGTCAAGAGGAAGACCCAATACTATTATGGACTACTGGACTCTTTTAGAATATTTTGCTGAGTTAATACATCTATAATATTTAAATGACAGGGGCCGGGGAGATGGCTCAGTGGAATAAGCGCTTCCCTGGCAAGTGCAAGAGCCTGAGTTCGATCCCCGGTTCCACGAAAAAAAAAAAAAATAGTAAATATTCAAATGACAGAACTAAACATAAAAGGGGATACAGATGAATGTCCATTTTGTATTTGTACATTCAAAATGGTTAGGATAGATATATAGTTACATTCTCTTAATGAATAGACACATTTGTTGTAATAGTGTTTGTAAATAGGATATTATTTCTGCATCTTGTGCAGCAAATAACCACTGGGAAGAGGGTATGCAATGTGTTAATTATTGAAATTTACATGCCAATCTGATTTGAAACTGTCTCATTGCTATTTGTCTCTCAATAATATTATGGAAAGAAAATAAATAAATTCACCAGGTGAATGAGAGTCCTGTGGGTTCATCCACATTGAGTGGCAGCTATCAGAGACCCTTTTCACAGAGTCAGTTATTACGAACCTCTGCAATGAATCCCCAATTTCTTACAAGGTGGGAAGAGCAAGAAATAAAATAGGGGTCCAGGCAGGGAACTGGGATTACCATTTGTTCATGGCAAGGAAAGGCCAGAAGCACCTAGAAGTTGGTGTTTATTCATCACATTTGTGTCAAGGGCACTGTGTGGAGGACAGAGGTTTCCAGGAACAGTAGTGGCAACTGTGGTGGATTAGAAAGAATAGTGGAACATTCTTGCAAGGACAGGGATAAAAGTAGGGCAGTGGGGAGGCTATAGTTTCTGCAGGTTCTTTATCATCTCCAGCAGATCTGATCTTGCCCTGAGCTCCACATCAAGCCTTAGTCCTAGGACTTTGAGCTGTAACCATAAAAGAGCAGGAGTGTCTTTATTTTTTTTCCTTCCTTTTTAAAATTAATTTTATTGAGAAACAAATAGCAATGAGACAGTTTTGAAACAGGACAGTTTCAATAATGAATACATTGCATATTGTTGTCCTCGTAGTATTCATAGTACAAGGTGCAGACATGATATCTTGTCCAAACACAATTAGTGCAAATCGTTCTTCTCATTGAAATAAGAGAAAGTAGATGTATATCTATTCTAACTATTTTATATACAGATAGAAAATGGTCCTTCATTTATATCCCCATTTTTTGTTTAGTTTTGTCACAGATGGGTATTCCATAGCCATTTAAATATTGTAGGTGAATGAATTCAGCAAAATAATCCAATATAGTCCAGTAGTCCATAATAGTAGTGGGTTATCTGTAGGACTGGCAATGTCAGAAGTTGTTGACTTGAGCCTTTTACAGCTCAGTATATTAATATGGTTTTACTTTATATATCTCATTTTATATTTTTTGCTGGATAGTTAAGACCAAGATAAAGCAGGAATATAAACAGGAATAAAGCAGATATAACAAGAAATCTAACTTTTGTATCTGTCAAGGTCAGTCAAATTCTCTCAGGATTTAGCCCGAAACCCTGTACTGCATTTTGTAGACCCTGTGTCAGTGTCAACCATGTGGATGAGTCATGGCCATTGCTTGACCAATTTGCTCCCTGTGAGAGCCTGAGAGAATGTTTTCTCTCTAGGTGACTCTGCTTAGGTGAGTTATACATCATCAGTCACTTTCCTCTGTGGCCCCATAATCTCCTTTATTAGTAAATTTGGAACACAACTGAGTTATTGGATGTTACAGTACGGGTTCTCCTATGTCCTGAGTCCTCAGGGCCAAAATGTTGACTATCCTAGTAGCCCTTCTTTTTCTCTGAATTTTGGTCTGCAAACTTAAGTTGTTAACCCTACAGAAGAGAGAATTAATGATGTTTTTACCCTATCACATAGGTAGTTGACCTTAACATCATTATCTGTCTGAATATCAAACATCTTAGACATAATATGGAACAGGTATTTTCCATCAAGTATTGATATGTTAAACTTTAAATGAAAACAAGAGACAAGAAAAAAAAATGTCATAGAACTGTCCTGCCACAATGCTATATGTGGTTAGATTTCTAAATTTCTGTGTAACGATATATAATTGTTTATTCCTAGTTTTTAAATTTTTAATTTTTTTCCTTCACATTCTGTAAGGAGTGGGAATTTCTGAGTTTCTTTTTTTGGTATATTTCATACTTTTTAGTTTAATTTAAATTTGAAAAGTAAAAGCAAAGCAACAAGAATCAGAAACAAAGAAACAGGACAACATAAAACAGTACATATGTTACAGATTTTCAAACCAAGAATAGCTGATTAACAATGATTGATACATTATCTATTTTATTGCCAAATCTGTTGCTCAGGTTAACAGATGTAGTTATATAAGACTGGACATATAGTTGATCTGCCTCTAAAGAACAGGCTTTTGATGTGTGCTAGACTCTGTAATTCGTCTTCTCCAACACCCATCACTTATAGTCTACAGTATCAATGCTCTGGAAAAGTGAATCCTTCAGGGGTGTGTGTGTGTGTGTGTGTGTGTGTGTGTGTGTGTGTGTGTGTGGTGTAATTCTTTCAGTAAGTTCCTCCTAACTGCCCACCTATACTTGATCAAGAAGAAACATTGTTCTCTTTTTACTTTCAATGTTTATTTTGAGTTTTGTCCTGGCCCCCCTCTGCTTTTCTAGCTTCCTGTTTTTTTTTTTTTCAAGAGTTGTAAGGAAGAATCAAAGCAAAATCAAGCACCAAAAGGCAAAACCTAAAGCCTTTGTGCTACATTTTTGTGCCCGTAAAACCATAAAACTCCTCTGAACCTGACAAATCTATTCTCTTTGACTCATCTCAGATCTTTGACCTTTATATCCACATCAAATTATTGTTCACTTGCTTTGGATATTTTTTTCATAGCTAGCTTTGACACATCACAGCTGACATGAGATATAAAATAACTTTCTGTAATATTCACCTTTATCTATTTTCTTAAATATAATACAAGTGCATTCAAATAGAATTTCAAATCGTTTTTAGAGAGAAGATGAAGAACTTCAACACAGATAACAAATCATATATGTTCAATATATGTTTTCAGTGTCCATGTTAATCTAAGTAAAATACTATGAAAAGTTATAAATAAGTTGGCTTTTTTCTATTAGCAGACAAGTGAGATAAGTTCTAGTATGTAAGGTATAGGAATGAATTCTAATGAGAAAAGTCAGTCAGAAATTAAAGTAGTTGCTGACATATAAATAACTTCACGAATCAGAAGAGAATAAATTCGTATTAAATTAAATGACTTTAAAAGGGTAGAATTATATTTGAACATTAAAACTCAAAAGGAGATATTCCATGCCATAGCAAGTAGGCATATTCATATGTTACTTTAAGATAGCTACTTTCCCTTTGAAAATACTTAGAAAGTTCATTGGCAGATTTATTAGCAGATTTGTGTTGTTTTGTCTTATCATTTGGAAGGCTTTCATTCCAACCTAAAAGGAATGTTTCTCATTCTGAGTAGATGCTAAGTTTCAGTGTCTGCTTCCTCGTTTGCATTCTACGTGCATTCTATGTTCTATATATTATCTTTGTAGTAATGATGAAAATGTGCTGTAACACTTCATGTGTTAGTGAGAAATTTTGTATATCATGAAAGTTATTTATATAATTCACTGAAACTAAAACATACAATTCATTGCCAACTTAAATCTTTACACGAGGAAGAAAATATGTGCAATTTGTAAAATAGTGCTTGAAAGCTGTTAAACTTGACACATTTCCATGCTTTGCATCAATCAATCATGATTTTTTTTAATACAAGAATTTTCTGTTTTACACTCAATGAGTACACAATACATAGGCTTAATTTTTTCTTTTTCTTATAGTTATGTCATTAAGTTGGTCCAAGGCAATACATATTTGAAAATATTTTTTTCACCATAAATATGTGAAAGCAGCAAATATAGCAATATTTTCATTTTTCATTTCAAGATTCCACTTTTATCCCAAGTATTAATATGTAAAAGTTAGTGAGCTAAGCCAAGAGGGTGATTTAAGGGGGTGTTTGCCCAAGAGTCTGCTCAAGTTGAAGACAGAATTACAAAAACTCAAAGGCTGAGCCCGTGCTTCTCCACTAAGATGTCCTCCAGAGGTACTTTCCGAGAAGAGGTGGCATTTCAGAACTTCATGCAGAATTTATAAACCACGGATGGACGGAAAAAGCAGTTATTGCCAGGGTAAGGGTGAGCATGGGGACAAAAGCACTGAGCAGAAATGTGGAAGGCAAAATAATTATTTAATTCATGACACTGAGTCTATAAATAGCCAGAGGCATTAAGGCCAACCTAATTCATTTAGCAATATTTGTTTGGATGCTATTATTAATTATAAGCTTTTCCCATGCTTCCTATTAAGCTCAGATGGATTAGACAAGATATTGGTAGGGTTAGTAGATTTAGCAAATGGGAAAACACAGAACATTTATCTGAATTTCAGATAAACAGATAAACTGTCAATGAATACTTGTCAATAAATATTTTGCAATGCATAATCAATGAATGAAGTATACATTATTTTACCTGAAGTACAAATTTAAATAATTATTCTGTATTTTATCCAGCAATCTAAGGAATAGGGAGAAAAACAAACAGGAAAGAGGTGAGGCTTGTGAAATAAAAAAGGGAGAGGGGGTTGTATTATGGTTGAGGCCACGTTATCATTCTTATGTGAACTTCTCCTTCATAAATCCCTACCATGTGTGATCCTTGCTTTTCATCTTTACTGTAAGTCCATAATGAACATTATTAATGAATTCTGAGAGTATCTTCTAGTCTCTTAGAACTGTTTCTTTGGGAAACTAGTTTTGCCAAGAAAAATAAAAGAAAGAACTCTTCCTGGTGACTCTGCTTTCTTTGTGAAGATCCTGTGACATTCCTGAACTCAGGGCAGGCAGCCAAACTCTGTCCATCTGAAAGGCTTCAGCCATTATTAGGGCCGATAACTTGATGGTGCACTTGGGAATGTCAGTCCAATCAGCAACCCAAGATTTGCACACCCACTACCTGTCCATCATTACAAGGGCTGTGTAGAGCTCATTGCTATATTCAGGCATATCTTAAGTGGATCTACATTCTGGGGCTGATTGAACTCTGGGAAGCTAATGGGTTAAGCAGAAGTCCTTCACTATTTCTTCAATGAACTCATGCTTTGGCTATCCCCAATGCAAATCGAATGCAGCTCACATAAAGCGTGAGTGCATGATGTTGTGATCTCATCCTAAAGCTGGACATTACATTGCTGGCTCCCATACTTGAAGCAATTTTAATTTCTCAGCAGCCATCCATCACCAATTTTGACAGAATTTGCAGGTTTGTTCTTTAGTCTAGCCCTAATGGATGTAATGAAATGGAGTGAGCTCTCAGAGCCGGGGACAACTTTCAGAATGCTGAAACATATGAAAGGAAGAAAAACGATCCTTATTTATATTCTAAAAAAAATTCAGTCCTCTTAGTTCCCATGGCAAGGTCTGAAATTTCAATGAAAAGCTACTGAACTGTGTGGACCAGTAAGGGATTTCTCCTATTACAAAAGATTCTGAGGTTCCAGAACCCTCCTTTCTTCCACTCAAAAAAGAGAGCATTTAATGAATGAATAATATTAAGCCTGTGCCATCTAACAAAATGACCTGCACACCCTAAATAGATTCTCAATAAATATTAGTTCACCTGTGACTGATTATCTCCAAAATGAAAGGCACAGTACAAAGCCAATAATTGGTTAAGGTTAGGTTTTTCTGCTGCGGGGTTTGATTTTATATTTTGGTGTTTTTAGTTCAAAACTCATCTGAATTTCTGATTGATGCTGATTTCAGGATTAATGGCTTAAATCTATTTTTGTATTTGTACACTTATGTAACATCAAACCATATAGTTTTAATGAATGAGTCTTCCTGTATCAATTAGATGAACTATTTCAGGTATATATTTGTACTACACCTGTTTGAAATATAAACGATTCATAATACTATATTCTACATCTTGTCAGATCCACAATAGAATGAAAACATTTCATATTTATTTTTGTTTTATACAGTATGATTTTGACCTTGCCTGTGATAATCTTTGGCATGTAAAAATAGAAAAGAGCCATTGACCTAGAAAATACAGCTTTTTTACAAAAATGCTGAGTACTGTTGGATTTCATATTAGAAGCTTTTTTTCTTTGCTTCCTTAAAAATCATATTGAATAGAAAACCTCATAAACATCTAAATGGCATGAAAACATTGTTTCTCATAACTTTGTTTTCTTTACTTGTTAGTGAAACCCAGCAGAGCCCAAGGTTAGGGCTGGCATGGCAAGACTGAGTCCTGATATGTTATGAAATGCTGCAGCTGAGCCCTCGAGCCCCTGGCTGAGGTCAAGTGAAGGTGGAAGAGATGACTTCACGCAGCCTCCTGCCAGGAGCTTGATATCCAGTGTCGACAGCTGACAGTGAGCCAAGTGAATTCACTCAGGTTTGGATACTGTACAAGTTAAATGCCTCATGCAACTCTGCAATTGGTGTGTACACCTCAGATGAAACTATTTAAACAGGAATTTCAGGGAGATACTGATTCCACTGCAAAGTAGGAGGTGCTCATGGTAATCGCAGCCCCCCTGGCCCAATTCAGAGACCTTCTTAGTGAAGCTAACAAATGAGTTGACCACATGCCCTTCATAGGGAGGTTAACTTAGAGAAAAATGTTCCCCTTAAGATTCAATTGTTGCCTCTGTCAGAATACTTTGCTTGTCTCTTTGCATGTTGCCTGTCCCCTCCCACACTGGATTGCGAAGTGTAAAAGAGTAGGAACAGAGATCTACTTTCTTTATACTTGCTTTCCTCAACGTATAGATTGGCCCCTGGATCATAAGAGAATTCAAAAAATATTTAGTCAGTGAATGATAAAGAATATAAATAATAATAAATCCAGGATAACATTTACCAGTGAAGAGAAAAAGGAGAAAAATAAAATTACTAGAGATACATGGGGCTTACCTGTGTCTAATATATTGCCTTTAGAAAGATTTGATATAAATATCCAAAATACTAAACTTTAGCAAAAAATATCTGAGGTATAATAATAATAAACAGTTGGCACAAGCAATTAGAATCAGAGCAACTAAAATTAACACATGGTTCAATTCATATGAAGAAAAATATGTTTCTTAATTCGTTTTATGATTCCTTTAAAGCTGACTCTTATCAACTGTGTCCATATCTCATTATAGTTGAAATACTCATTAAAAATATACTTTTGCTTAATTTATGGAATATCATTTATACTAAAAATTATAATTGACCCTTTAAGGATGTATAATACAATTAATCAGTTTAGTATTTATCTATTAGATTTGTTTAAATTAACCAACCCATAGTGACTTGAAAGTCCAAAATTTTTGATGAAAGTATTCTGTTGATTAAATTGGCCAGATAATTTTAATTATCATGTTATTCAGCTTTCTCTATAGACAGAATCCACTGAAAAATATAGAAACCTTTCATACATATTATATTCTGGATTCTACTTACTTACTAAAGTATTTTCCTGTCTCTTGGATGGTACATTAAATTTTTATTTTATTTTTTATGTATTTAGTACAGGGTCTACAGGGTCTCACTACATAGATTGGAATAGTAGTGATCCTCCATTTTCAGCCTCCCAAGCGCTGGTGTTACAGACACTACAGGTGCATGCCACCACTCCTTCTCAATGGCAGTCCCAGCATGCCCCAGGCACGGGGCCGCCATGGCACACTGGGGATTGAATCCTGGTCCTTGCATTTGTCTAAGCAGGTGCTTTAATCTGCTGAACTATCTGGCCAGCCCTCATTAAATTTTTAAAACTGGCATGACAAGCAGCACGTACTCAGAAGACCAGAATGACAGGCACTCTAAGCATGACCCTACTATTACACATTGCTATCTTCAGTACAGTTGCTTAGTTCACAGGTATCAGCATATCTAGTTAGTCAGGATGAGAATCCTACCAATTAACTGCTAGCTTCAAAAACCTTCTGAAGATTCTCAGGATCATTGCCTCAACCATCTTGTACATATAAATTTATGGCTTTGCTCCTGTCATGTTTCCTGGCTTTTTTCCTTGCTCTTTCTTCATTGTCTAATCCTCAAGTTCTCACTTTCCTTTTAATTGTGTGATATCTTTCTATTTGAATTTCTTCTTTTGAGGTCTTATACTAGTAAGACTATATGATATTTACACATGTGGGTCTGGTTTATTTCACTTATGAGTATATCTTCAAGTGGCAATCACTTGAATATAAAGGCTTCAAGTTTATCATTCTTTATAGCTAAGTAATACTCCATTGTATAAAAATACTCCATCTTTTTCATCCATTCCTCAGATGATAGACATCTTGGTTGTTTCCAAGATTTGGCTATCACAAATTGTGCTGCTATAAACATAGGTACACATATATCACTATGATATGATGTTTTCAGATTATCCAGCAAAATTCCCAGTAGAGGAATAGCTGGTTTAAATGGGATTTCCAGTCC
>NW_004524677.1:1303853-1305622 GCF_000260255.1 Octodon degus
TGGGGTGAGACGGTATCTCAGTGTTGCTTTAATTTGCATTTCACA
This sequence comes from Octodon degus, assembly GCF_000260255.1. Lineage (NCBI taxonomy): Eukaryota > Metazoa > Chordata > Mammalia > Rodentia > Octodontidae > Octodon > Octodon degus. The sequence continues at coordinate 1,303,899 of NW_004524677.1, forward strand.
GATGGCTAGTGATGTGGAGCATTTCTTCATATATTTATTCACTTCTTTAATTTCTTCCACTGAGAAGCATGTGCTCATCTCAGATACCCATTTCTTGACTGGGTCTTAAATTTTGGGGCCCAAATGTTTTTTAGTTCGTTATAAGTTCTAGAGAGCAGACCTTTGTGTGAGTGCTTATTAGTTCAGATTTTTTCCAAGTTTGTGGGTTTTCTTTTGACTTTGTTGGTAATTTCTTTTGACATGCAAGAACTTCTCAATAAGATGAGGCCCAAGTTTTTACTCCTTTCAAGTATTATCCATGCTATTTGATTTTTGTTCATGAACTCTTTGCCCACCCCTATATTTTCAAGAGTTCCTCCTACTTTCTCTTCCAGAAGATTTAGTGTTTCTGTTTTAATGTTTAAATCTTTAATCCATTTTGACTTTAGCTTAGTGCATGGTGATAGACCTGGGTCAAGTTTTAGTTTTTGGCATGTAGAGAGCCAGTTTTTCCAGCATCATTTGTTAAAGAGACTATCTTTCTTCCAGTGAGCATGTTTGGCCCCTTTGTCAAAGATAAGGTGGCTGAGAGTGTTCGTAGAGGCTTCTGTGTCTTCTAGTCTATTCCATTGATCCTCAGGTCTATTTCATGCCAGTATCATGCTGATTTTTTCACAGTAGCCTTGTAGCATATAGAGTTTGTGAATAGGATATCATGTCTGTATCTTGTACAATAAATAACTACTAAGACAACAATGTGCAATGTATTAATTATTGAAACTGTCCTACTAATCAGATTTGAAACTGTCTCATTGGTATTTGTTTCTCAATAAAATTATGGAAAAAATTTTAAGTGGAAATGTTTTCACTGTTGTTCTTTGTACCCCTATGGGAGCTGGCAATTGAAAGCTAAGCAATTTCCATTGCAACTGTCTTTTAGTGGAAATACATTCTTTCTTCTCTCTCAGGGACTCTTCTGCCTTTCATGTGAATCCTGTGGCCTATGTAGCAAGCATAAGAGGTCTGTGAGCACCCAGAAAGCACTCTTGAAGACATTTCACAGAGTAACAATATCCCATCTCTGAGGAAGTTGCCCTAAGCACTTACAGACTTGAAAAGATGTATTTGTTTCCCCACCATTACCTCATGCATCCAAGGTGCCTTCTGAATATCCTAAAGGTTGCCACAGGACAGGAATTTCTTTCCTCTGTATAAACACACATAGTTGAGCACATGCCTTTGGAGGTCTGGGGAGTCTTTCTCTCCAATGGGATAAGTGAGGAGAAAAAGATACTTGCAAAGCCATGCAGTGAAAGCATGTCAAGCTTCTTAGCAGGCTACCCAATTTAAATGTCATTTGAAATATCCAGAGAAATTGTAGAAGACGTTAAGGCTTCATTAAATATTTTTTGGTAAAACTATTGTTCTCCAAACAGGCCTGGTAGGCTTCATTTTATGCTTTTTCTCTCATGTGCCCTTTGTCTAGACGACCTCATCTCCTTTACTATAGAAAATACTACCAATCCTGTGAGGGACAGTTTGAATGGAACCGAACCACTCTGCAAGACCTTCTCAGAGGAGCCATTTCTCCTTCATCTGAGTATTATTAGCATCAATCTTCAGCAATTTAATTATCTTTAGATATTTTCAACAAATTTAGCTGAGATTTTGAAAAGAAAATTATTTTTTGAATCTTTGAACACTTCATCTTTCCTAGAGTATTTTGTATGCCACAGAATGAATAT
>NW_004524677.1:1305742-1317373 GCF_000260255.1 Octodon degus
CTCTTCCATAAAAGAGTGAGATCAGAAATTAGTTTGATAGCACATCTTTTTTCCATTTCCAGCCAGTCTATCATCTTTGTAATGTGCTGAGAAATGAAACTATTTCAACAAGAAACAAACCAATATTAATAGTGGCTGCTAGGAGCCAGCTGCTGCAAACTTTTAAGCTCCAGGAAGACAGGATACCCTGATTTTCCAGGAAATTCCAAGTTGATGAATGTTTGATTCTGTAACAAAATTCAGAAGGTCTATATTAAGGATCTGTATTAGTCAGTTTTCCATCCATATAACAAACTGTCTGAAACTAGATACGTATGAAAAGAAGAGGTTTATTTTGTTCTTAGTTTTGGAGGCTAATACTCCAAGTTCAGGAAGCGCTATTGCTTTTGTCTCTGTAGATGGCAGATGGCATCATAGTAAATATAATATGAGGGATCACATCATCAATTAGAAAGCCCCAAAATTCGGAGGTCCCAAGACAACTGTTGATTCCTTCCAAGGCTTCATCCCAGAAAGTAACATTCTCTACTATGCTCCAACTTAATGGTTCCAGCACCTTATATGCTCACGGTAGAGATCATGCATGAAGTACATGAAGATCTGGGCACCAGCGTTTGGTTGGATGAGCCAACCGTTCACAGGTTATGCCAGTGTCCTAGTTGTTTCCCTGTCCAGCTGGGCCATTGAACAAAAGGTGGTGACAAAAAGCTGAATCAAAAGCTTGGCACAAAGATATAAAGGAAAGACTATGAATGCGAGGAAAAAATTAAGATCCTCACTTTGAATTACTTTACATTTCAATTATAAATTAAAGTGAAAAAAATCTCAACTGGACTTTTCCCTTTTGTGACTTAAACTTAACTAAGAATAGTTCATTATTCTGTTTTCTGGGCATCATCTATGTACTCTGTGGCACCTGATTTATTTCCTGTTCTGCTATATTTCTTACCTGCTACTATATAGTATATTAGATAATTTTCCTCAAAAACAACTTATTTCCTTCTTATAGGTTAAAAATTACAACCAAGGGGCACAGAGATAACTCAGAAGTCTAAGCACCTGGCTAAGCAAATGCAAGAACCTGTGCCTGCCCAGCCCCAAGCACACTGAGCTGGCCACCAAGACCAGGTGTGGCAGTGGCACATGCCTGGAATCTCAGTACTGGGGAGACTGAAAGCAGGAAGATCCCTATGAGTCCGAGCTGTGTAGTGAGACATACGTTTAAAAAGAAGTGCTGGGAATGTAGGTCAGAATTCTCTGGATTCACTCCTCAGTACATAAAAATAAAACATGAAATAAAAATTTTAAAATGAGGTAATTAGGTTATGGAATACAGACAGTTAAAAAAAAAATCATAACCAGAGAAAACAGCGAGTTACTGGTAGAACTCATTTTGGGATCAGGGTTTCTTGGTTTTTAATCCTAAAATTACTTTTGACATTTTTTTTTTTGACGGAACTGGGGATTGAACCCAGACCCTTGTGCTTGCCAAGGAAGTGATTATTCTACTGAGCCATCTCCCTGGCCCCCTGCTTTTGACTTTTGTGAGTACATGTTTATAGTGTATAGTGATTACATTCACTGTAGGGGGACTGGTACATGTACACAACACAGTTCAGTTCTCTTCTTTTCCTCCTCCCTCCAATCCACTTTCATGTTTTATTTTACCAGCCTCAAATTCCTTTATCTATGAGATTTTATAAAGTTGTTTATCCTGCATAACAATTGAAAAACCCAACTAATAAACCTAAGAGTGTACAAAACCTGCAAGACAGTTGTGCCAAGTCAAGACATACTTTTAGATACATTGTCCACACTGACTACAATACATTTTTTCTTTCATTTTTTCCTATTATTTGTCTTTAATTTCATAGGTAGATAGTAGATAGATAGATAGATAGATAGATAGATAGATAGATAGATAGATAGATAGATGATAGAGCTTTTCTTTTCTTTTCTTCTCTTATATGGTACCAGGGATTGAACTCAGTACCTTTTGCTTTCCAGGCAGGCAGTTAAGCCCCTGGGCTATATCTCCAGACCCTGATAGCTTTTCATATAAAAGAAGTCATGTGATTTAAGCATATATGTCTGAGTTACTTAACTTGACATGATGGTTTCAATGTTCATTCATTTCACCACAAATGATGCAAGTTTATTTTTTATGGCAAAACATTTCATTTTGTAGTAAAGTCACTTTTGTCTGTACGTTGATTGATTGACATGCAGACTATTTCCATGACCTAGGTGTTAAGAACTGCAGTGCTGAAAACACGAGAATGCATGCATCCCTTTGGTGCGATACCTTTAAGTCTTTTGAGGAGATGCCTAGAAGGACACTTGCTGGAGAAAGTGGATTGTCCACTTGTAGTCATCTTTAGGAATCTCGACACTGATTTCTACAGTGATTGTATCCCTTCACACTCCCACCAACAATGGAGGTTTCTTTTCTGTCGGCAGCCTTGCTAGCATTTGTTGTTGGTTAATTCTTGATGGGAGCCATTTCTTATGGAGTGAGATTGGATCTCAGTGTTGTTCTAACTTACATTTCTTGAATGGCCCATGATTTTTAATATTTTCTTATGTATTTATGAACAGACTGTTTTTCTTCCTCTGAGAAGATGCCTGTTTATTGATTGGGTATTTAACTTGGGGGGTTCTAACATTGTTCTAGTTCCTCATGTGTTCTAGATACGAGATTTCCATCTGAAGAGTAATTGACAAAACTTATCTAACATTCTGTGGGTTGTCTCTTCACTCTGTTAGTGATTTATTTTGCTCTACAGAAACTTTTTAATTTGATGTGATCCCATTTGTTCATTTCTGATATTATGCAACTGGGCTTTTGTGTAGAGAATCTTTGCCTATAACTATGACTTTAAGAGTTTTACTTTTCTTGTCTTTCAGTAAAAACTAAGTGTTTCTGCTGTAATTTTTTTTAATTTTATGTTAGTGCATGGTGAGAGATACATGTCTAGGTTCTGCCTTTGTCATGTGTATTGTCAGTTTTCCCAGCACCATTTATTAAAGAAGCTATCTTTCTTCCAGTGAAGAGACTTAGCTGAAGATGTCTATAGTTGTTTCTGTAACATCTGTCATGTTCCACTGATCCATGAGTCTGTTCTTCTTTTTATTTTTTTGCAGATACTATTTTGGTTTTTTCTTCATTGTACATTTGTAGTATAACTTGAGTTTAGGACTGTGATGGCCACTGCTTGTCCCTCATCATCAAGAATTGCTTTTGTACTTCCTGGTGGACAGTCCACTCGGGCCCCCCTCCTGTCCCTCTCTTGGACAGGAGCTTTCTTTCCCTCAATAAATATATTGTTTATAAAAAATTGCTTTTGCTTCTGATTTCTTATTAATTTTAGGATTTCTTTTTCCAGTTGTGTGAAGAATGTTATTGGTATTGGTATTTAGATTTCATTAAGTATATGTAATAGTTTTATAAATATGACCATTTTCCCTATGTTATTTCTACCTTCCAGGAACAGAGGACATCATTCCATTTTCTGATACCCTTTTAAATACTACAGCTTTCCTAGAGGTCTTTCCCTTCCTTGGTTAGGCTAATTCCTAAAAATTTCTTTTTACTTGATGCCCTTATGAAGGGTGCTGTTTCTCTAATGTCCAGCTCACTGACATAATTTATCATGCTTACCGGTCTTTGTTTTTGGTGTGCAGAACTTCTATTGGTTTTTGAGTGTTAACTTTGTATTCTTATACATTGTCCAATTTGAATATTAGTCCAAAGAGTTTTCTGGTAGAGTTTTGAGGCTTTCTGTGTAGGGCAACGTATCATCAGCAGATAATGATACATCTAACTTCTTCCCTACCTCTCCATATCCATTTCATTTCTTTCTCTTATTTTATTAATCTGTTTCAATGACTACATTAAACAGAAATGATAAATGTGGGCATCCTTGTCTTATTTCCAATTTTAGATGCAAAATTTTCAGCACCTATACATGTAATATGATATTGTACATTGGTTTATCATCAGATGGCTTTTATCAGGTTGAATTAAAGACGTTCTATTTGCTTAAATGTTTTCATCATAAATTGTTGTTGTATTTTGTCAAATGCTTTTTTATGTCAACTGAGATGATCATGTGATTTTTGTCCTTGCTTCTGTTTATGTGGTGAATTGCATTTATTGACTTGTGTATGTTGAATTATTCCTGCATCCCTGGAATGAATCTTACTTGGTCATGATGTGAATTCTTTATGATTTGCTGCTTTCTGTTTACCAGGACCATATAGAGGGTTTGCGTACCTATGTTTATTGTACAGATTGGCCTGCAGTTTTCTTTTTTGATCAAGGCCTTTGCTGGTTTGGTGGTCAGGGTAATCTAGCTACCAGGAGTGATTTTGGGAGTATTGCTTACAAAATGTTAAAAAGCCAGACTCTAGTAAATGTCAAGTTCTTATAGAACATAAAAACTATGATTCAATCAACAAATAGTTGAATGACAGTAAAATTTTTCTAAAACATGCCTATTACCTAAATTGAAAAAAAACCAAATAATCTGACAACTGCAATAAGATTTAAAATAAATGTAAGGAAAATAGTATGGAAATCATCCCAAGGTTGTAGATGGAGGTAAAATATTTTATTCCTCAATGTATATCCAAGAGAAGGTATATCTAAGTTATATATACATGTGTAGAATATATATTATAGTACATAAATTATATATATATATATATATATATATATATTTGGTTTTGATTGTTCATAACTGTTTTATTTATAGTAACCAAAACAGTGAAAAAACCCTTAATGTCCATCAAATGATGAATGGGTGAACAAAATATGGCTCTCCCTACAGCTGAACACCAATTAGCTAGCTATCAAAAAAATAGATGCTTTTCCTAATACAAATGAACCTTGAAAACCCTGTCTGCGGAAGAAGTCAAGCACAAAAGAAAGGCAAGCTTATAGACTTGGAAAGCAGCTACATTGCGTTTATGGTGTAGGGAGGGATTGGGAGGTGTTTGGGGGGGAAATGTAAAGTGTAGCGCTGTCCTCTGACCTTTGGTAGAGCCTTGGTGAAGTTATAACCTTAGCACCTACTGAAATTCAGGTGCAGATCTACTAGATTTGAGTCCATCCAGTTGTCCCTGGCTTGGATCTGGCTGCTGTGCTCAACTCCTTCCTGCTGCAGCTCTTGGAAGTGAACCTGTTGTGCCCCTATGGCAAGATGTTCTGCTCCTAGATTAGCTGGTTGGTTCTGGCCCCTAGTCTTTGTGCAGGGACTTCAGCCGCAGAGTTTCACCCCAGGCCTGTATGCCAGGTCTGGGCTGGTTCTGGAGGGGTCCAGGTGTTGCAGGGGAGCACGGGAGCTCTCCCACACACTCACCGGGCCAGGACTTGGGCCGGTCTGGAGATGGAAGTTCTCAATCTCGCAGTGGGCTTGGGCTGGCTCTGGAGAAAAATGTAAAGTGACTGGCAATAGAACTAAATTTCCTTTGGAAAGAGAAAATGTTCTAAAATTCACAGTGGGAATTTTGGGCATCGATGGACAACAGGAAAACCAAAATGTTACTGATATTGTTGCAAACTTTCTTGGGATGGCTGCCCAGGTGTGTGAATCTACCAGAAACTATTGAATTCGACATTTAAATGACTGAATTGCACAATATATGAAATACATTTCAATAAAACATGCATATACACACACACACATCTACCATATTACATATGCATGTGAATCCAGTGGACAAAAATTTAATTTATTCATTCTTTTTATTTTGCTTACTCATCTGCACCCTTTCACACCCCCAGACTGGCTTTCCCTGACAGTGTCACCTCTCTGCCTTCATCTCTGTCTAGGTGAGGAAATCCTCCCAGTCTTCAAACTCCCTTCAGAGTGTGTGTATTTCTAGCCATTCTGAAGTCTTTGTGATCAAGGATCTTACCCATTCTCCTCCCGGAGGCATCTTAGTACATGGTGTAATGTGTACAAGGAACATTGTTCCAACCACTAAAATATTCAACTTTGCACACTAAGTAGGAAGGAATTAAAACACTAAAATAGCATAGAAGCATATATAATTGTATAAAAGTATGCCTAAATGGAAGCACAGAAAAAATTAGTTTTGTTTTCATTGAAACTTTAATCCTAGCTGTTCCAAGTTTATATAAACCACACTTTAGATTAGAAGAACTCATTGATGGACAACAGGAAAAACCAAGATGTTACTGATATTGTTGCAAAGTTTTCTTTGTATATGTTCTAGTGGACTACCAAGATGTTATCCTATTTCAAGTAGTAAATGAACCCCTAAGTAGCTGCTGCTAGCCTCAATTTTAAGAAGCCCTCAAATGCTAGCTTAATTCAAAACAGTAACTAAGCCAATTTTTCACTGGCCCTACCAAATTCAACATCAATTCCTACTGATATTAATACTTATCCACTAACTGAATTGCTTGCCTACATAACTCTACCTCTCTTGTTTTCATTTAGGAATTGGTAAATTCCTTCCTGTACTCTCTTAACAGCCGTCTGACACAAGAGGAAAGGTCCACACCTTCTTTCTCAGTCAATTAGTCATTCACAGGTGGTCAGGCAAACAAACAAATTAAATAACTCTTGAGTGGGTGACCAGAGTATGCATGTCTTAAACTACGATCTTCTTACTTTTTCTTTTTGAGTTAGAACATATAAAAGAGACAACCAGATTCCTTTGGGCAAAGACCATTAATCATTTCTATATTTTTGTCTGAACATAGTAGTTTGTTTAATTGTATGGATCTATAATCTCAAAAGGCCTGGTAAGAGCTTTGCATATGGAAAGGTTTTATAATGTTGAAGAAACTTAATAATATTTTATATGCTATGCATTCATGTAGATATGTAGTCTATTCTCATTATTTAGGTTTTCTTCTAAAGCCCCAGGGGGTGGGGCAAAAACCTTGAAAACGGCGGAAGTTTACATCTCCATATGGTGCTTTAAGAAACTGCTGCGTCTTAAAACCAAAGCAAATAAAACCATAACGCACACTCGCACTGCAGAGTGAAGTCTAATGCAGCCCTGGAAGTAACTACCTTGAAATTATCATCTTATTCCAAGGAGATTTGTAGATTGTTTTAATACTTTATGTAAATTTATAATAACTTAAATTTGAAAGCTATTGTTATAAAAGATATTTTTACATGGTTGAATTAAGCTGTTGAAGTTTATTCTTTTCTTCTTGCTCTTTCTTCTACAGTTACAAAATATGTTTATTTATAACCTAGTGAAGATTTTGTACAACCAGATGACCTGATGCTTGGGTTGTTGCTCTACTCAGGAGTCCCAGGAAGTATTAAGGGCTTATAGACTGCTCCTAGGCCCCCATATTGGCTAATTACTGAAGTATTTAACCTGAGTAATTAGATTCGTGGTATTCTGTGTCCTTTGTTAGATAATGAATTTCTACATGAAGAATGTCTGAGTCACTCTCTCATCTACCGCACAGTTGCCTCCCATTCTCAGCCTATGGTCAGCAGGACCAGGGTAGAAGCAACATGGGGGAAGGGTCCAGAGGAGCAAAGTTGTACACACCCTGGTGGCCAGGGAGCAGAGGGCAGAGAGGGCCGCGGAGGGCGATATTTGTCTCCAGGGCACACCCCCAGTGACATGCTTCTTCCTACCATAGCCCCCTTCCTGGCAGTAAGTCACATATGGCAGCCCCTTGACCCAATCACTCTTCAAAAGCTCCACCTCGTCATAGTGTATTGGGGGGAGTGGGTCGTTAGTGATCTAAACCATAAAGTCATAAATGCTCATACTTGAAAAATCAGATAGGTTAATAAAAAAGCATTTAACCTCTTTAAAGAGAAAATCCATGTTAGATTATCAGTGTGCAATTACCTTGCATGATATTATACATCATAAACAATTGCATAGTCCTGGGCTCCAAAATAGCATTTTGCTAAATAAATCCCCAGCAATCCAATGTTCCTGAAAATGTGCCTACAATATCCTCTGTCCATGATTCTTTTCCTGGTAGCTGATTCTTCCCACTCAGCCCTTCCTCTGCTCTTAGCCTTGAGCAAATCTTTAAGGTTTAATGACATCATCTATAAAGTGACTAAGGTCTTTAATGGTATTGAGTCTTTAGGCTGAAATACATCAGGCATTAAGATTCTTTCCAGTACCAATGTCCAGTTTTCCTGAATTTACTCAGTATTGTTGGACTTAATGAGATAAAGCTAATTTTAACACAACTTAAAAAAAAAAAACAGAATAATCAAAGGAAGACCCTGGTAACCATCTGGAAGATATTAGTATCTTTAGAGCTTGAAATGTTTTGACATCTGTCCTCTTCTCAGCAATCTCACAGCCACTGTTGTTGTCATCACCTGCTGATGGGGAAAAATTCCAGTAAACTGGTGCTTTGGTCCTAAAGTAATATTAGCTATATTCTCAGCTTGGCAGTGGTGAACAGTGGAACTTATTTTACTCACCTGCCATTTTTAAACAAACTCTAATTCTTGAATTCTCACTCTCAGTGGATCATTCCTCTCCATAGAGGTCATTGTGAAGCAACTTTGTCCACTGCCTACATCCCTTTGTCACCAACACACATTTCAGCAACCATCATCCACTTCCAAAGTCTTTACCCAGGATGGAAAAAGGACGATTTCTTGTTTCTGCTGTGCTTAAGATGAAGCTCTACCACTGATCCACATCTCTACCCCTCCTTGACTCTGTCCAAGTCTTGTGACCATGAGTCCTCTTGGCTTCTTCCCTTTGGAATACTTCCGTTAGCTCTGTATGAAGGCACATACCTGTAATCCTAGAACTCAGGGGCCTGAGGCAGAAGGATCACAACTCCAAGTTCTACCTCAGCCTGGGAATTTAGCAAGATGCTATCTCCATAAAAGTGGGAGGGAAACTGGGAATGAACCCCAGTGGGAAAGCCATGGATTCATCCATCAGTAACACACACACACACACACACACACACACACACACACTCTCTCTCTCTCTCTCTCTCTCTCTCTCTCTCTCTCTCTCTCTCTCAAGCTTCTCTGGATTGGGTATGGTGGCACACAAGTGTTATCTCAGTGTTCTGGGAGGTTGAGGCAGGAGGAGCTGGTGCTCATTCTTGGCTTCTAGGAAGACTTGCCTAAATGTGCTGTCTTTGTTTCCTGATTTCACCACCATGTTCAGAATTTTCCTCTGAGAATCTGCTATAAATAATCCAGGAGGTTACCAGTAGTTTCATTTTTACATAATCTAATGGAAACTGTAATTGTGTAATTGGCCATGTACTTGGTCTTTTCATTTGTGAATATTTAAGCCTGTTTGGCATGTCTTTCTCTGGTTTCTGGGCTATTTCCCATCCCAGTGTTTTCCCTCCACTTTAACCCTCCTTTCTCAGCTTTGCTACTGGCTCTACTTCCTCCATCCACTATGTGTATATTGCACTGAGATCTTTTCCAACACCAACCATTATGTCTTGTAGAATTTTGTCTCCTCTCATTTTAAATACTAATTCCTTTTGATTATATTAATTTCCATGGATGGCTGAACTACCCCAAATTTATCTTCTATCAATATTTCCAAGTCAGAGTCACAATATTCTTTTCCTCTAAATATGAGCCTAATAAGAGGAAGGCTATGTAGCTGGTGGCATACAGTTTTTAATCCTAGCACTTGAGGAGGCTGAGACAGAAGGATCAAAAGCTCATTTGGACAATTGAGTATCATAATGAGATCCTGTCTGAAAAGTTAAAGTTTTACAAATGACTACAGAAATCTCAGTGCAAAGGCCCTGTTCTCTTTTCTTTAAACAAAAAATAAGTTTTAGATAGTTGTTACCCAAAGGACTAATATTTAGAATGTATAAAGAACTGAAAAAAGTAGGCCCCCAAATATAAAGACACGATTGAAAAGGGATATCTGAGATTAATACATACTTCTCAGATGAATAAGTACTATATCTATATCTATCTATTTATCTATCTATCTATCTATCTATCTATCTATCTATAGGAAAAAATATTCAAAAACTATTCAAATGGTCATTTGAAAAGTGCAAATTAAAACAACACTGATATCCTGTCTCATCCCTGAAAGAATAGCTGTCATCAAGAAATCAACTAATAACAAAGGCTGGAGGGGCTGTGGGGGAAAAGGAAACCTTCTCCCCTGTTGATGGGAGTGTAGACTGGTGCAGCCGCTGGGAAATCAGTATGAAGATTGCTCAGAACAATAGGACCAGAGGTTTCATTTGACCCAGTTACTCCCCCATTGGTATCTTCTCAAAAGAATTAAAAGCTTCATATCTGAGTGATACATGCACCCATGTTTATAGTAGCACAATTTGTCATAGCTAGATCTTAAGACACAACTGAAATGCCCATCAACCAATAAGTGGATAAAAAGATATGAAGGATCAACTTGAGACATTGCTAGGTAAATGGGTGCACCTTGAGACCATATTCCTCAGTAAAATAAATCAGACACAAAGACCCTGAGAGAAAGAGAGAGACAGAGAGAGAGAGACAGAGAGAGAGAGAGAGAGAGAGAGAGAGAGAGAGAGAGAGAGAGAGAGAAGAGGGAGGGAGGGAGAGAGACAGAGACAGAGACAGAGACAGAGACAAAGACAGACAGACAGAGACCAAGAGAGAGACAGAGAGAGAGACAGAGGCAGAGACAGAGACAGAGAGAGAGAGAGACAGATATTTTCTCATACTCAGAACTCTACGATGTAATAAACAAATGAGTTTCAAAGTCTCAAGTCAGCATATAGAATGTGTGAGCATACATAATTGCTAAGTCTGAGACTGAGCAAAATTTCCTGAAACAAATCAAAGCTTAAAATTTCCACTGCCAGGGCATTGGCTGGATGCCCCTTGGGTCTGATTTAAGATGAAAATTCCTGGCTTGACAAAAATGTGAAGATATGATAGGCTTTTCATACAATAGTTGAGCAGTGATTTTTTTTAACCTAGAATCCTGGGAAAGTTACCATTTCTAGGTACAGCTAATGTATAAGAATCTTGTAGCTGGGATTTGAATAGGGAAAAAGAAAGACTACCGGCTTTCAATTTAGATTGAAATGCACCATATATTATAATTGTCCATGAAAACAAATATAAATCTATTCTGAAATTTCAAGCCATATTAAAGAAAGGCTTTGGGTTTCTATGTTTTACAAGATTAGACAAGAATCTCAAGTACTTTAGAAACAGTTATGCTCTTAAACATATAAAACATTGTTTAGAAAACCTCATTATACAAATTATGAAATAGACTGGAGACTCTTAAAAAGAAAACTGCTTTAACACAAGACAACTCATTCAAAAACAAACAAACAAACAAACAGGACAACTCATTCAAAAAGCAAACCAGAAGCATATCATCTATTGTGATAGGAATCGGAGATTACAAAGCAATCTTTGACTGAACTGGATTTTATAGTATGTTTGTTTGAAAAATTGTCCATGTAATGGCCTTTACATGTTCTATAGCATTTTGCATAATCTAAGGTTGACCTAAGAGAGACAACTGTAACTTCTTGCCACAACGGTAGCCCCTGAAAAGTTCTATAATCCCTGATTCAGGAAATCCTTGGAACTTTCCTCGTGCCACACTTCAACAGGTTCTGAAATTCTTTTTTTTTTTTTTTTT
>NW_004524677.1:1317832-1332597 GCF_000260255.1 Octodon degus
TATATATATCATACAATTTTGGTAGGGTAATAATATTATTAAGCTTCTCTTTTGGAGGGTTAACAACTTAAGTTTGCAGACCAAAAATTGGAAAAAAAAAAAAAGAAGGGCTGCAAGGACAGTCAACATTTTGGCCCTAGCCTTCCAAGGTTAGTGAAGACTCAGGGCATAGGAGGACCTGTACTGTAACATCATGTAACTCAGCTGTGTCCCAGATTTACTGGTCAAGTAGATTATAGGACCACAGAGGAAAATGATCAATGATGGAGACTGTGCCTAAGGAGAGTCACATGGAGAGAAAACATTCTCTCAGGCTTTCACAGAGAGCAAATTGGTCAAGCAATGGTCATGACTCATCCACATGGCTGACACTGACAAAGGATCTACAAGCTGTGGTACAGGATTTCAGGGTAAATCCTGAGGGGATTTGACTGACCTTGGCAGATAGAAAAGTTACATTTCTTGTTATATAGGTCTTGCTTTATCTTGGTCTTAACCATCCGGCAGAAAAGTATGAAAACGAAGTATAAAAAGTAAGGCCATATTAATATGCTGAGCTGTAAAAAACTCAAATAAACAACTGACAATGCCACTCCTGCAGATAACCCACTAGTATCATGGACTACTGGACTATATTGGATTATTTTGCTGAATTCACACACCTACAATATTTAAATGGCAATGGAGTACCAATCTCTGACAAAACTAAACAAAAAAGGATACGAATGAAGGAGCATTTTGTATCTGTATATACAAAATAGTTAGGATAGTTCTACAGCTACTTTCTCTTAATTCAGTGAGAAGAAAGATTTGTACTAATAGTGTTTGGACAGGATATCATGTCTGCATCTTGTACTATGAATAACCACTATGAAGACAACTATATGCAATGTATCAATTATTATAACTGTCCTACTGATCTGTTTTGAAACTGTCTCATTGTTATTTGTTTCTCAATAAAATTAATTTAAAAATGGAAGGAAACATAGGCAAAAGAGGAAAAAAATTATGATGTTTCTTACCTGCATTAAAAATTTATAGAGGCTAGGCCGGGGAGATGGCTCAGTGGAATAAGCATTTCCCTGGCAAGCACAGGCGCCTGAGTTCAATCCCTGGTTCCTCAAAAAAAAATTTATAGAGGTAAACATGTAACTTAGCCTTCATGTATTACAATATTTTTATTTCAAGAGGTATTAAACATAAAATACTTTATGTTTTTAAAGTCATTATGCTTGAATTTATTAGTTTAGCATGGAGACTTGCATTTCTTAAAGCTTCCCTAAACAGTGAGATTTCAAAATAGAACTAATTTCCTGTACTAATAGAGAGTACATAATTGCCTACACTAATAGAGAGTAAATAAGAACAGAAAACAAAACAATATTAGCAGAAGGAAGCAATGCTACACAAAAAGAAATTATTAATTCAAAATGGATCAAATAGCTAAATGGAGAGGCTAGAAACACCTAACTTTAACTTTCTGACCTTGAAATAAATGGGTTTCTTAAGTATAATACCATATTCACAAACAACAAACATCATTTAAGTAACAATACTTAAATGGACTCTATAACATTTTAAAGACTTTTTCTCTTCACTGCTAATAAAATGAAAAAAACAACATGCGTAGTGGGACAAAATCTTTATATAACGCTCATTCGCTGAGGATCTGTTCTCTAGAATATGAAGAACTCTAAGAATTGAACAATGCAATCACCCTGATTAAAAACTGGCCAAAGTGTTTTCAAAGAAGATAACAAGCAATAAATACATGAGATCTTTAATGTTATAGGTAATCAGGAAAATGCATATCAAGACCATGAAATGCACAGTACTGTTCTATGTCTATCAGGTGACAAAGACAGACCTTCGCATTGTTTTTCATATATATTCAATATACACATGTGAAAATAAAAAGACTGAATCATGGGGCCACCATGGAAAACTATTTAATTCAAACAACTAATCATAGGGTTAGGAATGAGCCAGGAATTGAACTTTAGATCTACATTCAAGGAATGGAAAACACTTGGGGTAAGTTATGTTGCATGCCTCTAAATCTGTAAGGAAAATCTCATGACATAACACTAATATTAGCAACACAGTGTTGTTTTTTCAAATTTTACAATCTATTAGTTTTCCACAACAAAGTAAAATTTCCAAAAACAAAATCAAGGTAAAAATAAAACCCTAAAAACATAATTTGTGACTATACCTCAAAATAGATCATTAATTAGAACATTCCACAAATAATTATCCTTGTCTCAAATGAAAAAGCCTCTACAAGTCTATTTCAAACTTCAAACGTGGAGAGATAGCTTTTCATGTAAACAAAGAATTTCTAAGTCTGTCAGATGAGTTTCAGTTGGGCTGGATG
This sequence comes from Octodon degus, assembly GCF_000260255.1. Taxonomy (NCBI): domain Eukaryota; kingdom Metazoa; phylum Chordata; class Mammalia; order Rodentia; family Octodontidae; genus Octodon; species Octodon degus. Next base: position 1,320,210 of record NW_004524677.1, read on the forward strand.
TATTTTTTGTTCACTGCATCCAAGTCTTTTAGGTGAGGTGTTTAATGAAAATGTGTGAGCGATTGCTGAACATTGCTAATGCATGTCAGTATTAAGTAGAGATATCACTTTGTTCCTGACTGAAATTATGTTTCTCATTAAGTGCAGTAAATTGGTACAGTTTAGTCCCTTTTGCCCACTGCTAACCTTGCTTCATTTTACTTCACATTAATAATAATGCTTTCAACAAAAAGGAGTATCTTTTTGTTTTACAAACCTAGAACCTTTCTAAACAATGATCATAGACCATCACTGTCTGATATTTATTATTGTTAAATATCATTATGTAGGTGGTCATTATGGGAAAACAAAGTAATACAGAAACAAACACTCATTCATTAGATATGGAATAGAAGTAGTATTTCTGTATCTTCTTTTGCCTGAAGGAACTACTATGACCCATTATTAATGCTATTTCCAGGGCTGGCCCGATAGCTCAGTGGCCTAAAGTGCCTGCTTAGACAGACACAGGGACCGTGATTTGATCCCTGGTGTGCTGTGCTGGCCCCACCCATGAGGCACCCCGAGATAGCGATTGAGACTGGGTGTGGTGGTGCGTGCCTGTAATCCCAGTGCTTGGGAGGCTGAGAACAGGAGGATCACTATGAGCCCAATCTGTCCAGTGAGACCCTGTATACCCTGTACTAAATACATTAAAAAATACTACTTCCTTTCAAAATTCTTGCTCCACTGCTTAGTGTTTACTGCTTATGGATGTGGACACCTGTGTTCTGCAGGTGAGGGATCTGCTCCAGAACAATTACTTCTTCCTACAACACTTACAGTTAGAAGACAACACTTTTTAACTCAAGATCCCCCTATTCAATCACTTTTGATGGTTTAAAAGCTGCTGTTGAATTTGACTACCACCTATCACACAAACAAAATAATTTGACAGATGGGAATAGACAATGGAATTATTACACGGCAGCTTGTCTGAGACAAGTGGAAATGATACTTGATCAATTCTAGCATAGATTAAATAAAACAATTTCTCTACTTTAGTTCACCCACACAGACCTTACACTGCTAATTTAGCCTCACCCACAAATCATGCCCAGTACTGAGAAGAGTATGACCCTTCACCTAGACATGACTAGAGAGAAAATCATGGAGTCACAGAAATAAGTGGGTAGAGGGTTTACAGAAGAAAAATTTGATCATGTTGATTACCATGGATGTGACAAAGGAACTGAAAAATATGCTTTGATTTAGAGACCTAGAGGTTGTTGGTGACCAAGGTAAATTATTTTTAGTTAGCAGAGAGCTAATGGAAGCCACATCACTGATTAAACAAGTGAGAAATGAAGAAGTGTTTGTGAATGTGTAACAAGGAAAGTAGAAGACAATAGGAAAGTTATTATCCCATATTGTTTTAATTCTCCTGTTGAAGTGTAGACTATGTATATCCCATTCCTAGAGGCTTTCACCCCTATACAGTGGACCATCAAAATGGGTTGGTCTAGTTTAGAGAACTATGTCTTAAGACAATGGTAGTTTCTGATGGTTTCTTGGAATAGCAGGGAGTATATGCAAAGAAGATAATGTGAAGCAGGAGAGAGTACTAAACAGAAGAAGCAATCGAGTGTACCACTTACCAGCCATTGAAGAAACAGTCATGGACATGGATCTGCTAACTCCAGGGCAGCTGCTTCTGTGCATTTGGTGTTTAGAAGTGAATTGTCATCATTGAGCCTTGCCCAAAACGCATGCTTATGCACCAAATTATTGTTGTGTAAGCCATAGAGTTTGGGTGATTTGTAGCCACCACCAGGAAGAGGGAACTGCTGGAGGTATTGTTGCTGGTGGTGGTCTGTTGCTGTAACAAAAATGTAAAACAATGTCACTTTGATTTTATGACTAGGGTCCTTATCAAAGCTGCAAGTGCTTTAAAGAAATCCAGGAAACCTCCATAAAGACCTTAATAGATACAGAGAGTGTAGAATTCTGAGAGTTTCACAATGCTTTTGGTGAAAGTATCAAAGTAGAGAAAATATTGTTGAGAGCTGCTATCCAGGACTAAGAAGTTTGGTACCATTGTCAGCTGCTAAAATGTGGATGAGTAACATGTACTTTGCACGCCTGAGTACAACTCCAGGAAAACTGCTGAAGGCTCTGCTGGCTTGCAGTTACTACTATAAAATGAAAGAGGAAAAACATGAGCCAAATAAGGAACTGTGGAATTTTGAGCAAAACCCATGGAAGATATAAATGATTCAGAATCTGCTAGGTTAAAATATAATTTTTTTATTCTAAACCTCTTTAGATGATAAAAATTCTAAAATTAAAATATGGCTCCCAAGAAAATACCTAATCCATAGTGAAACTGTGAAGCTCTTATTTCAAATATCATGCAAAATTAATTCCAGAAAAATATACCACCCGCTCTTACTTATATGGGGAAAGTAAAAAGTGGATATCATAGAAGTAGAGGGTATCAGCATGGTTATTATTGGTTGTTACAACTGGGAACAGGTGGATGAAAAGACAAAGATCCGCAGGTATGGTTATAGTTGAAGAGAAGAAACAATATCTTACATTCTACAACTCTGTAGGACAACTATGACTGGCAACATTTAATTTTATAACTTCAAAATAGAGAGTAGAGAAATTATGGAATGTTCCAAACAAAGGAATGTGTTTACCTACTGTGCTCCACAATTAAGTACAATTATTCTGTGTCAAAGTGTAATTATTTAGTCTTTTTTCTTTTTTTAACTTTTAAAATTTATTTTAGTGAGACAAAAAGATAAAATGGCAATGAAACAGATTCATAAACAGGTTAATAGGCCATTTACAATAATTAATATATTGTATATTGTTGCCTTCCTAGTAGTTATTCGAGTATAATATGTAGGCATGATATCTTGTCTCAACACTACACAGATCTTTCTTCTCATTGAACTAAGAGAAAGTAGCTGTATATATACCCTAAATATCTTTTACATTTTTTTCACTACAAAATTGTCCTGTATTTATATCTCCCTTTTCTGTTTTATTTTGTCAGAGATGGGTGTTCCATTTCTGTTAGAAAAGCTGTATTTGGAGACATCTATAAAGGATCTTTTCATACTTGATGCCAATCCAAATATTGTAGCTACTTGAATTCAGCAAAATAACCTGAAATAGTCCAATAGTCCATAATAGTAGTAAGTTGCCAGGACCACTGGAAATTGTCCAAAGTTGTTGACTTGAACCTTTTACAGCTCAGCACATTAATATAGCTTTACTTTTTATATATCGTGCTTACACTTTTCTGCTGGATGGCTAAAACCAAACTAAAGCAAGACATATATAACTAAAAAGGCAACTTTTGTATCTGATAAGATCAGTTAATTCCCCTTAGGATATACCCTGGGACCCATGTACAGCACTTGTGGATCTTTTGTCAGTGTCAGCCACCTGGATGAGTCATGGCCATTGCTTGATTAATTTGCTTTCTGTGAAAGACAGAGAGAATTTTTTCTCTCTAGGTGATTCTCATTAGACACACTGTGCATCACACTTTCCTCTCCCCATAACCTCCTTGACCAGAAAATTGGGGACTCAGTGGTGTCGCAGCAGAGGTTCACTGATGTCCTGATTCCTCACTGAACTTGAAGGGCTATCGTCAAAATATTGGCTAACTTTTTAACCCATCTATCCGTCTAATTTTTGGTCTGCAAACTTTAGTTGTTAAACATCCAAAAGAGAAGCTTACTGATATAATTATTCTATAACAAAGGCAGTTAAGCTTAACATCAGAGTCTGTCCAAATAACACATACCTTAGACATACATGAAACTGCTGTTTGCCAACAACCATTGATGTTCTAAAATTTAAATCCCTATATAATGTTAAAAAAAAACTATTATACATTTTTACACAGATACTTAGAAATCAAACCATAGTCAACACTGTAGCAGTTCGGTGCTGCTACATTTTGTTTGTCTTGTCCCACATTTATTTTTATTGCCTTTTTTACATACACTTACTTTAAAGAGAAAAGAGCAATAATTGATATGACAATACAAGAAGTACAAATTTAGAAGACCAAAATGACAGGTATTTTAAGCATGATTTTAGTATTACACATTGTTGTCTGCAATGTAGTTGCTTAATTCACAGATATCAGCACATAGAGATAGTCAGGGTAAGAATTCTATCCATTAACTGCTATTTTCAAAAAACTGATGGAAGTTCTTAGGACCATTACCTTAACCATCTTGTTTATATAAATATATGGTTTTGCCCCTACCATATAGCCTAATATCTTTCCTTTCTCTCTTTACATTGTTTAATTCATAAGTTTTCACTCTCCATTTAACTGTGTTATACCTTTCAACTTTTATTTTTTCTTTTGAGTTTTTACAGTGGGGAGACTATATAATATTTACACATGTGGGTCTGGCTTATTTCGCTTATAACTTCAAGTTGCATCAATTTGTATATGAAGGGTTTGAGTTTATCATTCTTTATAGCTGAGTAATAATCTATTGTATAAGAACACCACATCTTTTTCATCCATTCCTCAGGTGATGGGCATTTTGATTGCTTCCAATATTTGGCTATCACAAATTGTGCTGCTATAAACATGGGTGCACATATATCACTATGACACGATATTTTCATTTCTTTTAGGAAAATTACCAGAAGGAGGATGACTGGATTGAATGGGATTTCCAGTCCTATTTTTTTTTAGGAATTTCCTTACTAATTTCCATACTAGTTGCACCAGTCTACATTCCCAACAGCAGTGGAGAAGGGTTCCGTTTACACTGTAGACTCTCCAACATTTGTTGTTGATTGATTTCTTTATGATAGACATTTTTTTCTGGAATGAAATATTATCTCAGTGTTGGTTTAATTTCATTTCATGAATGGCTAGTGATGGGAAGCATTTTTTTCATATATTTATGTGTTTCCTATATTTCTTCCTCTGAGAAGTGTGTGTTCATCTTGGATGCCCATTTTTGGATTATAATTTTAAATTTGGGGGCCTTAATGTTTTATAGTTTTTTAAAATTCTAGATAGAACATTTTTGTCTGAGTGCCTATTAGTTAAGATTTTTTTCCAAATTTGTAGATTTTCCTTTTATGGTAATTTCTTTGATGTGTAAAACTTCTCAGAAATAAGAGAAATCATTGTTAATTCTGTCAAGAATTTCCTGTGCAGTTTGGTTTTTGTTCATGAACTGTTTGCCTAGCCCTATATCTTCAAGATTTCCACCTACTTTCTCTTCCAGTATATTTAGTGTTTCTGCTTTAATGTTTAATCTTTAATCCATTTTGACTTTAGTTAATGCATAGTGATGGATCTGGGCCAAGATTTAGTTTTAAGCATGTAGAGAGCCAGTTTTTCCAGCACCATTTGTTAAAGAGGCTATCTTTCTTCCAGTAAGCATGTTTGGCCCTTTTGTTGAATGTAAGATGACTGAGTGTTTTTACAGTTGCAACTGAATCTTTTAAACTATTCCACTGCCTGCAGGTCTAGTTTTTGCCAATGTCGTGCTGATTTTATTCCAGTAGCTTTGTTTAAATAAGTAATTGTAATGCCTCCTGCCTTGCCTTTGTACCCAGGATTGCCTTTGCTCTTCTAGCCTTTTTCTGCTTCCAAATAAATTTTAGGAATGATTTTTAGGTCTGTGAGATATGTTGGTAGAATTTGATAGGGATTACATTAAATCTTCATAACAATTTTGGGAGTATGCCCATCTTCACATTGTTTGTTCTTCCTACCTAGGAGAAGGGAATATTTTTCCAGTTTCTGGAATCCTCTGTGATTTCTTTTTTCAGATTACTGTAAATTTTCATTGAAAATGTTTTTTTACCTCTTATGATAGATTAATTTCTCTGTGTTTCATTTTCCATGGTGCTATTGTAAAAGGCGTAGTTTCTATAATTTCTTTCTCAGTGTGCCTGTTATCTGTGTAGAGGAATGCTATAGACTTTTAAGTATTGACTTTGTATCCTGCTATGTTATTGAATTTCTGTATTAATTCTCGTAGATATTTGGTGGAGTTTTTGGGTCTTCCAAGTAAAGTATCATGTCATCTGCAAATAATGATGATTTATTTTTTAACCTATTCTTATTCCTTTTATTTCTCTCTCCTGTGTAATGGCTCTAGTGAATGAGTCCAGAACTATATTGAATAGGAGTGGTGATAGAGGACATCCTTGTCTTATACCTGATCTGAGAGTAAAATATTTCAGTTTTTCCTCAATTAGAACTATCTTAGCTATTGGATTGTGATAGATGGCTTTTATCAGATTGAGGTAGAGGCCATCTATCCCAATTTTCTGTAGGACTTTGATGAACATGAATGAGTGTTGGAGTTTGTCAAAATCCTTTTCTGCATCAATTGAGAGGATCATGTGGCTTTTGGATTTGCCTCTATTGCTATAGTGTTTTACATTTATAAATGTGTGGATGTTGAACCATCCTTGCATCCCTGGGATGAATCCTACCTGGTCATGGTGTATAATCTTCTTGATGCTTTGCTGTAGTCTATTTGCTAGGATTTTACTGAGGATTTTTGCATCTATGTTCATGAGGGAGGTTGACCTGTAGGTCTCTTTTTTAGTTGCATCTTTCTCTGGTTTCCATATCAGTATAATACTTGCCTCCAGGAATGATTTTGGGAGAATTCTTTCCTTTTCAATTTCGTTGAGTTGTAGGAGAATTGGGATTATATCTTCTGTAACTCTCTTGGAGAATTCTGCTGTGAATCGATCAGGATATGGACTTCTCTTTATCAGAAGGGTTTTTTTTTTGTTTGTTTTTTGTTTTACATTCTGTATTTCATTGGCTGTTATTGGGTTATTGAGAGTTGTTATATCTTCTTGATTCAGCTTTGGTAATTTGTAACTTTCTAAGAATTTGTCCATTTCTTCTGTGACTTTGATTCTGTTAAAGTAAGATTCTCAAAGTAGCTATTCATGATCTTATGAATTTCCACTCGGTCTGTGCTAATTTCATCATTTTCATTCCTTATTGCTTTAATTTGGGTTTTTTCATTGCTTTTTTGATGAGGCTAGCTAGGGGCTTACCAATTTATTTAATCTTTCAAAGAACCAGCTTTTTTATTCATTAATTCTTTGTATTGTTTGTTTTCATCTCAATTGCATTAATTTCATCTCTAATCTTTATAATTTCCTCCCATCTTTGGGATTTGGGTTTTGTTTTTTCTTCTTTTTCTAGACGTTTGAAGTACAGCATTAGGGTTTATTTGTTCCCATTTTGTTTTTCTAATGTGTGAGCTCACATCTATACATTTCCCTCTAAGAACTACTTTCATTGCATCCCATAAATTCTAATGCATTATGCTTGAATTTTCATTAAATTGTAGATATTGTTTAATCTCATCTGTAACCTTTTGGTTGCTGAGGAGGGTGTTGCTTAATTTTCATGTGTTTATGGGGTTTATCTGGTTTGTTCTGTCATTTATTTCCAGTTTCATTGTACTCTGGTCAGATACTATGCATGGGATAATTTCTGTTTTCTTGCATATACTTAAGAATGACCTATGGAGTACTATGTGTTCTATTTTAGAAAATGTCCCATGTGCAGGTGAGAAAATGTGTATTCAGATATTGTTGGGTGGAATACTCTGTATATGTCCCCTAAGTCCATTTGTTTCAAATTTCTGGTTCAGTTGTGCTACTCCTTTGCTAATTTTTGTCTGCTTCACTTATCTTTTTGGGATAAGGATTTGTTAAGATCACCTGTTAAGATTGTGGTATTGGATATTAGATCTTTCATGTCCATTAAGATTTGTCTTATATATCTGGGTGCTCCAGTGTTTGGTGTGTACATATTTATGACTGGTACCACTTTCTCTTGTATTTTTCCCCTAACCAATATGTAGTGGCCTTCTTTATTTCATTTACTCATTCCTGGTTTGCAGTTCAGATTGTCTGCGAACAGGATTGCCACCCCTGGTTTTTTCTGAGTTGCTGGGACATATAGTATTGTTTTCCATGCTTTGACTTTCAGGCTATGAATTTCTTTATGAGTTAAGTGTGTTTCTTGTATGCAGAATATCTTTGGATTTTGCTTCCCAATCTACTCCATCAGTCTATTTCTTTTAATTGGAGAATTATTGAGTCCATTTATATTAATGGTTATAACTGAGATATATTGACTTACGTTTGACATGTTATTTTCCTGCTGTTGTGTACCTCTTTTTCTCCTGTGTGTAGTTGTTTGCCCTATTTGGCGGATTCTTTCTATTCTCTTTTGTGGAGCTGTGGTCATTTTGGTGCCTCTCTAGAATATCTTTTAGTAGTCTGTGTAGTGTTGGCTTTGTCATCATTAAATTCTTTAGTTGTTCTTTGTCATGGAAATATTTCACTTCTCCATCACATTTGAAAGCAAGTTTTGCAAGGCACAGTAGTCTGGGCTGGAATTTTTTTCTTGCAAGACTTGAAGTACTTTGCTCCATGCTATTCTTGACTTTATGGTTTGTGAAGAGATGTCTGCTGTTATTCTGATTTGTTTTCCTTTAAATGTGATCTGCTTCTTTTCTCTAGTGACTTTTAGTATATTATTCTTGTGTTGGATTTCTGCTTTCTTGATTATTGTATGTCTGGGTATGTTTTTAATTGGATTGATGTTATTTGGAGTTCTGTATGCTTCAGTTACTTAATGTCAGATTGTTTCCTCATATTCAGGAAATGTTCTTCTATTACTTCTGCCCATATTCTTTTTATATTATTTGCATTGACTCCTTGTTTCTCATTGATGCCTATTACTCTTATGTTGTTTATCTTTTCATCATCTTGCAGATCTTGAATTATTTTTTTCTGCATCCTTGTTGTTTTAAAGAGATCTTTTCTTACCTTTTCACTAGCTGCAATGGTGTCTTCAAGGTCTGAAAGTCTGTCTTCTTTTTCATTCACATGGTTTTGCTAGCTTGTGATTTTTTTTGTTTGTTTTTTTAGTTTTTGGTTTTTGTTCTTTTTTCTTTTTTTTTTTTTGTGGAACTGGGGATTGAACTTAGGCCTGTGCATTTGCCAGGGAAGCACTTATTATACTGAGTCATCTCTCCAGCCCCATGATTGAGGTTTTAATTTCCCATGTATGCCTTTTAATCAGCTTCCTGCATTCTGTTTCTTTCCTATATTGCTCATTCAAGGATTCCATCCTTTTTCTACTCTCCTCTATTTTTATCAGTGTCTTCTTTAGAAGCATTTAGTAATTCTTTCATTATAGTTATAATTTCTTTTTTTCTTCAGAGATTATTTCTGATCTGATTTCCTCTGAATCTTTCTGCAGTTGTTTCCTTACTTCGGACACTATTATTTCAGAGATTTCAGGTATGTGATTTCTTATTTCTTCTATGCTGGTGTCTCCTGCATTTGTTCTGTTTGGACTTAGGGCCTGAGAATGCATTCTGCTCCTTCTCTTTGTCATTTTATATTGCACTGTCTTCTGACCCTTGGTGAGGAACTGTGGTGCACTTATTACCTTAGCGTGTTCCGATATTATTACCCAAGAGAGATTATGTGGCTAAGGCAGCTACTGTCTTATGTTTACAGAACTATAATTAGCAACACTAATAATGGGCCCTGAGATTTCACAGTTGACAAACTTTTCTATCTCATGGGTTTGTATTTTAGAGCAAACATTATGACTGCATAGCTAAGCAAATATTAGATTGGGAATTCATTCTTAATTCCCCTAAAATCTGTCTGATCACCTCCCCTTTTGTATCTATGCTTCCAGGCAGACTACTTTACCCCAATTACCTGCTGCCCCCTCTCTAAATCAAGAAAGAGAGAGGAAGCTCTCCTAGATCTGGAGATAGTAAAGGGTTTCACTTACAAGGTCCAGATCTAGCAAGCTCAAACTCATCCAGGTGGGCCTGACTTGGGTCTGGCTGCTGTGCTCTGCGTCTTCCTGTTGCAGCCCATGGAAGCGAACCCACTGTGCCTCTCTGGTAAGATGTTCTTCTCCAGAATTGTGTGGGTCTCCCCTTTTGCCTCTCTGCAGGAAGTTCTGCTGCAGCGTTTCACACCAGGCCTGTCTGATGGAGTAGAATCCGATGAGCGAAGAAGATCCCACACTCACATTGGGCCTGGGGGCTAGGTGGAGTAGAATCCAGTGGGGGTGGAAGGTCTCACCTACTATTTATTCTTCCTGAGACAGAGTCTCACTATGCAGTTCAGGCTGGTCCTGAACCCACTTTGTAGCCCAGGCTCACCTCAAACTCACAATGATTTTCCTGCCTCAGCCACCCCAGCACTGATATTACAAGCATGCACCACCACAGCTTGCTCAATGTGCTGTTAAATTAATGATAAAATGAAACCAGCTGTAGCAATGTATATCTATCATCTGAAACTTTGGGAGACTGTGGAAGGAGGGTATCAACTTTGAGTTTCACACTGTCTCAAAATTAAACATTTTTTTTAAAGGTCTGAGGAAATGTATCCTTGGGTTTAATCTCAAGTATTGCAAAATAGAACAAGAAACATAGAGACAGAATATGAATGAAAGAGAGGTTTAAGATGATAGAGTATAAGTGTTAAAGTAATTTTGTCTCTCTAGCTCAAAAGTCTTCAGTTTGAGATGAACTGTGCCAAAGGAACCTTTATTGTTCCAGGACCACATAATATATGACACAATGCCAAAGCCCAAACTTAAGCCTGAGACTTGGATAACATAGGATTTCTGCTCAAATATTTGTTCACAGTTTATGAGATCTGAGAGTAGGAAAACCACTTGTAGGAAAACTGTGATGTGTTTTGGACATGTGTAGAGCATAAATGTGTGGCCATTGGAGATTATGGCAACTATGTGTCACTGCCTTGACATATTTTGACATTCTTCCTGTTGAAGGATAGAGTCTATTTTTTCCTTCATTTACTCTCTGTCTATGACTGCTTGACCAATCAAATGCGACATGGGGTCAGCTTCTGGGACTAGACGTTAAGAAATGGGTGGCTGTATGTTCATCTCTTGGAAAACATGATTTTCACACCTTGCACAAGCTCTGCAACAGTCCAAGCAGCAGGTGCAGAAGTCCAAGATGAGGAGTACAGAAGCTGTGGGCCACAAAGACAGGAAGCCTGGGGGCCAACATAAACCCATTCTCCTCAACACATGAAGCCACCCACATAGAGTTCATTGGCTTTCTTAAAATTCATGCTAATTTTATCATATGTACAAAAAGTTATCTTTAATACCCACTAAGAGTTACAGCGTGCCTCCACCCAGGTAAGAAATCAAACACAAGAAACAGAGCACTCTGTTTTCTCCCCACAATGTATTCTACTTTCCTTTCCAAAGACAAACTATACTCTGATGTGGTGTTTAATTATTGCCTGCTTTTCAATGAAGTATGAATACCCTTATACGTATCTCTATATGATTTTGTAACATGTAACAAATATTTACTTTTTCCTGATTTTATGTGCTTTTTTTTGGGGGGGAGGGTGCTTTTGGTTTGGGTTTTGGTAATCCTGAGGATTGAGCCCAGAGAATTCATTGAGCTTCTTCCCAGCCAACTGATTCTCCCATGGAGACAGAGTCTCACCAAGTCAGTAAGTGCACAGAGCGAGCTTACACTTGCAAACCTCCTGCTTTGGCTTTGCAGAGTGCTGGAATTATAAGCACAGTGCCTCCATTCCTGGCTTGATTTCATGCCTTTTGTAAGTGAACACATATTTTATGCATCCTCTGTAGTATATTTCACTCAATGTATTTAATATCTTTTAGTCCTGACCTGTGTACCTATGTTTTATATGTTATAATTTTTATTATAAAATTGTTATATACCTTAATATCTATCAATATAAATTAGTTCACGTGGTGTTGTATGACAATGTCAAATTTACTTTTTCTACTCTTATGGAATTTTGAGTTGTTTCCTAATTTTATAATCACAAAGAGAATGACAGTATTCTTGTAACAATTTTCCTGTAAATATATAACTTTGGGAGAAAAATATAAGGGGTATAAATGGGAGGCTAGGATATGTGCATATTCAGTTTTACAAAATAACTTCAACTATTTTGCTAAGGGTTAATACCAATTTATATTGTCATTAGTAGTAAATTTGAAACATTTTATTCATCCTCATAAATATATGTAATGCCTGATTTTTCAAATTTTAATAATCTATGGGAGTAAAGAACCCTTCCAAGTACCACATGCTATATACTATTTTTAATGGGAACACCTTTGTTTAATATGGAGATGAGCAGTATCTCCCACTGTGATTATCTCCTCTAAAAGGAGGCCTCTGAGACTCACTTATTCATTTCTTTTTCTGTTGAGTTTTTGGTCTTATTCTTACTGATTTATATAAATTATTATGCTTTTTTTAAAGTTATAGGGGCCAAGGAGATGGCTCAGTAGAATAAG
>NW_004524677.1:1332697-1347772 GCF_000260255.1 Octodon degus
TAATTTCTGAGTTTTGTCTTATTTGGTATCTTATGATAGTCTGAAATCTTAAGCTAGTATATTTTAATACTTTGTGCTTTTCCATTATATTTAGTGCCTTTTATGTCCTGTTTAAGAAATCCCACCCAATTCCCAAAATATTTAACTGACTAATGAACTCAGTAAGTAAATTTTTTTTCTATCTTCTTTAAAAATATTATAGATTAGATTTTTTATACTGTGTCTTAATTCACCTGGAGATGATTTTTGTATGCTGTGATGCAGGAATCCAAATTTATTTTTCCCAATAATGACAATCAGTATTTTACCCTCATGTATTTACTGTGCTAAGCTTCCCATAAGCTATTCAAGACATCTCTTCATTCAGAAATATGTCTACCTCTTCAATTGCATATTAAGTTTTCACAGATGCATGGATCTGCTCCTGCATGCTCCATGCTATTCCTTGTCTCACTGATGAACCGCATGCTAATGTCAAACTGTCTTAATTAGTGCAACATCTTTTTATTTTTTTTTAATTTTTTTTTGGCGGAACCGGGGATTGAACTCAGGCCCTTGCACTTGCCAGGGAAGCGCTTATTCCACTGAGCCATCTCCCCGGCCCCAAATTAGTGTAACTTTTAACATATTCATGTTTCATATACAATCTCTCCCAACCCCAAACTTCTTTATCTTCAGAAATCTATTGATTGTTCTGTACAAATTCTGGAAACAGAGAAGACCTAAAGAACCTTATTGGGATTTGGATTGACAGTCTCTTCCTACATGGAAAGGCTTGGTAGAACTCACATATTCCTATCTATATAAATACCTTATCACTTGACTTATGTGGTTATTTTGTATTGTATTTACAAAATGCTGTATAATAGTCTCTGCAAAAGTCTGCATATCTCCTGCATTTTAAAAGCATTGTGTGCATTTACTGATATTGCTAAGTTCACTTTTGATAATATAATTTCTTTTTTTCTTTTTATAATCTTTTATTTATTTATAAATTTATTTGGTACAGCGTCTTGCTACATAATTCAGACTGTAGTAATTCTCCTGTCTTCACCTCCCCAGCACTGAGATTACAAGTGTGCCCCACCACACTCATTTTCTGTAGCCCACACAGTGAACCGAGGTTTCTGGGGCCGGCACTGCATGTGGTACCGGGGATTGAACCTGGGTTGTTGAGCTTGTCAGGTAGGCACTTGGACCTCTGCGCCATCTCCCTGTAGAATTCCCCTCAAGGTTCTCCTCTTGGTCCAACAAGTCAATATTTGTAATCCCAAAGATAAGTTATTGAAATCCCACCAACTTAATTCTAATCTACCATTCCCAGTGCAACCCACAGCGAAAGTAAAGACACTAAAACGTACTTATAATTACTATGGCCCTAAGTCCAGCCAGAAAGACATCTTTCCAGAACAAGGAGGTTGACTCAGGGCCATACCCAGGTTTTATTCAGTGGAGGAGGAGTGGCCTGAGGAGGAATGACTGAGAACTGAGGGAAGTACTGTGACCTGAGCTAGGTAGGTGGCCTACATTTACCTCTGTCATATGCAGAGAGGATATGCAGAGAAAATAATCTTCATTATTCTACTGAGATAGTATCTAATGCTTTGGAGGTCTGGTTCTTCAGTTCTGATGTAATCCTTCAAGCCCAAGGAAGTCATAGATTCTATCTTAAGGCTCGACCCTAGCTGATAGCACAGGGCATTGGCTCTTCATCCTGTCTCGACCTGGCTCACAGTAAAGAGCAGCAGGTATAGGTTACCAGGGAAATATGCATGCCACCTTCAAAGACTATCACCAGCACCTCAGCTAAACCAATACACATTGTGTAAGCCCAATTGAAAGGACAAGGAGAAGTCCTAGCCCGCTCTGTACATATCAATACAAGGAAATAGGGTCAGGCTCAGCCAAAATGGAAACAATCATTCTTCTTTCAAGGAGAGCTGCTCAGGTGGGCCTCCACATCTCTCAAGCCCTGATAATACAATTTCAACTAGAGACTAACTCTAAGAGTCATTTCTGGATAAAACTGAGTAAGAAACAGGAGCTCAGCAATTCGGGTACAAACGACCCAGTTCTTCAGCTACTAGAATGTGGAAGGGGTCCCAGACTCAGAAGACGCTGGACACCCTCCAGCCCTTGATCTCAGCCCACGTTTCTCTGATAGAACAGGAGCCCCAGCTATGCCTTGCCTACACTATTGCTATGGTCTGAATATTGCTTGCCCCTTGAAAGGTCATGTTGAGCTTGAGTCCATGTTGACCTCAGTACATGTACTGAGTACATGTACTACTTAGTACATACCAGGAGAAATTATGGGTGCTTACTATTCTACCTCAAGAACAGATTATGGATTGTTAGGCTAAGGGGTCATTTAGACAGTGCATCTGCTAGATGAGCCAGTTTGGTTAGGTTCTTAGGTGCTTCCCGCCTATTGCTCTGTGACACCCTGCTCCACCTCCAGACCTTGCCAGCAAGTACAACATAACCAGATGTCACCCCCCACCTAGAAACCAGAACAATAAACCCCAAGAAAACTCTTCTTTTCATAACTCAGTCTGAACTAACAACAGAAAGTGGACTAAGACAATTTCTGACCTTGGAAAATGTCATCTGTTTTAAAACGTCATCATGTTGGATGTGGTAGTGCACACCTGGAATCTCAGCACTGGGGAGACTCAGGGATAAATGAGTTCTTGTATGTAAAGTCCTCACTGGGGAGACTGAGGAAGGAGGATCGTAGTGAGTTCAAGGGTAGCCTAGGCTGCACAGAACGACCCTGTTTAAGTAAGTAAGTAAGTAAGTAAATAAATAAATAAATAAATAAATAAATAAATAAATAGGATATCATTTAAGCCATTAAATTTATGGCATTGTGGGCCAGGGGATGTAGCTCAGTGGCATAAGTGCCTGCCTGGCAAGTACAAGGTCCTGAATTTGATTCCTGATACCCAAATAAACAAACAAATTAGTTAATTAAAAATAAATAAACTTATGGCAATTAGTGAGACAATAATAGAAAATTACTGGGGCCAGGGATGTAGCTCAGCACATAAGCACCTGTCTGGCAAGTTCTGTCCCAAGTTCAGTCCCTGGTACCACAAAAGAAAGAAGGAAAGATAGAAGGAAAGAAGAAAGAAAGAAAGAAAGAAAGAAAGAAAGAAAGAAAGAAAGAAAGAAAGAAAGAAAGAAGAAAGAAAGAAGAAAGAAGAAAGAAAGAAAAAAGAAAGAAGAAAGAGAAAAAAGAAAGAAAATTACTACATCCTCCAATGTCCCTTCTAATTAATTCCCTCATCCTAGTGCCATATTTTCTAATTTAAACTATGACACATACCTAAAGAAAATATTTTGTGTCTGACTTCTTACATTGACATCATGTAATCCTTTTGTTTTTTAATTTAAGTTTAGTCTATTTTATTAGCACATGTGTTGTGCACGATGCTTACATTCCTTCTAGAGAGCTGGGACAGGAACTAACACATCTAAATTCCTTTTCATCTCCTTTCTCTTTCCATCCATCCACTGACCCACTTCGTTTTCTGTTTTGTGTTGCTTTGTGTAAGTTTGCAGAACATACCATTGAGCCTCCTTATGAGGAGACAGTCACTTTTTGTGTACATTAAAAGTTTGTTCTTTTTCTTGCTAAGTATTCCATACTTTAGTATTCACCTGGTTTTGACCCTTTTTTTGTTTGCTTTTTTCTCTGTTTGTTTGTTTTGTATTTGGGAGCTATTGTGAATAAAGTTGCTATTTTGAACACTGGTATGCATATGCTACTGTGAGTACTTGTTTTCTGTTCCTTGGGCAAACACCTAGAAAGGAATTGGTAAGTCATGGGTAAGGTAGTTGTGTATAATAATTTAGCACACTGTTTTTACGAGATTGTGTCATTTATCATTCCTACCAGTAATGCGTGAGCATACCAGTTCCTCTGCACCTTGCTAACACTTATTATTGCCAGTTTCTGTAGATCGTGGAGAAAGACCACCCTGACTCACATGTCAGCATAGGTCCTGACCAGTGCATTCTCGAGCAAGTCACTCTCTGTTTTCTGGTCTTCTTATTTGTAAATTTAGGATAGTGCTAGCACCTGATCCAGAGGATTGTTTTCATGGATAAATGAGTTCTTGTATGTAAAATCCTCAGAATTTTCCTCCACATTTGCTATTAAATAAAAGTTATCTTATTGTGGATTTTTGTGTTTTCAATCATGAAAATGACTGCTCTGTAGATTTCTTTCATGTACTAAACTTTCAGTTTTGCTGATGTCATAAGTTCTGTTGACATGTATTCTCACTTTTTTATTTGCTGATAAATTTTATAAAAATATTACAACTATACTAGAAATATTCAGTAAAGCCAACTGTCTCAGTTACATTCACTTGTTGCTGCGGAAAAATGCCCAACACCCAAATTTAAAGAAGGGAATGAAATTATTTAGCTCAGAGTTTGTGGAGGTTTCAATCTATACTCAACGACTCCCAGGCACAATGGCACATGGCAGAGAGCAGCAGTTCATGGCAGCAGAAAACAGCAAAGAGAAAAGGGAACGGTAGTAGCTGTGGCTTCTAGCCAACTTCACTTCCCTCCTTATCAACAAGCTACACTGGAGTAGGGGTGTAGAATTCACAAAATGTCCATGCCCTCCTCTTGCACAGGATAAGGATGTTTATATTCTTATCTATCAGTATTTTAATTAAGAATCCTGGCTCTCTGCTCTCACTTAATTAAACTTTTAGACTTCTCAAGTTGATACAATGTATCAACGAGTACACCCACCCATAGAGCTAGGTGACATAGTGTTACTGAGGATGATTTTTATCTCATTATTTCATTTTTCTATTTCATCTCATCTAAGTTTTGGTAAATTACAACATAAATTTTATATAATTATTCATCTTTACTAGCTAATTTTTTATAACGGTCCTTTAAGCTTTTTGTGGGACCTCAAACATACACTCAATTTATTTCCTTATGTTTGCAATTGCTTCTTCCTTTTTCTTAAAGTAAATCTTCCCACTAGCTCATCTGTTGTTACTGTTTTCAGAGACACAAGCTTCTAATTTTATTAATCTGTCTCATTGTATATTTATTTCCTTCATTATTTATTGTCTTATTTGCTTTTATTCATTCATGGCAAGGTAATTCTTTTATTTTTTTAACGTCTGAGTTTGCTTGGTTTATTCTTTAATCATTTGGCTTTTAAAAAAATGTTAGCTCATCAATCTGGGGGTTTTATTAGGATACCAAAGTTTTCTTATGAAATATCTTTATTAAAGCTCATTTTAAATACTCATGTTCAGTATTGTTTACTATTTGCTATGAATCATACCTACATATAATTTCTAAGAATTCAATAAAGTCATTTTTTCTTAATGAATTTTATCAAATATTTTTCTCATTTTTCATATAGTGGCATTTTATTTCTTTTTTTAAATAAAATATTTTTAAAATATGAATAAACAGTTACATATTTTTACACAGAAATGTAGAAATCTAACCATATACAGCATTGTATCAGGAGAATCCTGTGATATTATTTTTCTTTTGTTGTCCCTTTTTTTCATTTGTTACCCTTTTTAAAAAAAACAAAAAAAAACAAAAAAAAAAACAAAAAAAAAAACATTTACTTGAAACACAGTATGGCCATGATTGCTATGTCATGACAAGTAGAATGCTTTTAGAAGACCAGAATACCAGGCATTCCAAGAGTTATGCTTCTACTGCATATTGCTTTCTTCAGTACAGTTGCTTACTTCACAGGTATCAACATATATAGTTAGTCAGGGTGAGAATTCTACCAATAAACTGTTAGTTTTGAAAATCTGATGATGTTTCTTAGGATCATTGCTTTATCCGTCTTGTGCATATAAATGTATGTCTTTGCCCCTGTTATTTTCCAGCTTTTCTCCTTGCCCTCTCCTCTTTGACCAATCCTCAAGTTCTCACTTTCCTTTTGTGTTATACCTTTTTATTTGTATTTATTCTTTTGAGTACTTATAGTAGGAAGACTATACAATATTTAAACATGTGGGTCTAGTTCACTTATGAGTATATCATCAATTGGCATCCACTTAAATATAAATGCTTCAAGTTTATTGTTCTTTCTAGCTGAGAAATACTCCATTGTATAAAAATACCTCATTTTTTTCATCCATTCTTCAGGTGACAAGTATCATGGTTGTTTCCAAGATTTTTCTGTAGACTTTGGTTACCTGAATGCCAGATTGTTTCCTCATGTTTGGGAAGTTTTCTGTTATTACTTGTGCCCATATTCTTTTATATCATTTGTATTGACTCTTTCTTTCTCATTGATGCCTAATAGTCTCACATTGTTCATCTTTGCATTGTCTTGCAGGTGATATATTATTTTTTCCTGCATCCTAGTTGTTTTTAAGAGATCTTTTCTTATGTTTTCATTAGCTGTGACAGCGTATTCAAGATCTGAAACTCTTCACTTTCACTCAAATGTTTTTGCAAGCTTGTGATTGAAATTTCAAGTTCTTCTATTTCTTTGACTCTGCTTCATGTGATCTATTTATTTCCTGTATTGCCCATTCAAGGAATCCATCATTTTTGTAATCACCTCTATTTATTTATCGGTGTCTTCTTGAGAAGCAGTTATTAATTGTTTTACTTCAGAGATTGTTTCTGATCTGATTTCTCTGTATGTTTCTGCATTTCATTGTTTACTTCAGACACTATTAATTCTGTGATTTTTTTATTTCAGGGATTAATTCTAATCTGATGTTCTCTATACCTTTCTGCTGTTGCTTCTTTGCTTCAGATGCTATTAACTCATACATTTTAGCTGAGCTAGTGTCCTCTGCACTTGTTCTGGGTGGGCTCAAGGCCTGAGATTGCATTTTGCTCCTTCTCTTTGTCATTTTGTATAGCATTGATCTCTGACCTTTGGTGTAAAGCTTTGGTGCAGTTATAACCTTAGCACTTACTGAAATTCACGTGCAGATCTATTAAGTTTGAGTTTATCTAGTTGTCCCTGGTTTGGGTCTAGCTGTTTTGCTCAGCTCCTTCCTGATGCAGCCCTAGGGAGTAAACCTGTTGTTCCCCTCTGGCACAACAGTGAATCTATTGTGCTGCTCTTTTTTGTCCCTGGCCCTGGGGGTGCAGGGGAGCACAGAAGCTCTCCCACACATTAACAGGGCCTGGGCTTGGGCTGGATCTTGGGGGTCCCAAATGCGCAGCAGAAGTTCTCACTCAGTGGGCTTGGGGTGGGACCTCTGGAGGAGTCCTGAGGGTGAGGCAGAAGGTCTTATGCACGAGGCATGCCTGTGTTTTGGTCTGGGGAGTTCCCACAGATGCATGGGGAAGGAAGCTCTCCCACACAGTCGTTGGGCCTGGGTTTGGGCTGGATCTGTGGGGTCCCGAATGCACGGCAGAAGTTCTCACTCACTGGGTGGACTTGGGGAAGGCTCCAGAGGAGGTCCCGAGGCATGCTCATTTCTGTTTTAATAACTGTGGAGTTATATTCTTGAACATCAATTTCTGCAACATCAATCAGGCCTGATTCTCAGGTTTGAGTCAGTTTTTCTAAACATGCCATATATAGCTGAAAAGAGGGCACTCTCGATTCACTGAGTCCAGTGGTTTATCTTTTCATTAGTTCAGCTTGCTTATCCAACTTCTCAGTAAACATATGATTCTATGATTTTGTTGTTTGCTCTGGAGCAATCAGTTAAAGATTAATCTTCTTAGGAACTTCAGATCACTTGTGTTTTATCTGGTGCAGTACTTACAAGCATTTGCAGCTTTGTGAAATTTAGTTTCTCACTAGAAGTAGTTTTGCTTTACACACTTTGAGACTATGACATTAGTTGTATGCAGTCCCTTATCTTTCCGATGTTAAATCTGTCACTAGTGCAGTAGTCCCTCACTATTTCACGGTTCAACTTTCAGGGACTCATGGTTTCATGTGTTTTCAAAAAATTATCTAAATTGTTTTCATGGGCTTTCTGCTGTATCACAGGATCTTGCAGTACCATACAGTATACATATGTTGTTAAAATTATGTAGGTGTACAAGTTTAGAAAATGGTTCAGAACATTAGAAGTGTTTTTAAAAGTGCGGGAAAGTTTCATAAGACTATGGGAAGGACTTAAAAATCCTTAAAATATATATAAATACTAAAATAAACATAATGCCACCACTTCACTGATTTTCACTTACCTCAAGAGTGTCTGGAACATAATTCTATGACAAGTGTGGAGCCACTGTATACAGGAAAAATATTAGGAAAATATGTTTTACATTTCTTGTTTTCTAATATTCATAAAATTATATTATTTTCTTCTGGTTAGTATTTGATTCTTATAATTTTTCTATATTTTGTCTTCAACTATTTTATATTTTTATATTTTATTGCTTCATAAATACTACTTCACTCACTGGAAAAACCTAATTGCCAATCATTTCTTAAGTGAAAAGGTTAATCCATTTATTGTATTACTATCATATTTTCTCTACTATTTTCTGTTTACTTCTGTTCCTTCATTGTCTTTTCTTTTGTCTTCATTCTCATTTTCATTGTGTCTTTCTCTAATTGAGGACAATTTTCTGCATAGCGTCATTTTCTTATTTTGTCTATTAAGTTTTTTGTAACTAACACATTTTTCTGGGATTTTTTT
The DNA here is from genome assembly GCF_000260255.1 of Octodon degus. NCBI lineage: Eukaryota > Metazoa > Chordata > Mammalia > Rodentia > Octodontidae > Octodon > Octodon degus. The sequence goes on from NW_004524677.1 coordinate 1,341,340, forward strand.
TTGTTAAATCCTTAGTTCTACCACCAAATGAATTCTACATACAGCTCTATCACGCTTTAAATTTAAAAGCTGAGATTGCTGTTTTGGTACACAGAAGTTCTTTCTGCTTTTCTTATATATTACCGCTTTTGTTAATACATTTAATCTATTTCATCTGTCAGAATCTATTCATGATATTCAATCCTTTGGCTGCCTTAGGGTTTAAATACTGGGGTTTGGGCCTGATTTTTGTATTTTTAGCTGACCGTCACACTTGTAGACTACTTCTTTGCTTTAGGACTCCTGATCTTGAACTCCTGTCCCTTAGAACATTTCTGAATGTTCTTTAGTGCCTGGTCTGAGGCTATATCCAACACAGAGAAACTGACATTTTTTTCCTCTTCATTCCATGAAGCACCACAAAGCTGGAGTCACTGTACCTGAGTTAACTTGAATCTGTGCTACTGCCTCACATGAAGGAAGCTTAATGGTGAATCTCAAGGGAGACTTTCCATACTTCCATCAATAAGAGCAAGACAGGCAACTTGCCGGACCATCTGCGGGACACTGTGTCTGTGAGTCTGGTGCCTATTGGGTCCCCAGTAACTGACTTAAACTAAATATGACTAAAACTCCATATTTGTGTCAGCTCTAGTTGGTTCACCATAGACACAGAAACTCAAGGATATGAAGTCTTGGTAGAGAAAATCCAAGTGGGTTAGGCACTGGCTAGTGCCCCAGAGTTTCTACTTTCACTTCAATTTTTGTCCCTCAGTAGTTTTAATCTTTCATTTTTTGCAGCCAATGTTGTATATTAAAATTAATTTTAAGAAAATATTTTCTCAGATCATTAGTCATTTCCTCTAGGTGTTCAGGGTATTTTGTGGCTAGAGTACTGGAAGTGGAAGGAAGTCAACTTTTCTTAATATGTGTAGAGCATAGCTCCTTTCTCTGTCTTGCCTACAGCTTCCTAAGGTGGGGCCATCTATTACCTCTTCTCAACTGGATCATGGTTTTGCCCTCCTGAATTCTGTGGTCATGTTTTCTTTGAGATTTCCATGCAATCCCAATTCCTTGGAAGCAAGAGAGAAGGGAGAAATCTATGATTCCAACTGAAGACTGTCATTCATGAGTACAGCCAGAAGAGATTCTTTCACGGTATATCTTGCTGGATGTAAGGCTTTGAAGTTATCTTATTTTACTTTTTACTTAGCATAGATTCATACTTTGCATCTAAGGGAGGAAAAACTAATTCCTCAAGTTTATCATTTGGATTTTAAAGCACATCAAATTATATGCTCAGTCTAAAAAGATCTTTGACAAAGTTTCAAATACTTAAGAATGCACAAGGCTTCTCATTGATGAATAGAATGAACAGAAAGATGGATACATGCAACGCTGAAGAAATCTTCCTAAATAATAATTTTATTCCAGATGGATAATGATATGTTGCTTCTATTGGTCATTATTAAACATTAAGTTATTGTTAACACTTTGCTTTATTTTCTAACACCTAGAATATGAAGACATGTAGAATACCAGGTCTTCCTTTTTATAAATAATGTTTAAAGCTTATTTTACCAATGTCTCATAGATTTTAATCTTGAAAGCATGGTACTAGTTTCTCAGCTCAATTGCTTTAATTCAAATTTTAACAGTGACAGTTTTTGCTGAGAAATAGGAATACAAGTAAATAGTGAATCAGATAACACATCACATTGTGTCTTTTGTTGTCATTGTCTTTGTTCCTATACAAGGCATACACTCCCATGCTCTACTTAATAAGTGGGAGGAATGAAATGCCTAACAATTTAAAATCCTGCATAGAATCAGAGAAATCTGAAAATATAATGTCAATATATCTCATAGGTTGGCAAAATTTCACTGAGAAAAAAATCTTTAGACAGAGAAAAGCAACTATAATGAAGAATATTACCATGGCTGCAGACACATGGTGATAAACAGATGTTAAGGGGGCAGCACTGCTGCAGATGTTTCAGGGAAGCAGGATGCAGTCAGCCTTTCCCTGGCAGAGGCCTGTGATGAACCGCACATAAATGAGTAGGAGACACCAAACCCAGGTAAGATATGACCACTTTAGGATAAAGAATGTGTTAAGTGCATATATAGATGCCTGACTTCGTAGAGGTACTTAATAAAGAATATCTTATCAATTTTGGACTTGTTCTTTCCCTATAATTAGTTTATAGTTAAAACCAGGCTGTGATAACTCAAAATATAAGGGAACTTTTTATTTTGTAATAATAATCATCTTTCCTTATGTCATAGATATCAAACACGATAGAATCATAATGTTGACTTCTTAGACTGGCACTGTCCAATAGACTTAGAACACAAGTCAATACTACAAACTACAAATGTATATTATGTGCAAAAAGTTTAACCTTTTGTAATTAAAAAACTTCTAGTACCACACTTTAAAAAATGAAAAAAAAAACCAGAAGAAATTAATTTCAATGATGTATTTTAATTCTTTGTCCAAAATAAACCTGTATTAGATTTTTACAGGTGGGACAAAATACTTAACATACACTCCTGAAGGGTGGACATGAGGAAAGGTTCATTTTGGTTCATGGCTTTCCAGTGTCTGTCTGTGGTTGGCTGGGCTCCAAGACAGAAGCATCATGTGAAGGGCATGACAGATGCAGTTGCTTAACTCTTAGCATTTAGGAAATACAGAACAATAGAAGAGCCTGCAGGAAAGTGATGAGGGGCAGGATACAGTCCCTAAATCTGAGCCTGAATGACCAAACCAAATATCCCCAGGAGTGTTACTGACCAATCTCCTAGGCATCACTCAAGCCAATCAAGTTGACAGTCAAGATTATCACATGACCTCATTATAAACAATTTTCAGGGCTAGGCAAATAGCTCACCGGATTAAAGTGCCTGCCAGCAGGTGCAGGGGCCACGGGTTTGATCTCAGGGCCTGCCACACCAGCCTCGCTTTAGGGGAGCACTGAGACAGCCATTAAGACAAGTTGTGGTGGTGTTTGCCTCTAATCCCAGCACTTGGGAGGTGTAAACAGGAGAGTCACTGAGTTCGATTTAGTAGTGAGACCCTGAACACCCTGTAGACTCTTCCCTAAAGTACAAAAAAAGATTGCTTGTCAAATTATACATCAGATATTTTACATCGCATTTTTATACTAAGCCTCTGAAATCTTGTGCATACTTTATACTTGTAATACAATTCAGTTTGGATCAGCTTCAAGTACTCAATAGCGACATGCTGCTAGTGGCTATTCTACTGACAGAATTGTTCTAGGGAAGAAAACCTAAGCAGCGCAAAAAAAATAAGCTCACTAAAATTGAGGTCAGTTATCTCTACTATATTTCTGTGATAACAGAGGATATGGATAACTTTCATTTTAACCCTGAGAAATTTAAATATCAATCATTAATTTAGATATTTGTCAAACAAATCACTTATTGTTGACTACACTCTGTATACTGCTCTTGGTTGGTGCTACAGTGAGTGTCATAAACTGTCTTCATTCCTATGATCCTTACATTATAATAAGAGAGATGGACAAAAAATACATATTTAAAATGTTGTGCTACATATTCTTGGGTTTTTAATATTTTTTCATGGATGTATCAGGTATTTTCTAGTTTTCTTTCCAGATCAGAGATGAGATAATTAACTCCTGCCAGAATGTCTGTTATACTAGCTCTTTCCTTCCCTAAGCTAAAGTTATTAATTCTCACCTCGAAGGTCCAAGGGCTGTGGCTTTCAACCTGAAAATATGTTTTAAACTTACTAGACAAGTTTTATTTGGTACAGGGTCTCACTGTGCAGCTCAGATTCATAGCGATCCTACTATCTCAGCCTCCCCAGCACTTGGATTACAGGATATGCCATAACTCTGGGTATCAGTGGCCAGCATGGTACACAGTACCAGGGATCAAACCAGGGATTTTGTGTTTGCCAGGCAAGGGCTTACACTACCAAGCTATCTCTCCAGCCCTCAGGAGGAAAATTTTTAAAGACATAAAACCAGGAGACCCTCTTCAAAATTCTAAACTGGTTTGACTTCTAATCACCTACATAGTTTTAATTATGACCAACGTTTTCCTAGAAGATATTCAAGGGCATGGTTGTGGACAATTGCAGCAAGCCACCATTAGTCCTTTTCTAACTTTCCTTATCAGAGAATGTGAAACTTTGGCCTTGTCCCACATATCATGTCTTGAGAGTTTTGTTCAAGTTCCTCGGATCATCCTGAGAGATCAAACAACAGTAGCTCTTGCTGAACTTTCTCCTGGGTCCAGCAGCTGTCGGGAACGTGTTACAGTTTGTGTGTTTACCTAGATGTCTCACCAAGTCTCATGTGCTCATAGATGGACAGTGGATCACTGGGTGCTACACTCATGGGGGAATTAGTTTTCTAAATGTGACTTTGGGAGGTTGTCTCAGTTACTTTTTACTCTTTGCTGGGACAATATACCTGACACTCAAAATGAAGGAAGGAAAGGTTTATTTAGCTCACAGTGGAGCTTTTAGTCCCTACTCTGCTGGCTCCAAGACAAATGACAGCACTTTATGGTGGCAAGGAGCCAAGGAGGAACGGCAGCTGTGGTACCTTTTAAGCCTCTCTCTCTTCCTTCCATGCAGACTTTGAAGACCCAAGCTCCTCCAAGGAAGTGGAGGCTGCTACAAAGATAAGTCTCCTCTGAAGGGGTGCAGGTGCTTTGATTAAGCTCCTCCAAAGAAGTGGCACTGGGAAGCTTAGAACTCCTCCACAGAAGTAGGGAGCAAAGAAGCTTTCCTCAACTCCATTATATACCCTTTTTGTTCTGAGTTATCTAGGGAAGGCCTTCCCCACCCTAGGGTAGGACCTACATTCCTCTGGGCTTGGAATTGCTGAGGTGATCAAGCCAAGTTTCCAACATTTAAGTTGACACAGTGTAGCAGCTGCCACAGAGCTGAAGCCCGGTCAGAGGAGGTGCATCACTGGTGGTGTGGCCTGGAAGGGTACACCTCCTCCTTGCTTCTCCTTTGATCTCACTCTGCTTCTGAGGGGTCATGCCAGCAGCAAACCTCCTTGTCATGCTGCCCTGCTTTGGAGCCAGTTCCCTAAGGACTGAAACCTCTTTAACACGTGAGTCAAAATCAACCTCTCTTCCTTTAGATTTGTGGGTGCCTGGTGTTATGTCTCAGTGACAAGAAACCAAGACAGAATGGGGAAAAATAGTTCCCTTAAATCCATTTTACATTTGTTGGCTAGAGTCTTGTAAAACTGGCAAAAGATAGCTTAACCAAAGAAAAACAGGCAGAGGTTTATTAACATGAGTATTCCACATGCACATGGGCAGACTCAGAGATGTGTGAGATAAATGGGTGGTTAGAACTTAGCGATGTGTCTAGAAAAGTGAGAATACAAAGGAAAAGGGAAAATAACTTCAGAGTTTTCGGTATAGAGAATTGTGGGGACGCAAGTATTAGAAGGAAATTAATGGAGGGTAAGTCCTTGTCCGTGAAACTTGCCGTGTAGCTGCCTCAGCGCCACCTCTGGGCTGATAACGATCTAGAGTGGTCTCTGCTAGTTAGCCTGATGAAATTCTGTCTATTCCGCTAAGAAGGTGAAGTGCTAACAGATTTCTGTCTTGTTGCTGAGCAAATAGAGGCAGGACACAGTACTCTTGTATCTGTTTCTTCTTTTCTTCGACTCGAAATTACTCTCATGGCAAGTGGCACATAAGGTAGCACACTTAGCTACCCTTGGAATCTTTCTTTAGATCTTCACCCAAACACAGCTCTTAGCGATCGCTTAGACAGTCCTTTTCTATTACTTGAACCAGTTTTCTTTGGAGTAGGGGACAAGAAGGAGTATTTCTAGAAAATATCCCGGGGACTGATGATATCGCTCATCTAGCAGTCCCACTTGAGAATGATGGTGGTTTGGAATGTTGGCCTGAATTTCTAAAATTGCTTACAACTTAGGTCTGCCTCTCCCCAAATGCAGTGCAGTGCTCATCCCACTTAAGCGAATATCCTCACCTAATTCCAAGAATCTACTAGTCTAACTCATGCTACTATACATTACATTTCTTTATCTAGCTCTCTGTTGAGTTATATTCATGCTTTTGCAAATGTAAGAGTCTGATCTTTTCAGTACCTGGATCAGCAATGCCAGTGTTGGCCTGCACACAGTCCTCGCTGATCAACGAGGACATGGGAAATGCATTCCAATCAGAATGTTCCATTGACTGCTGTACAACTCAAGGCATGATGCCATGCAATCTGAGTAGCATAAGAACAACAGAAGATGAATAAGCAGAAATAAATAGGGGCAAGCATCTCTTAATTTAAAAAGGAAATATTAAATCAGATCTTAGTTATTTATTCAGGACAGTGTTATTGACTATTATCCCATTCAGGTACAGTATTTACATTTTGTGGTGGGTTTGCATCAAATAAAGCAAGTCC
>NW_004524677.1:1348284-1361777 GCF_000260255.1 Octodon degus
AATAAACCACTAGTGCTTTAAACATCAGCACATTAATGAGTTCAATGCCTCACATACTAATACAACCAGCTATTGTGTTGCCACTGGAGCAAAAGTCCAGACTGCCTTATAAAGCTATAAGAATGCATATTTGGATACAAAAGCTACTATAATTTAGATCCTAAATGTCTCCTGAAAACCTGTGTGTTAAATCCTCTGTCTCCATCTTGGCATTACTTGGACCTCATGGAAACTTTAAGAGGTAGACTTCATGGAAGATATTTTGGTCATTGGGAGGATGCTCTTGAAGTGAATATTGAGATGCCGATTTTTTCGTCATCCTTTATTTTGTTATTGACTGTGAGAAGAACAGTCTTTCCTCACCACATGCCCATGCCATGACATGATGCCTCACCACAGGCTCAAAACTATAGATCCAACCAGACATGGACTGAGACCTCCAAAACTGTGAGTCAAAATAAACCTTTCCTCTTTTTGGGTAGAGTATCTCAAGTATTTTGTTATAGCTACAAAAACATGCCTAACATAGGAGCCAAAAGAAATTATTCCTTTTATCCATGGTCTAATGACCAACATTTCTAAGGTCCTGGAAACTCAGGAATAACTGGCTTCTGGTTGGCTTGCTCATGATGAGATTTATTCTTTGCACAAATTTAATCTCATCTCTCTCCTCACTTATTTTCTGTAGCCATTTTTGTCATGTGAAGAAAGAGTCAGTCCTGCATTTCAGCAGCTTTATCTACGTAGTGAACTGTTCACACTGGAGAAAGGTGTTGCTTAACCAGTCTTTCTACAGCGAAATAAAGACACTTTACCACTAAATCTGCAGATAACTAAATCTTTTTAAACTGACCAGCATAACAAAAGTAAAGGCTGTGCTTAGGGACAAAGAAACTGGCTGGTTAAATTATTAACCAGAAAGATTTTAGTATACTAGAGGGGAAAGTGCTATGCTGAATATTTTAAATCCCTGCAGTAGTGAGCTATGGTACTTTAGTTGAAAGTAGGGACATATAAACTTGCTAAGATAAAGCACTGTTGTCAAATGACTACTTGTTTCCCAGCTGCTTTATGATTACAAACGCAATGATCACAGAACCACATCTTATGATCTGCTACCTGCTGAACAGTTTCTGTATTCCAGAATTTTACACTGAATGAAAATGACTGTTAAAACCCGTTGTGGCTTATGTTGATTTGGTCTCTGCGGTCTTATACCGAGAAGTTCTAAAATTTCTGATAATTTCCTCTTTCCATAATTTTAACTGAATTGTAGCCTTCTGAGTTTAAAAAATATAAATTCCTTTTAGTTTTTCACATTTCTCCTCATTTCTCAAAAAGAAGCACATTGATTCCAACAAGAAAAAGCGCTGAGAATTTACCTAGATGCAAGCATATTTCCAGCGGTCATCCAGGCCATATACAAAAACATTCCAATAAAAGCAAACAATGTTTGGTAGCATTCTTCACATTTTTAATTCCTTGCATTATGCTTGTAACTTCAATGATTTCATTATGAAGTCAAAATGAAGGCCTTGGCAGCAAAGTCTCTTGAATGATGAACAAAGCAGGTTAATTAGAAGCACTCTGACTTTTCTTAGGTTACAAATTCTCATGAGTATGAGGAATGGAGCATAAATCTCAATAATGCCAGAAGAAAAATGGCACTGTTTTTATACTCCCAGAAGAATAAGCTGCAATGTAGGAAAGCTATCATTTATGGAAAATCTATAACAATAGCGGGATTTTTTCCCAAATAAAATTGGCCCAATGCCTTCTTTCTCCAGACTCTGCTTCCTATTGCTTCCCCCATATCAGCATTTCCATTTAACACTTTATCCATATTTTCTCCCTACAGCTGTGCCCGTCATCTTTTAGCCCTTCTTGCTCATCTCCTTTAGGACAGGACATGATGTGTGTGTGTGTGTGTGTGTGTGTGTGTGTGTGTGTGTGTGTGCATTTCCGCATGTGTGGGGGCTCACAAGGATTTTTATTTTGTTTCCAGTGATCACTGTGGACATTTCCACTTCCCACATTATCTCCGGCGTAGTGTAAGCCAGGGTCTTCCACTAGGTAGCACGCTTCCAGGACAAACCTGCTGCCATCAGTTTCTCTGTAGACAGTGAATGTGAACTAATTTTAACCTTAGCTTAAACTTATGAGAATTTTAAGCCCACACAAAAAAATCAGACAGTAGAGGTCAAAGACAACAGAAAATGATTTTAGGGGGAATTATGTGGCTATCTGATGTTGAAAGTAGTATCATTTCGGCTTCTCTTGGTGATAGCTGAGAGTGGAGTCTATAAGCCTTGAATATTTATTATTTCTAAAGCACATGTCAGACAGACAATATTTATCTGGGTCAATGAGCTCCATTGGTGTGGTGCTAAAAAAGCCAAAAGCATGGAATCCTTCTCCATAGAAACTAGGAAAATTGGCTCAGAAAGAAAAATAAACCTATTCTAAATTCACAAGTTGTACCCCTAAACCTGGCCAGACATCTTGCAAATGCATGCTGTGGGTAACAAGTGGGGTGGATCTGCCACCTTGGAACAAATCCAGTGCTGATGTTCTAGAGCTGACCCAAAGCTGAGGTCCTTCAGGAAGCAAACTGGAATCACGACGTTTTAGGAGAGCTGGAAGTCCTGTGCCAGATCAGCCAAATATATGGATGCCTGCCAATGTCACTGCCTACAAGAAACTATGCGATAGTGTTGTCAATGCTGATGCACACATCGCTTGCTTTAGAGAATTGGCAGTAAGTTTTTGATGGTTTTGAACTATATTTAGGGTTCCTGTTATAAGGGCTGTATTACTTGGCCATGTAGGAAGATCAAGTATACAAATATCTTTGAGGTTAAAGAGACCTCAGCTCAAATCCTTCCTTAATTTCTCTTGCATAGCCTTAACAAGGTAAGGTATTCCATTTCTTTAAGGTAGATTTTCTCAACTACAAAATAAGATAATGATTGAGTGGTAGGAAAGATTCAGTTTGATTAACCATGTAAAGTTACTGCAGAGATAATGTTCCTAGGACATAATAAGCAGTTCAGTAGTGGCTGCTTTTGTTATTATTACACCAGTGGATGACATATTAAAGGAATGAATAGAATTATAATTTAATAATATGGAATCAGTAAGGTTAGTTCCCATCTTCCTTTCCTTGTTAGATCAGTGTATGCTGTTTCCCTGTGGCCTTTCTTCATTGTGTTGAGTTTCTCTTGTCTTTGTGAACACTTTGCACTCTCTGACTGGGGCCTCCTGCTTCGTGACTACAGGGTGCCCTGCTGAGGGCAGTGTGCTGCACCCACCATCATCCATACGCACTCAGCAACCCACCCTCCATCTCTGCATTCTTGCAGGAAGCGTGTCCCAAGGCCCTTTTCTGGAAGCAGCCATCTTGTTACTTGGTTTTTTTGGGGGCTCACTCGCTAGAGATTTATTCATTCTGTTCCCTAGAAAGTACATTAATGGTGATAGTCAAGAAGCCACATAAGAGGTATATATTTGGGAGTTACAGGCCATTAAATTTCAAGAAAAGTAAACACTTTGCTTCACTTTAAGCCTTGCATTTTTCCAAGAACCTTACTCTGTGTCGAAGGCCCAAGTGCAGAAGGATCTGCTAATCCTATCAGGCCTGGACAGTGTAGATGGTGGATCAGCAATCACACCCTCCTGGATTCCAGTCACATTATCTGGATAATCTAAAGTTTGGGTGCTCAGCTTTGGTTCCTGTTCTACTGACACCATTAGAACAACACAAATGTGAATGCCTTGCTTCTGTTTATTGCAGTTCTTACTTGGCCCACACAGCACGGAGTGAGCAATAACTAACCTGTGAATTGTGCCTTCTTGTCAACCAATGTGGTTGCTGTCAACCACAGGTTGCTGTATTCACCTTCTTGTTTTTTTCTTTAAATCTATAAAACCAGACCCACCCAAATGCCCTTTGTGAAACACTTCTTCAGGGCAACTAGACTTCAACTTCTTATTTTTTCAAAGGGACCGTCTTCAGTTTGGCCATAATAAACCCTTTGTTCTCTTACTCCATGGAACCTCAGCTTTTTTTGTACAGAGTCTCACTATGCAGCTTGGACTCATATTGATCTTCCTGTTTTCAGCACAGGCACACGCCACCACACCCAGACTCCTTCACTGGATCAGTACACCCCCGGGGGCGGGGCCATTGTGGCATGTGGCACTGGGGATTGAACCCTGGTCCCTATGCTTGCCTAAGCAGGTGCTTTAGTCCCCTGAGCTATCTCACTGGCCCTCAGCTTGCCTTTGAATTTGACAGTATCATTCCCACATTCAATCCAATGAATTACTTGCTCCCCCCAAATTAAATTGAGAGTAGGCTTAAGGAAATAAAGTGCCTGCCATGAGACTTAGCTCTGCTCTCAAATGCTGTTTCTCAAAATGCAGCATTTGAGTAAGATCTCTGATGCTATTTCTATATTCCAGTAACTTAAGCAGTAGAAATCATCGAACTTGATTTCTCCATTGCAGAAGGAAGCAGTGTTTTAGTTCACCTTCTAAGCCATTAGGGAAGAAAAGTCTCATTTGCTTCTCAGATGAAATAGGCTCCTTTTCAAGATTCAAGAAAGAGCACCTGCATGGACAAAGGCCTTCAATAAGATCCCCATCAGAGCAGCCCACGACTCAGCAAACTGCGGTTCTTTGTTCATGGCCCACCACTTCCCTGCCCAGACAAGCTCCCTTTCTCCTTTTGTGCTTCTTTCTTCTTTCGTTGTGATGAATTTTAATCAGACTTTATATTTTGTTTTGATTTTAGTTACTGCATCACTGTATTCCCAACAGTGATTTTTCTACATATCATGGACCCAATTATGTCCTTTTACATATGTCTCACTGACACATACTTTGTAGTTTTGAAAATTACTGGCTGGAGTTATAAATGGCCAGACATAGGATGCAAGCCAAACATCTCCGTGTGGAAATCCCAAGTCAACAAACAAACACCACAAGCAAACATCAATAAATTGCATTTTTTTTTTGTATTGGAAGATGAACTCAGGAACATGTGCTTGCCAGGCACATGCTGTGCCACTAAGCTATCTCCCCACCCCACCCTACAAACTGCATTCTTATCAAGTACGATTCAATGAAAGTGGCTGGCTTTTCTGAAAGATGTATTTCTCTAAACTCACTTCTAGACCTATCATCTAGCCTAGTCTAAAGGATTCTCCTCCATCTCTTTCACCATGAAGTATCATAACAGCAGTCAAGAGCCTTCCTCAGGTTCATTTCTTATAAAAAGAAGTTGTTGGAACACTACCAGGAGGTTACCTCTGGTGTGACCCAAGAGACTAATGGTTGGTCTGCAAGCTAAGAGACTGTTCTCCAATATGTCACTATACCATAAATAGTGAAAAAACATGGAGATGAATTTGTTCATTCATTAAACTACTGCACACTAAGCCCACATCAATGATTAAATACAGAAAAGACAAAGACAAAGAAGACATTGTCCCCACCACTGTCCATCTATCAAGGAAGAAAAAATCATAATATTGATTTATCTTATTTTTAAAGGATTTTTATTTATTTTTTCTGTATTTTAGGGAAAAGTCTTCAGGATGTTCAGGGTCTCACTGCTAGACTGGACTCAAAGTGATTCTCCTGTTTACAGCTTCCAAATTTCTGGGATTACAGGCAGCCTCTCAAGTGCTGGAATTATAGGTGCGAGCCATCACTCCCAGTCTCAATCACTGTTTCAGCGCACCCCAGGGCAAGCGCTGGCATGGCAGCCCCAGGGATAGAACTCCCGGATCCTGCACCTACTTATAGGCACTTTCATCTGCTGAGCTATTTGGCTAGCCCTCAAGAGGTTAATTTATTTATTTTTTTAATATATTTGGTTATTACAGGGTCTCACTACGCAGCTCGAACGCATAGTGATCCTCCTATTTCAGCCATCCTGGCGCAGGGATTACAGGTGTGTGCCACTACACCTGGACTCTGTGGCTGGCTCAGTGCACCCAGGGGCAGGGCTGGCACAGCATGTGGTGCCCAGGATCAAACCTTGGTCCCTGCACTTGCTTAAGCTTGCCTAAACAGGTGCTTTAGTCCACTTAGCTATCTCGCCAGGCCCCAAAGAGGTTCTTTTATATCTGACATCTTTAAATAGCTAGATGTCCTGACAACATATCCTTTTTTTACCTACTGACATGTTGTGTCACTTTGAAGTGAGTTGGCATCATGTATCTCACTAAACTCTCACTAAATTTCCTATTGATACTGGTGTTGCTCACCCACTTTTGTTTCTTTAAATTGATTTTCCTTCTTCTGGGTTCCAGGTCATCAACAAATCAGTTTCACCTGTTTTTCCTTGATAACGTTCTGGAGCATTCTTATTAATTTTAGTCTGTCTTCTAGACCCCACATGAGTGACCAAATGGAATATTTATGTTGACACCTTCCCTTGAATCTAGGTTTTAAATTTTAAAACCAAGTGTAGGCACAGAGTCTGTTATAGTGGGTTTATCCACTAGTTTGAACTGACTTTGCATTTTTTTAACAACTCATAGGACCTAGAACACCAAATGTATTCCAGAAAGGTATTAAGTTAGCCCAATTCCAAAAAGTAAAGGAATTCAATTAGCCTAACTAAACCTGGTAATATCCATACTTTACATTTATCACATAGAACATGAGGACTAGCAAGTCATATTCCCTTTTCTTTCTACCAAATGAATTTACTAACAGTGATTACAATGATCAGAAATTAAATATTTAGAAGAGCTAGGGCCGACCAAATAGCTCAGTGGATTAAAGTGCCTGCCAACAGGCACAGGGGCCAGGGGTTTGATCCCCGGGACCGCCTTTCTGTCCCTGTCCCTGGGGTGCACTGGGAGGGCAGTTGAGTCTGGACGCGGTGTCACATGCCTGTAATTACAGCTCTTAGGAGGCTGTAAACAGGTGAATCACTGTGAGTCCAAATCTAATAGTGTTTTTATTTAAACACAAAGTCTAAAATAAGATTCAGTAGAAATCTCAGAAGAGCATAAATTTTTCAAGAAACTCATATGTAAAACTTTAGTTCTTAGACTATGTTGTCTCTGTAAAGTAAAATTTATATTTTGTCCATAAATTAAGTACATGTTTCTAGTCTGTATTTTCCTTTCTGTTACACCCATTTCTATATTTTTCCTTTTACTTTCTCTTTAGCTTCTAGAAAATATTGGTCCTGCAAAGCTGCTACTACATGAGGAAAGTTTTAAAACCAATGTTGATTCTGTGTTGCAGAATCCTCAGATTTTTCATTGCATCTCAACTTTAGCATTTACGTATAAAACCCTCAGAGTGGGCATTTATCTTAAACTATGGAAAGATCGCTGTGGAATGAGCTCTCCATGCATACTGCTTAGGTATAATCATACACAGGAAGCCCGGTGCTGAAGTTCACATCCATTCAACCCTTTCTTAAGTTGGTGGTGGTCTTACCAACTTCTGGCTACAGAGCTTGACAGAGATTGGCTTTATGTTTGGATCCATCTTCTTTAACTTTTTTTCCTGGTTCTGCTGTGCTTCCTTGGTAAAAGATAACACCAATTAGTGCAGACTTCTATATTGTTTCTTTCTGAATATCTCCCTCATGTCTAGGTACTCTTAAGCCCTATTACTACGTGAATTATTCATCTAACGTCTAGGGTGGCAGGAATTCTGCTTTTCTATGTAATTGCTAGATTTTATGCATTTATATGTATATAACAATATATTTACATTTTTTTTCCTGATTCTGAGCATTGAACCCAAGACTTTGCCTACAATACATAAGTCCTCTATCACTGGACTACATGCCCATCCTTTATACAGTATAATTATTCACAAAATAAACATATGTAGAGATTTTTTCTATGTTTATTATTTTATCTATATTAATTACATTATATTATTATATATTCTCTAGCATTTATTATATTATTTTATTGTATTATTTATATAATGAATACATATAGAGAAATTTTTCTGTATTTATTTTTATATATTTATTTATAAATTTTATTTATTGATGCACAACAACTGCACATATCACATACATATATGTCCTTGCCATATTATCTTTTTTACTGACGTCATAATTATATTTATTCTAATTCAAAGAAAGTAACCAGCTTGACATAAGATAGTTTTTCTTTTTCTTTCTTTTCTCTTTCTTTCTTTCTTTCTTTCTTTCTTTCTTTCTTTCTTTCTTATTTCTTCTCTTTTTCTTTTTGAGACATTTTTAAGTTACTTATCCTGCTTTCAAATTCATGGTCTCAGGTGGCTGTCCTACCTCAGCCCCTCAGAAGCTGCTACTGTTCCCCATGTTGCCATTGTACCTCGCTCGTAAAGGAGATTTTTATGTTTGTTTTACAGAGTGAGTATTTTAACATTAGATCTACTGGGGATTTTAATCTAAAATAATTTCTGCAACTTAACAACTTGTCTGGAAAGCAATAATACCTAACTCACAGGTTGCTGTGAGATTTAAATACAAGAATACGCACTATGTCTGTCCTAATAATGCGTGCAGTGCTTAGACAGGGTTTGGCACCTGGTATATGCTCAATAAACAATATCACCACAGTGGAGGCTGCCTTGATCTCTTTTTGAGACTGAATTGCATAGAGCATAATTACAAGGTTATGAAATTACTTGGCAGCACATGGACTATGCCTGGCCTGTTACTAACTGTGAGGTCTTTACGGATGACCGAGTCTGATAAAGTGTAGCGTAAGTGAATTGCTTATTTTGGCATTAATAATCAGTTCCGTCCAATCAGTTACCATTACACTATTCAAAATCAACAGTATCCTGACTAGTGAAGGAGTATTATGGAAGCTATGTGTTTACTATTTGACACGTTATGGTATAACTTAAAACAAGTTCTAAGTCAAGGTTCCTTTCCCAGGACCCCAAAATAAATAGTGATTTTCATATGTCAAAACATGCAGTACATCCAATTAGTATAAATTTTAAATGGTATTTAAGTGCCAATTACTCCTATGCTGTTAGCTGAGGCATGCAGGACTACTTGAGTGTATGGAAAATACTACTATAATTATCTTTATATTTTAATTGAGATGCTTCATATGACTCTTTCATAGTTTCCAAAAGATGCTGGTGAGAAGTCTACCAACCTATGAATATGCAGTGGGAAAGGATGCTGGAAAATCACACCTACTTTCTTGTAGAGTACCATGTTGTGTTCCACAGCTTCACTACCATCTAGAAAGAATGCTTGGATGTGGCAGAGCAAGCTCTATGTCTCCAGCGCAGTACAGGTTTGGAGCCTGGTGCTGTGGAGCCCTGAGCTCACCTGTCCTGAGTGGGTCATCTTCTTTGCTCAGGAGACACAGGAGCTTAGGATTCTTGATTGATTTGCCATAACAGGAGCACAGTGACCCTGCACATAAGAGAAAGGAGCCTAGCATTGCACAGAGTAGGATGTGTGCAAGAGCACAAAAAGTCACCAAGGCGATGCTATAGGTGACCCACTGCACGGCAAAGAAAGGTGCAGGTAAAAGGAATGGGAGGTTGTGTATGTGGCTATCAAAAGGTGTAATTCTTTGGACTAATCATAGCTTCAGAGAATGCTACCTTGTACATTCCTTTTTTTCTTCCTTCCCTCCATCTTTCCCTCCCTCTCTGCTTTTTTTCTTTTTCTTTCTTCCTTTCTTCTTTCTTACCCTTTGCAGTGCTGGAAATCAAACCAAGTGGCGTTCTACAATTCCACCACATCTCAAGCCCTTTTATATTTTGACCCAGAATCTTGTTAAGTTGCTTAGGCTGACCCTGAGCTTGTAATCCTGTCTCTGCTTCCCAGTAGCTGGGATTACAGTGTGTACCATGGCACCTGGCATAGGATATTGTTTCTAGGCAAAAGATTTATACAATCTGAAGAGAAACCAGAGTATAGGATATTATTTCTAAATAAACCATATTTTGGTGATTTGTTAAGAATGAAATTTGCAAGCTGAGCAAGACTAACAATTTATTTTCTTGCAACTGTTGTATACATCTAAGTCCATTTTTATGTTTTATTTCTATGATTTGCTTTTAAAATGTTCTATCAGTTTGCTGTCAATTTTATTTAGCAAAGATTTTTACAGCACTCTCAGTGTCCTAAGCACTACTATAAGAATGTTTATAAATCAGCTCATAGATTCCTAATCAGGAGGAACAATGGAAAACAACTGAAGTTGTCAGTGGCAATGCCTAGCTCCTGTACCTAGGAGATGGGCAAGAGATGCTGCCAAACATCTTGCAGTATACAGGACGGCCCACCTTGCTTTATCCCAAGAAGAAATTTTTTGGCCAAAACACTATTCCCACCAGTGTTGACTGACCCTCTATGAACTCCTCAATATTCTTCACAGTGCTATTAGTAGATACTGTTATCAGGTGCATTTTACAGGTAAAGAAAGGGACACTGAGAGCATGACTAACTGGCTCAAGGTCAAGGTTGACCTTCAAGACCAACACCGCATCTTTCTCTCCATAGTCAATGCTTTCTCGCCTCACTGAGCTTCTCTCCCTCATGCTTAACTCTAAGTTATCTTTGCTTTTTTGAAATCTCACCAAGGAAGGCCAGGCTTCTTGCCATCCTCTGTCCTTGCCTCCAGCTGCAGTGTGCAGACCCTGCTGGCTTTGCTGTGTGCTGTGCATCCCTTCCCTGGAGGACTTCTCTCCACCACCATGAGTAAATCAGGGACAGGGAGCTTTCTTCTCTTCCTCTGAGATTATATTCTCTCTTGATCGTGGCATTCTTCAACACCTTTGGCCTTTTGGCTACTTGAGGGCTAATTTATGTATGCTTCACAAAGCAGATAAGCTAATGAAATTTCAATGAGTCTGTTTTTTGACAAGTTAGCATTCCTGAAAAAGATATGAATACAGTTTGATAACAATTACAATTAACCCATTATAAGGGCATTCTTTTTTATTAATTCAATGAAAAACAAATAGCAATGAGAGAGTGTCAAAACAGGTTAGTAGGACAGCTGCAATACATTGCATATTGTTGTCTTCATAGTAGTTATTCATAGTACAAGATGCAGACATGATATCCTGTACAAACACTATTAGTACAAATCTTTCTTCTCATTGAATTAAGAAAAAGTAGCTGTACATCTATCCTAACTATTTTATATGTAAAGATACAGAATGTTCCTTCATTTATATTCCCTTTTATTGTTTAATTTTGTCAGAGATGGGTACTCCATTACCATTTAAATATGGTAGGTGCGTGAATTCAGCAAAATAATCCAGTATAGTCCAATAGTCTTTATACTATAACTATTCCTTAGGTCGGTACATTTCTTTCTTAATGTTAAATTAAATGTATATTTAATATTGGTAGTTGCAAAAATTGATGTTAAATGATAAATCCATCCTTACCAAAGTATGACCTGGGCATTGATGCTATCTTTCATTCAGTGAGAACACAGAATAGGCAAAAATATGTGAATTCTATATTAAAAAGAATCTGATGGAGAAGAGAAAAGTGTAAGTTGTGAAAATCTAAAGTTTGTAAAACATTTCTTGTCCACTGAAAAAATGTGTAGGTGGACAGCATTGATCTCAGTAAATAAAAAACAGACAGTAATAATTAGTTTCTTTTTACTTTTCTCCACAAAACAGGATTGCTGGTTTTATAGGCACGTTGAAAAATCATGATATTTTAATCATAATTTGCTATAAAATTTCTGATGCCATGCATACAAGGCCTGTGGCCCAGAATTATCCAAAGTGAATCAGTTCTGAGCCTGAATACAGCTCATTTTTCCTGGAGCTCTCATCATTACCAATCCCAGGACATGCATTACTGCTGAAGGGGTGATATCACAGGGGACCAGCCAACAGGAAAGAGAGGACACCAGGAGAGGAAATGTGTCAAGACTTGAGTCCTCCAGTGCTTAGAAAGGAAAAGAGACTGGCAAACATGATGGAAAAGACAGGGCAACAGGAAAACTAGAAGAGTATCATCTTCCGAAGACCATGAGAAGATATATGTCAAGGTAGGAGAAAGAAACATTCACACCAACAACTACCATGTGATAGAGGGAGTGAAATAGGAGAGGGACTCCTCGCAGCACTAGGACACTGAAGACACAGACTTCCAACACTTCTGCATGGAGGTAGATGCTTGCAAGTAAAAGGGACCCAGGAACACAGGCTGAAATGCCTGAGCAGGAAGAGCCTTG
Source organism: Octodon degus (assembly GCF_000260255.1). Taxonomy (NCBI): domain Eukaryota; kingdom Metazoa; phylum Chordata; class Mammalia; order Rodentia; family Octodontidae; genus Octodon; species Octodon degus. Next base: position 1,360,497 of record NW_004524677.1, read on the forward strand.
TTTTCTCTCACTCTGACATCTCGCATGTGAGACTGACCCTCTGCTCCTGGTGATGCAGCTGGCCACACTAGGGGGAGCCTTGTTTCAGTGCAGTCTTGGGAACTGCACCACGGTAGGCAGCTGTATGGAGGGGAAGAAGCTGTGGAAGGAATAGACAGAGTGCTGAGGGGAGTCTCGCCACAAAGGGCAAGTAAGTGAATGGATTAGAACTAGAAGTACACCTTGGGCTAAATGAGGGCTGTGTGATTTATAGATTAGACTAAAAATAGTGCAGTTTGTTGACATGCTGATAGTTGAGAAAGAGAGAGAGAGAGAACCAGACAGACAGACAGACACAGAGAGAGACAGAGACAGACATAGATGGAGAGAGAGAGGAGACAGAGAATAGTTCACCACTTAACCATGTTTGACAAATATATGGTGACATATCTAGCCACAGCTGCATTTCTCAGTCATGGAGTTATTACTTCCCATGAGCCTTTATCTTCCAGCCATGTCAGGTAAATGTTCTCTCTCTATTCAGTCCGACATTTAACACCTTATCCTGGAGACACAACAACTCAGTTTCCTCCACTTTCCTCCACAAAGCAGGATTGCTGGTTAGATTACCTCCATCACCATTGGCAGAGGCCTCACATCAAATCCAGAATGGAAGAGGGTAAGAAAGAAGACTTCGGAGTGTGTGGGAGAGCTTCCAGCTAGCCTGCGCTGGCGGGACATATTACTGGTCCCAGCCCAGGCGCAGCGTGGGTGAGACCCTTTTCCACCACCTTGGGAGGCCCTCCACCACTCTGTAGCACCTCCCCCACCCCGCACGCCGAGTAGGAATTTCTGCTGCATCTCTGGGAACCCCCAAACCCAGTCCTAGCCCAGGTCCGGTGTGTGTGTGGGAGAGCTTCCAGCTACCCTGAACCACGTGGGACCTATTACTGATCCCATCCCAGGCGCAGCATGGGTAGGATACTCTTTCACCCCCTTGGGATGCCCCACCATCACTCCGCAGCAACTCCCCCACCCGGCCCGCTGAGTAGGAATTTCTGCCCCATTCCTGGAATCCACAGACCCAGTCCTAGACCAGGCCCCATGAGTGTGTGGGAGAGCTGCCTCTCCCCACTACTCCACGTTGTCCCCTCCAGGCTCAGCTCAGGCCTGGCATACAGGCCTGGGGTGTAACCCTGCAGCTGAAATCCCTGCAGAGAGTGTAGAGGATAGAACCACCCAGCTAGTCCAGGAGCAGAAAATCTTGCCAGAGGGGCACAACAGGTTCACCCTCAAAGGCAG
>NW_004524677.1:1362957-1363681 GCF_000260255.1 Octodon degus
AGTCAAGATCCCAGAAATTCAGCACAACAATAATCTACTGAAAGCCACTAGAGAAAAGAAGCAGATCACATTCAAAGGAAAACCCATCAGAATTATGGACAACTTCTCTTAACAAACCTTGAAGTCAAGAAGAGCATGGAGCAGAGTACTTAAAGTCCTCTATGAAAACAAATTCTAGCCCAGACTAGTATACCCTGCAAAACTCTCTTTCAAGTTTGATGGAGAAGTGAAATACTTTCATGAAAAAGAACAGCTAAAGAATTTCATGATGACAAATCCAAACCTACACAGGCTACTGAAAGATGTTCTAGAGTGTGACCAAAATGATTCAGAACTCCATGAAGGAGATGAGAAGCAACCAACTAAATAGAGCAAGCAATTAAACACAGGAGAATAAGGAGTAAACGAAAACAGGTAAATCACATATCAAATGTAAGTCAATACATCTCAATTCAAACCATCAAAGTAAATGGACTCAATTCACCAATTAAGAGAAATAGACTGGCACAGTGGATTAGAAAACAAAATTCAACAATATGCTGTATACAAGAAAAACATTAAACTCATAAAGACATTCACAGGCTGAAAGTCAAAGGATGGAGCACAATACTACATGCCCCAGCACCTTGGAAAAAATCAGGGGTAGCAATCCTATTCTCAGACAGTCTCAACTTCAAACCAACAATGATCAAGTGAAATAAAGAAGGCCACTATATACTGGTTA
>NW_004524677.1:1371643-1375082 GCF_000260255.1 Octodon degus
GGGGACTCAGGTCAACCACTTCTGACATTGCCAGTCAAGCAAAAGACCTAATACTGTTATGGGCTGCTGGACTCTTTTAGAATATTTTGCTGAGTTTACACACCTATAATATTCAAATAATGGAACTTAACCAAAAAAGGGGATACAGATGTATGTCCATTTTCTGTGTATTCAAAGTTGTTAGGGTGGATATATAGTTACATTGTGTTAATGAATAGAGTGATTTGTTCTAATGGTGTTAGGATATCATGTCTGCATCTTGTACAGCAATTAACCACTAGGAAGAAGGTATGCAATGTGTTAATTATTGAAACTGTCCTACCAATTTGATTTGAAACTGCTTCATTGATATTTGTTTATCAATAAAATTATGGGAAAAAAAGAAGAAAGAAGACCTCTTTCCAAAGTCCCTCTTTGTCCTGTGGCATTCTCCCAGCCACAGAAGGGGTGCCACAGAAATGGGTCCTCAAATTTTTTTTTTTTTTTTTGGCTAATCTAGGCAGACAATTTGGGAAATTTACTTTGTCTCTACTCCTGGTAGAGAAGTGGGATCTTGGAGCCAGCTCGTTTGTTCTCTGTTCTTAGTGTGTTGCAGAGGAAAGTGCAGAAAGCATAGAATACAGACTTCACCTTTCAGACATGAAACCTTTCTGCCTGCAGATGTAGTTCTTCAAGCAAGGCCCACGGCAAGCAGCAGAATCACCAAGTCTTTATCAACAGTTTCCCAGAGACCAACATCCTGATTCTCCTGCATGCTGTGTATCTTGGCACATGGTGCAGGAGCACCATGGCCTTCCCTCATTGGGCTGAACAGCATGCCTGCATGCCAGCACACTGGGCTGCGTGCCTCTTGGTTGGCCATGGTAAACTGGTCTCATCAAAACATTCCTGAAAATAAGATTATGGTGTGCTTGGAATCAAAGGGGATGTAGAATAAGTAATCCTATTTTATGACATGAAATTATGCACTTGGAGAAAGCACCCACCCTTCCTAGTAGTCAAGCTCAACCTGTCTTAGAAACTGGTCTTCTATATTCTACAGCAGTCTGCTTGTGGTTGATACTCTGATCAGCTTTTGAATGAAAAGATGAACAGTTTATTAAATAATTATTTGAAGTTTCCATTTATTTTTAAAAAGCGAAATTATTTCTGGTTCCCAGGCAACATCAAATTGAGTTATAAATGCACATAGTATAGTACCAAGCAAGAAACACTCTGAAATCTCCCATTGTCTTTATTCTAATGCACCATGCACCTGATAGGAATTAAGAATGCTATTGTAAGAACCGGCAAGATAGCTCAGCAGACTAAGTGCCTGCTTTGGCTAGCTCTAGGACCAGGGTTTCATCCTTTACATCACATGCTGTGCTGGCCCCAACCTCATCCCAGGTGAGTGCTGAGCTGACCACCCAGACCAGGCATGGTGGTGCACGCCTGTAACCCCAGCACTGGGGAGACTGAAAACATGAGGATCACCACAATCTGAGCTGTGTAGTGAGATCATGTACCAAATACATAAATGAAAAAAAGATGCTGTTATAGCTAGACGTGGCGGCCCACAGTATTATCCCAGTAGTCTGGGAGGGAGGTTGAGGCTGGAAGATCCTGAGTTCAAGATTATGCTGGGCATCTTAGTGCTTAGCAAGACTCTGTCCCAATTTTTTTTAAAGGAGGGGCTGAGGGAATTGCTCAATGTAAAGACCCTGGTTTCATCTCTAGAACTGCAGAAAAAAAGAAAGAAAAAAAAAAAAAAACGCTATTGTGCACCAGTGCTCCTGTAAGCCACTCTGATATCTCTTAGTTGTTAGCTGTAACCCCAGAGAATCATGGTACAATTAACTGAGCCTGGATCTTACTGAGTTTGGTAGAAGTTACAAGTTAAAATAAGTAACTTATTAAAGTAAGTAAAGTAGATAAAATATGTGGCTTCAAAGTAGACAAAAAGAAGAAAAAAATGATGTAATGGAAAAATAGTGGGCTAGAAACCTACACTCAGATTTATTGCCAGCTGTGTGACTGCGAAAATTACTCTTTCTGAGCCTAAGTGTCCTTATTTCTAAGCCAGGAGTAGCAATCTTGTGCCTTCTCACCACAGTCTTGCATTTATCTCGTCATTTATGCAACACAGGTGTGACTTAATGGTTGAGTCGGGGCTCCACACTTCCACAAGAGCCAACCGACATGTAACCAGTACTGCCACCTCTTTCTACATTACTTTCCTCATCTGTACAATGCAGACAGCAGCAACACCTGCCAGTTACGCAGTGTGGGACGCTGAGTGAGTGGATCCTACAGTGATGAGAACAGGCAGCGAGTGTTGGGTGCTCTATCTTTGCGCCTCTCTGGCCTGGCTCTTGATTTGGGGAGCGAGGGGGCATAAGGCAGATTTACCCTTTCTTTGCAAGAGAGTATTGTCCCATCATCTGCACGCAGGAGATGTCACATCAACTAACATAATAAATGGGGAAAACGCCTTATAAGTTTAAATTCTGTACAAATACAACATGTACGTATTTGAATTCTCCACACCCTTAAGGACAAAACCTGACTTTAATGATATATCTTAAGCTAAATTCGGAATTTAATTAGTTTAAACTGTGGGGTTCTGTCTCAAAGGCTTTTTAGGTAGGTGGGAGCATCGCTTTCAGGAAATAATAGGTCAACTTAAGGCTTTGAAATGGGATCCTGCTGTCTTAAAGAACTAGTGTGCACCCCTGAAGACCTTTCCCAGTGCACACTTGGTACCAGCACAGAGGGTTCCTTGTGCAACTGAACCAGCTCTCAGAGCCTCTAGCAAACCATCTCCGGCTATGGAAGGAGCTGCTGGTATCAGGCAAGCTCTTCTTGTTTGTCACTATTTTCCATGTTACATTGCAGGGCTTTAAAGTTTATTTTAAATATTTAATTTCTTTTATTTTTACAGTTTGATATTTTACTTTTTCAATTTTCATTTTCTGAGTACCTTCATTTAAAGAATTTGGATGTTTTCTACTGTCTTTTACAGATTAAGTGATCTATTCTTAAGTGCAGGAAATCATTCTTTGAAAAAGTGAATTGATTCGAACCTTGTTACAGCATATGTAGTCATTAACCTGACAAGAAACTACTGAACATCTTGACAACTTCTGCAGGAACGCCCACTTTCAGTAGCATCAAACATGTTACATCCAAAACAATCACAAGGAAGTTGGATGCAGGCCAGGAAGCCAGCGTTTGATCATGTGCCCTTTCTGACGGGCCCAGCAGAGAACTTGCAGGTGAGCTGCAAATCTGCAGTGTCTGTCACCGCACCTTGACAGCCCCAGGGTGCCTTCTCCTCCTCTAGAAAAGGTGAGTCTCGGGGGCTGGAGAGATGGCTCAGTGGTCTAAAGCACCTACTTAGAACAAGCTTAGCAAAGCACAGGGACCGCGGTTCAATCCCCCAGCACCACATGCCAGC
>NW_004524677.1:1375182-1426711 GCF_000260255.1 Octodon degus
ATACAAATTAAAAAAAAATTAAAAAAAAAAAGAAAGAAAAGGTGAGTCTCATTCCAAGAAAGCATCCACCATGTCCCTGTCTCCAGTATAGGCGCTTTCTGAATTCATGGGTAAGGCTGGGATACGAAAGGTTTTTCTTTCAAAAAAATATCTAGTGTTTCAAAACTGACACACTTTCAGAACATAGTCTCTATGTTTCCTCTTGTTTTTAAATGCAATCTTTGGAAAAGAGTTGCTAAATCAATAGTACAACTTTGATAGACTACTTGGAGATAGACTTAAATTGACAAATATAAAATAAGGATAGTTATGGATTCACAAAAGAACAGTCAACAGTTATGAAGCAATACCAACAAATGGAGGATTAAGAATTTTTATTCCAACAGAAAGTTTTAGGGATAAATTGGTAGGAGCTTACACCAGACTCACCTGGATCCAGGATTGACTCCTGTTTTTGCTACTTGTTAGTATGTGACCATAGAAAAGTGATGAAAGTAAATCTGTTAACTTTGCAGACAATGTATGCAACACTTCTGCTTTCTAGAACAAAAGCAAAGAATGTGATAGTGTAGTTTACTGAAAGCGTTTAGTACCTACAAAATGCATATATTAAATGTGTACATATGCATGTACATATTTTCCCTATATATACATAAATTGAGACCTTGATTCATAAAATTACTTCTCCCGGAACTCTATTTTTTAATAACCACAGAACATGGCCTAGGTTTTCTTTTCATTGGCATTCACTTCAGTAACGAATCCACAGAGATAAGCAGTACATGACCAGAGAGTTACAAGGAACACAGACTGTACATGCAAGTTTCTCTCCACAAAGGTCACATGTATAGGTGCCTGAATTAGGAGTGTGCCTCAGGAGTTACGGCCACTCTGTTTGTAAAAGAGCAGAAGGATTTTTTTTTTTTTTTTTTTTTTTTTTTTTTTTTTTTTTCTCCGAATGTCTTCAGGGCAGGTTTGGCTGGCTTGAGTTGTAGGAATCGAACCACAGCAACCTGAGCCTGACTGCTTTGTGGAAGCAGCCACTTAAAGAACTGAGCTAAGGGGCAGGCCCCCATGTAAAAGGGAAGAATGTAAAATTACACACTGAAAATATGAAGAGCTTCTCTCCACACTTCAAACAGTGCTCTTCAAGAGCACAGTCAGCTTTGGCTTTGAGACATCCTTTAAATTTGCTTGTAGTCATATGATCTTCATAAAAACCCTCCAATTTTCATTTGTCCAAACTATCAGGTTGGTCAAATGGATTATTTTTATTCCTGATTGAGTGCTAAAATGAAGACAGTAAAAATGTGTATTAATATTCAAGTGAAAGGAACCACAACCAGCGTGAGAGAAGACAGAGGAAGTCTTCAAGATGCTAAAACTGGAAGAAAACCAATTAACTTGGAAAGCAGGTTAAATGTAAACACAGCAGACAACCTGCTGTGTCTTTATTTAGTATTGGTGAGTGGGAGAGAAATGTCTATTTCATTCATGATGTAAACTAACCCTTGCAACAGACATGCACCTATTATCATACCCAAAACACTCATTCCTTCCCACGGGTTTTACTTTCATTTCATCCATCTTTTGCTTCAAGTTACATGTCTTGGTAGGCAGGAATAATGATAATTCATAGTGATAATTCCTGAAGCACATCTAAGTTTTGTTTGAAAATTGGAGATCCCTGCCAAACCCCAATATCTTTATCTACTGATGACAATGCAAATGTCAGCCCACTGATAATAATCTACACACACACTCTCTCTATCCTAGACAGTGTGGGATATGTAAATAATTACAAATGCAGTCTTTGATTTTAAGATGTAAATATAGTTTGAGAAAGTGTTATTTACAATTGTTTCTTTGGAAGTGCCAGAAAAGCAAACAAACAAACAAAAGAATCCCTGTGGGTTAAACAAGTGTATCAGAGGGCTGGCCAAATAGCTCAGTGGATTAAAGCACCTGGAAGCAGGCGAAGGGGCCAGGGGTTCCATCCCCAGGCCTGCCAAGCCGGCCCTGCCCCCCTACCCCAGGGAGCACTGAGATGGCAACTGAGACTGGACATGGAGGTGTGCGCCTGTAATCCCAGCTCTTGAGAGGCTGTAAACAGGAGAATCACTGAGTCCCATCTAGTAGTGAGACCCTGAACATCCTGTAGACCCTTCTATAAAATTACAAAAAAAAAAAAAAAGAAAGAAAGAAAGAAAGAAAAGAAAAGAAAAGAAAAGAAAAGAAAAGAAAAGAAAAACAAGTGTATGTTTCCCTGGACTGCTGCACATTAGGAAACTTGGTGAACACAGAGATGTTTTCTCTCATGGTTCTGGAGGCCAGAAGTCCAAAATCAAGGTTCTGGCAGGGTCGAGTTCCTTCTACAGGTTCTTCATGGGTTTTCTCTGTCACCTCTTCCCAATTCTGGCAGTTTTCAGCATCCCTAGTAGATGTATCACTCCAACCTCCACTGCCCTCTGCACCCTTCCGTGCCTCTTTTTGTCTGAGTCCTCTTGTTGTCTGCCTGTGTCTCTCCTCTGTGCCTCCTACAAGGACACGTGCCACTGAGATGCTTAACTTAATAAGATTGCAAAGAGTCTTTTCAAATGCAGTGATGTTCACAGACGCCAGAGATTGGGATGTGGACATGTTATTTTTCAGGCCAAAGATCAATCTACTGCAAAAAAAAAAGGTAAAATTTTGTTTCTCTTATATAATACACAGGCAAATAGTCAGAGGTCAGTATGATCTCTACACTGCCTACAACTCATACTCCTGCTGTGTGGTTTTTCCACTTAAAACAGCTTCCTTTCTCAGGACCGTCTTATCATCCAGAATGGTTTACACAGTCATCACATGTGACTTTGAGGCAGTAAGAAGGAGGAATAGAGTAGGAGAAGATAAGAATCAACATTTAAGCTAAAAAATGAAGCAGTTTTTGCTGAAGTTGTGTATACACACAACGAAACTTCCATTGCTCTAAAGGACCATCAAGTAGCCACGCTGAGAAATAAGAAAAGTTGGGAAGTGCTCGTAGTCTGGGCATTCATAGGCTCAGCTGAAACTGGAGGTTTTGAATAACATTTGGAAAGTCAACTGGCAGTTCCTTGCAGGGGATCTGGCAGAGGACCGTCTGGCTTGCTAACCCAGCACTTGCCTAGCCCTTTGGTCCTTCTCTACTTGGTTACAAAGGCTCACTCTCCTACCCAGCCTGGATGGTCACGACGGCTATGTGAGCCAGTGTGAGCTAAAAAAATCTTAGACAGTAACTGCCCCAGGCTTCCTTGGGAAGCCTGACAGAAAATACTACCACGAATAATAAGCATTTCTGATAGAAGACAGGATGAGGCTTCTGCTTGGAGCTGGAGTAACTATCTTGTCATGCGACAGTTTTCCAAATAAATTGCAGAGCTGCTGCCGCTGATATCCCAGACTCTCCATTAGATAAGAAGTATTAAATTCCAAATTTTAGGTCTTGATAAGCTAGATTTTTTGTTACATAGTAAACACATTTTTAAGCATTACCAGATATGAGACACATGCACATATTAAAGGATATTTATCTGGGGAAAACAGCACGTCAGAAGATTCCAGAAGGGGGCCTCCACAGCCCCGAGCGCCCAAAAGGACCTGGTTTTGGATCACTGTAACAAGTGGTAGGATTTGGCAATGAGGAGAGATCAGACTCGCAGATGGCTTAAGACGTAACTAACATTGCTTGATCCTTAAAATTGGACCACTGGGAGTGTGGTGATTACTTGTTACCTGCAACCACTTTGACTGGCACACGAGGACATAACAATGCTGCCTTCAGAAAACTACTTCATTGTAGTGGTAGTTTTTACCCACCTCAGGTGCTGTGCTGCTTGTGGAGTTTAACTAGAAAAACAGGACTCCAAGAGATGTAAGATTTACCTACAAAGTCAAGGCATTGTATGAGGAAAATAAGTTGATCTGAAAGATAGGCGAAGCAAGAAGGTCAAAGGTTTGAGGGAAGTGTGAGAGAGTGTGGGAAGATTCCTCGCAAGCACACTTCGTTCCCAGTTCCTTCCTCTTCAGGACAACACAGAACTGATGCGTAATTTTACTGAAGTCTTCTGGAGTAACATTTGGATTTCTTTTTAGTGTTGTAGAAGGTAGACAGCAAGTATTAACTGAGGGACAAGAAAGCTCCGATTTATTTTGGACAAATTGGGAAATATTTGTGTTCCTAAGAGTAAAACAATAGCAAAACTCAACAAATTCTAGACAGTAAAAATCCCAGTTATGATAACTCACAATTACTTGGGAGACACTCAAGGGAGTGATCACTGAGTAACTAGTGTTGAGTCACTCCAGAAATATTACTTCCTTAGAATAATAGAAAAATGGATCACACACACACACACACACACACACACACACACACACACACACTTAAATACATCATTGGATGTTGGGTTTTTTTCATGTTGCAATCTATAATTCTCTCTCTCTCTCTCTCTCTCTCTCTCTCTCTCTCTCTCTCTCTCTTTTTCCCCTTCCCCTCCTTCCCCCCTCCCTCCCCCTTCACTCCCTCCCTCCCTCCCACCCTGTCTCTCTCTTTCTCCACCTCCTCTCTGTGCAAACCTACATAAACGTCCATCTTATCCTTCCATAAATGCAAGAGTAGGGATTCCTTACCTGAGCAACAGGCACCAGTTGCTTATTTGCTATACACTGACATCTGGTGGTCAGTGCTGAAAATTTCAGACACGGTGTCCCTGAGTTCCACAGTCTTAAGACCATATACCTAGATATATAACCTAGCATGAAATAAGAAAACCTACTGATTGTCTTAAAGGGTCTATGTCAACACTGAAGATTAAGTTACAGTTTATTATTATCATAGATATTCCTAATATCTAATCAATATGCTCCCTATCAAAGCAAACTGTGTTATGAAGAAAGTGATTTTACCTCAATCTGCATAAAATTAACCTTTTAAAATTCCATTCACAGTCATTAAAATAAAAGATAGCTATGCATATTATGCTTGCCTCCTAGACAGAAACTAAGGCTCATTTAAGTAAAATAAATCCCTCAGACTCACAGAGCTTTAAGTTACGTGCCAAAGAGGCAGAAGGAAAGACTCTTTCTAACCTGTCTCCCTGTGCTTAGGATGGGACAAAGCCACCTCAGTTGGCATGAGACTGAACTTTGGCTTTCGATGGTGGAGCCTCTTGGATTAGGCAGCACAAGGGTGCAGCAGCCCTTCATGCTGCCTGGGAAGTCCGGAGACAGCCCCAGCAAACCCTGGTGGGGTAGGTCGTGCCTTCCTGAAGCTCAGCACCCAGCCAGCTGCCCTGGCCATGTTTCTCTCCAGACTGGCATTTGAGCACCTGCAACACCTTCCCTTTGCACTGTGGTCATTTGCTCTGTGTCTGGACTTATTCTTCATCAGCTCCTTTTCTAGGAGGCACCACCGACTTCTCAGTAGACCATCGATGGTAGCTCGCTGTTTCCCCGCACGTGCATGTCTTCCAGAGTTAACCAAATGATGGTATTTAAGGTGACGCCTCTGGCGGCATCAAGATGACTTATGCCATTCACATCCACGAGACCTTTTCAGTCCTCAGATCTGCTGCAGTGATCTATGGAGCACAGAGTTGGTACTTAATTATGGTGATGTTTCAGAGGCTGATGGGCAACTTTAAACATCCTGCTTTAAGCTGATTAGGCAGTCCCCAGTTTCAGGGCCATAAAGGATTGAACCGCAGTGTACTGCATGCCTTCCATTCGGTATGATCTGCAGGTGTAAGCCCACATTTCTCGCATCCTGTCACAAGGCTTTGTATGTTGTGGCCATAATATTTGACCTTATATAAAACTACTGAAGTTTAAAACCAATTTTTTAAACCTTATTTAAGCCAAAGGATTTTATCTTGATTCTGTCAGTAAGTATTTCAGTGACTGCTAAAAAAGTTGCTTACATTCTTAGACTTGGGCAATGAGTCCTGAAAGCATTCCAGGACCCAAACTGGGATTTATTAATGTTGTAGTCATCTAAAATAATCTTGGAAAAATATGGCAAATATGTGCCTTGTAATGTTTATCTTTATTGGTCCATCAAAACTATTTAAAAATATATACACTTCAAAATTGATCTGAAAATGTGAAACAGTGTTTTTGCAATTACTAAATCACTACCACCCTCAAATTTCCTATTTTGTTGATTCCGTTCATCAGCAGAAGCCTAAGTTGGAATTAGATTTTAGGTAGCGATCTGAGGGTGCTACATTAACTTTACTTCAGCTATGTTTGTTCTGAGAGATGATTAATATAAACGTCAGTTTATTTGTAAACTAGGAATATGTGACACATAGAAAAACTAATACTACATTTCCAGAGCCTGCTTTCAGATGCTAAATTAACTTTAGTTAGGCAATGGCCACAAATGACAGCACTACAAATAATATTGCCTAAAGTGACAGACAATACAGTGACATCAGTCTCCTTTCAATGTTAAAAAGTTGCTTGTGCTATTTCAAGAGCTCAGCATATATATACATAAAACTTACATGAAATTTGGAACTGATCCCCAAAGACCCGTATATTTGACTGTTAAGTCAAAAGGGAGCCTGCAGTGTCAATCAAGCCCAATAATCATGCTTTACTATCACCGGGAAAGGAGTAGTGTGATAAAAAGGGTAAGGAAAGTATAAATCAGCTCAAGGAATTTGGAGCCAAAGACCTTCATTATTTAAAGGCAGATATTAAAATCACCAAGCTAATAAGGTCTGCTCAGGGACCTAGAAGTGTCAGCCAGAAATGTGGAAAATGTATCCCCAAAAAGTAACCTTTATTCAGGTTCATTTATAAATAATATTTATCTGTTGAAAACAGACTGTCAGTCTTTCCATGTAGCTTAAATGTAGTATTTAGTTAAATTCTCTGTACAGGGGACTAATTCATGCATTAATATTCATGGAATATAAATATTACAGTCAGATTTTTTTGGCCTTAGTTTCCTAGCTCTTTTATTATCAATGACTCTTGTCTCTCTGCCCCAATACTACAGCCTTGTTCATATCTCTTCCTGGTCCAAAGTCCTCCAAGATGCCTTATTTTCAATGGGTATTCCCACTTTATTCCTTCAAATTCTCAGCATCCTCATGCTATCTATAGATTTAGCATCCTCCACAGAGCCAAGGTTTCTTAATGAACAAGAGTATCTTAGCATTTTGGTATCTTCAGGGCCAAGCAAAGCTCCCAGTACATACACAAAAGTGCCCAGTATGGAGTTTCTGACATCTCTCTGCTCTGTCACTGTGTCCCCACACAAACTTGCCTCCCAGCCAGCTGACCAGCTTACTAGTGCTTGCCCTGCAGGCTCCCGAGTTGATGCCTCGGCTCATGCCATTTCTTCTTCTAGGAGTTTTGATTTTTCTTCACTCTTGGAAGTCTTTCTTTTCTTGTAACGGTCTATGAAACATGAATCTTTCTATTCCTCTAGCACCTTTTATGTTCCCTGGTTTCACTAAGCCAGATCTTAGCACATGCCACCTTGAGTCACCAAGTAGCTTTTTAATTCACAACCAGAAATCCTAAATAAGGCTAAGACTTCTCCGGGATGGAAATCACCTTTTAGTTATCTGGCAGTACTGCCCCTCCATCTGCACACTGGCGCTCCAAGAAGCACTGGTAGTCTGATGATAAGATAGCATAATAACAGAAAGCCTAATGTCCGACATCTCAGGTTCAAATTACAAATAGGATCCTGATAAATCGTAGGCCAGCGCAGGTGGAAAACATGTAATGCGCAAGGCTTTTGTGAAAGTCGCTGTTAGCCTTAACTTGAACCAACATGACAACGAGGTTGTGCAGCTCTGCCTGCTCCTGGCTGTCTAAAGGGAGTGACTCCCTATTTCCAAACACTATCAGCCCCTGATGCTCCTCCTCGACACCAACCTACAAGCAACGCCCCCACTGGACTGTGGACCGAAGCGCCTGAAATCTGGATTCTTGAAAAATTAATCAAAAGGAGAAAATTCTAGATGCCACTTTAGAGATTTAAGAGTATGGGCCTTTTGGAGCTGTAGATCTTGCAGAAATATAGCGGCTTAGACCTCTCCAGCACCAAGTCTGCACATCTAGAGAAGATCATCAGCGTGGACTGGTCCTTTGCTATGATGCTGGTGGTGCATCAGGCATTTGCACTCAAGGGGAATCCTCTTGCTTGGCTGTGAGGAACAGTAAGGCCAAAGTGGCCTACAGTGGTATCAAGGGAGTGCACTGAAGCCTCTGCCTTCCAGCGCCACCTAGTGGTAGTGATATTAATTCCATCTGCAATGAAGACCGGAAGTATGGTATCACCAACAACTGCTGGGCACAGCACGTCCTTGGGCCTTGTCAGGTCTTTCCCATGATCTTCTGCAGTACTGTTTGACCCTCACCACACGCCAAGAATTGCGACCAATCTGTAACCAGTCTTTTGAGCACCTACTGGTCGAATGCATTTCCTTTTTCTGAAGAAGAAAGTGAGGCTCAAAAATAGTCTGGATCAGCAAGAGAGGACTGGTCAGTGTTTTTACTGTGTTAAATACTCAGGCAGTCTATTCCTTACAACTTGATAAAAGATGAAACTGCAACATTCATGAGAGAAACTGGCTGGGGATTTGACTTTCACTGCATGGAAAGTCCTTGGGAAACAACTGCTTGTGTAAAAATTCTGCTTATTAAAGTGTAGGGGAAAGAGTGCCGCTTAGTCTCTACATTGGTTTATCTCCTCCATCCTCTTAGTCTCTTCAATCAAACTAAAGACAAGGCCCTTCTGTGATAAATGACAAAAATGTGATGTTGGATTCACAGACATTCTTTTTCTCAACCAGACGTGGGTATTGAATTATCTTTTATCTCACGTGCACTTAACTCAATGTGATCTCATTTGTGTTCTTCTAAACTAGATATATTTGAAGGAAGAGGCGAGCTACATGCTTCCAACATTTAGATCGCAGTCTAGCACACAGAAGGACTCGGTGCACATAAGCATAAATAAGGGTCTAGGTCACTGATATAGTTACACTTAAATTAAAACATATGTGGTTGTCCAGAGACTGATGATCTTGATCCTAGGGAGTATACTTCTAATTCTAATGTTTCTGTAGTCAGAACACCTATCCACTGGTCATTAGATTTAACATTGATAACGGTAGTGGATTTTTAAGTGGTGGTCACCTTGTTACAAACAGCTGAATTGAACTAGAGTAGTGCTGGGTACAGGAGGCCCACCTGAGCATTGTTACCAGCAGCATAACGATGAACAGGACATGTTGTTAGTGATGCTGTTTAGAGGAGCTGCTGGAGCTGTTGGAAGCTTCTAGTTCTCCTGGGCTGTTCTGCTAGAGGACCCTGTCATGCTGGCTTTCCCGGTGAACTTTGGAGAAGCTTAGGTCCTCATCTTCAGCATCACTTCCTGACTCTGCAGGGGAAGATGGTGCACTGGTAAGCCTTATGGAGAATCTTGTTGCATTGGTTTTCCTAATGAAAACTCAGCTCTCCTCATCACTGGAGAAGCTTGGGACCTCACTGTTACTGCGAATGGCTGTGGTACTTTTGGGGGAGCTCTGGGGCTTACCTTGAGCATTACTTCCTAGCTCCAGTTCAGATCCTTCAGCTTGCTAGCACAGATCCTTAATCCCACTTCCTAGTTTCCACCACTGACCTTTGGGCCTTTTCAGTACAGATCCATGAAGCAGACCTACATGAGACTTTGTTGTGGGCTCTAGGCCTCCAGATGGACTGGTGGGAGGCACTGTTATGAGCTCTAGGTTTTCAGCTGAACTCATGCAGGATATTAGGATGTAGGCACTCAGCTGGAATCTTTAGTGTTTATGTGTGTGGACAGACTTCCTGCACGTCATGTATGTGATTCTTGGGTGATTCACTATAAAATGCTATTATAAAATGTGTCCTGTATTATATTGTTCCTCTTGAAAAAACCCCAAACCACGACAGTAGCGTTGACTTTGTATGAAAGTATTAAAAGCAGTTAAAACTCAATCACACATAGTAGAATAAATGCCACCTGCAATTATAGAAAGCAGAATGTAAGTCCAAACAGAAGTCAGAAAGAGACAGGAGTCATAGCCTGTGATTACACGCGTCCAGGAAAGAGAGAGTGTATGGCTGAGAGTAAGGTGAAGAACTCATGTACATGGCATCTTCATGAAGAAGTCCACAGTCATTTCTTCTATGCCTTTCATCCAGTAATAAAACTTTTAAGTCTTAGCTATGACTAGAATATATATGTCATAGAATTGTTTTCATTGAACTCTCCACCTATTCACTCTTCTACCTGTGGATTTCGTTGTTGTTGTTTTCAAGTGTAAATCTGCTAAGCTCCCATATCCCATTACCCCTGTGATTTTTATGGTCATCTTTCAAAGTAGTTGCTATTCTTTTCTGTCTTCATTCATATTTTGTCTGAGCCTTCACATTCATAATACAGATTAGTCACTTTGGATATACAAAATCATGGGTCCATCCTAGTAGCAGTTGGCTAATTTGCAAATTGAGTTATTGCTCATATAGAGGACCAGGAAAGAACACAAAAGCATACAGCACAGAGTGCACCTGGAGTCTTACGCCAAGAGACACATTCAGTAGCCCTCACTGTGCTGACACCGTGCATGAGATGAGCGTGACCTTAATCTCAAAGGACAGCAGGCTAAGCTACTCACTTGCAGGGCAGGAAATAACCAGGCATAAAGAAATGTCTCTGATCTTCTGCTACCTACTTTAGGCTTATCCATAAAACCTATAGAAGCAAAGAGAAGAGAAAAATTGCACTAATTTCTAAGAATAGCCAGGAGAGCTGCTTACGTAAATATTCAGGGAGTCTGTGATAAGACAAAAAGACAGTATTATTTCTTAGGAATATATATATATATATATATATATATATATATATATGGAAAATGTTGTCGTTAATTTCCCTTTTTCATAGCATGATATTGAAACAACTGCATGTGCACCCAGACTCATCTGAGGAAGGATGAGTAGGTAAATGATAACAACATGGAGTGAATAGAATCGTGCTTGAAAGCCTAATCACTGCTCTCAGAAACTGTCATTTCCCTGTGAGTCTAAGGAGTTAATGTTTTCTAGCATGATTTTCCTAAAGAATCAAATCACTCCCAGAAAAATGCCACTTAAACAGGAAAAATAAAAGGAAGAAAGAAAGGGATTGACAAAAAGCAGGCCTGAATGCATAATGAATGCTTTGCCACTCAGTGATAGACAACCCTTAAAACAAAGCATTGTTGTGTGAAATGTTCTAGAGAAAGGCGCTCAAGAGTTTATCAAATGAGTTATTGGAAAAGAATTTTTTTAAATCTGCCAGAAATGTACCAGGCTATTATTGCATCTTATAAATTATTTATTATTCTTAGATATGTCATAAAGTCCAACACAAATAAAAGAAAAATGCTGACAAGACAGAAGTAGCATTGTGAGTTCGAGAGAGTTTCCCAAAGCTGTGCAGAAAAGTTCCAAGCACCTTTGCCCCCCGCCCTCCACATTTTCACCACTTATATGTTCTGCTTCTGTATAGTTGAAGGTGTCAGCACTTTATTTTCCCATTTTACTTTGCCTATTAAGAGAACAAAATCTCTGCCTATGTGTGTCTGTGAGAGCAAAGCAAGAGAAACTTAATGATGAAGAATTAAGTAAAACATAATACAGAAGATCAGTTTTTTAAAAGCATCTATTAATAGCCCTGCCCGGCTCATATGAGCTCTACAGGTCTCACTGCGGTTTGGGGAGCCTTTAGCTAATAATCTTACTCAATGACATGCTGAAGACCTGCTGGACCTTCATTCTTTTTTTTTTTTTTCCACAACAAAATGGTCCTTTATTTATACTTTTGCAGAGTTAGTAACATGTGACACAAGGTCACCTGGTGACTAATAGCTGACTTTAACCAGACAGAATGTTTATCTCAGGACTGAGGTAGCTTGTGCTGGTCACTCACTGCTATGATGGACTACTGGACTATGTTGGGTTATTTGCTTAATTCAAGAACCTATAATCTTTGGACTGGCGTCAAGTATGAAAGGGTCCTTTAAGACTTCTCCAAATAGAGCTTCTCTAAGCTCTATTCTTATATTCTTCTCTGCAATGGAACACTCATTTCTAACAAAACAAAGCAAAAAAGCAGATATGTTGGGAGCCATAGAAGCTAGGAAATTGATCAGATGTGTGTAGGCGGGACTGGGCCTTCATTCTTATGAAGCCAAGCTAATGAAATACCATAGAAATCACTTCGCAATAACAGTAGGAAGACATCAAATATCTGAATGTGACATTTTTTCGCCTTACTCACTTTCAAGGGCTGGACGAAAATGACCAGTTTAAGTAAAAGTAAAATTTTCACTTGACTATTCACATGACAATATACTATCTTTCATCTCTTGCTTTATTGTTTGTTATTAGTATAATGTAAGTTTTGATAATTATACTGTATAGCACTGTACTGTAGTGTTTCGGTTACTTTTCTCTCATTGCTGAAACAAAATACCCAACACCCAAAATTAAGGAAGGAAAGGTTTGCTTAGCTCATAGTTAGTGGAGGTTTCAGTCCATACATGGCCAGCTGCAAAGAGGGAAGCCATTCATGGCAACAGAAATCAGCAAAGAGCAAAAGGCAGTGCCTGCAGCAGCGAGTAAGGTTCCCTTTTGTCCTTATATTGTATTCAAGATATCCACCCCAGGGTGGGGTGTAGCACTCAGAACCATAATCCCAGCACTGGATCATGAATTAATCACAGATTACCCCACTGACTGCATGAGGCTTTGGGGGAACAAGTAGGCACAAGCCATAACATGTAATGTTATGTTTTGTCATAGATTACAGTACTCCATGTAAGAGTTAAACAAATGAAAATAAAGACATCAAGTTGAAGTTTCTTATGACCATTTGCTTATTCTGAATTTTGGTATGTATACAATATATACTTCATCATTTAACAACCAATTTCACTAATGACCTAGCTGCAGGAACATGCCTTGTTTGTTAACAAGGGATACTATACTTAGTTCAGGTTCTAAAAGCATATTTTTCTCCTTCATGATCTTAGCAAAAAAAAAAAAAAAGGATAGAAGTACATTCCAAGTTTCAGAAGGATATTCTGCTTTGTGGATTTTATAATTTTCTCCATGGTTTGCAGATTGAAAATACTTCATAAATAGCACATGATTTTTAGGAATATATGTGTGGAGTGGAATGGGAGAAGAGGTCTTTTCCTACATCTGAGTGCTTATAAATCTCTAGGGCACTGAATATTATACCACTTTATCTTATCTTCTTCTCTTTCAGTGATTTATGGGCAGTCACATCTCTATTCTTTTGTAGGTGGGAAATGATCGATCTTAACTATTTACCATGTAACTCTTATTCATGAGCCAAACAAATCCAAGAAGCAAACACCTACTGTAGATTCTGGTGTCTCGAAGCTTTTCTGCTTTGATTTTTCTTAATTTTATACCTGAATAAAGTCACTTTTGACACATATTTTTCCAGAAATATTCCTATGTGCTTATAAAAGGTAGCACTGCAATGTTCAGATGAGATAAACTAAAATTTAGATAGTCTAATACTGAGGAGTGTTGAGGCATTGAAGGTGGAGGGAAGGGAAAAGGTGAAAAAAGAACAGAAGAAAAATATGGAAATGAAGCTTTTCCAGATAAGGAGAGGAAGACGGGTTGAAGGAACGGGAGTGGAGGGGGAAAAAGAAGAATCAAGATACATCACGTACAGAGACAAACTCCCTAAGATGAATGTAATGTACCAGTAAAATTAATTTTCTTTTGAAATAGATTTGTACTATGCTGCTCAGGCTTGCCTTGAGCTCACTTTGTAGTCCAGGCTGGCCTCAAATTCACAATGATCCTCCTGACTCAGTCACCCAAGTGCTGTGACTACAGGTGTGCACCACCACGCTGGGTTTAGAATAATTTTTTTAAAGTAACTTCATTTCTAAGTGGTGTAAGGGATCAACATCTCAAGTAGAAGTGCTTTTTCACACTATACTTTTCTTTTTTAAAAACGAAGTTTTAACATTAGAACTTTTCTCTTGGAGAAATTACTTCAGGGCTGGACTCTTGTAAGAATTTTAACTGTAAAGTATATATTTACCTTGTACCTATTTGTGAAAATGGCAATCAAGCTTGCTATTGCTTTTTATTTAATTATCCTTTTAAGGATACATACCAGTGGTATTTTTGAACTAGATCTCAGATATTTATATTACTGGTGAAATAATTGATTGATATGCATACTGTAAAGCTAGTAGATCTTAGTTGTTGGCAAGTCTTACACAGTTATTACATTGCATTGGCAGACTGAATCAATTATTTGAAGTATCCCTTAATGACAAAAATCAGTTGATCCAGTGTAAAATTTTACAGTAATAAATGTCAGGCCTAACTGTGAGTTTTGCTTTGTAGTGTAAGTAAATTTATGATAATTTTCTCAAGCTGTCAACACAGTATATGAACTTTTGTGAGCTATGAATTTTATAATTAAGATTTACATGTTATTACATGATTTTTATATGAATGATACATTGTTTGAACTCTCAAATGTCACTAGTTTATTACAATCTTACTTTAAATTATGCATTATTCCTAAAAGAACTTTTTTTTTAAAATTTTAAAATTAAAACAGCTTTAGTCAGATACTATTTTTTACAAATAAAAATAGAATTGTATAAAGGCTAAAAAAAAAGGAACTGTCAAAGAAATACAGATACAAGGTGGAACTCAGTAGAAAGCTGAATTTGCCCATGAAAGTCACAGAAAAGAGCAAAATATTTTAATGTTATACTTTTACATTTCACCACTTCCAGAGTACTAGAAACAGTGTAGAGCATGGGGAAAATGCTGCAAGGCTGATGCGGAGATGTTTCTGAGAAGAGGACACTGGGTAAATACGTCCCTCGAAACTACAGCCTGTGCTGTTTTAGGGTTCGCACATCGGACTGGGGCCACTTAAATTTTTCCTTTACTTTTATGTCCTTTAGGGTCAGGTTTTGATTCTTCCTCTCTCTCAGGTCTCATTGTCTGTTATTCCACTAGGACTCCTAACTTTATCTTGGTGGAGATTCACACAGAGGCTCCTTAAATGCTTACCAGACTTCTATCTTCAGTAAAGAATTCTGGGTATTTATTGTCCACAAACCAATAGCTCAGCAGCAGCATCCTCAGCCCCCACCATCTTCACCCCTCTAAGGGGCCCCTTAATTAGAGAACAGCATTGCTCCACTTTAGCACAAGTCCCTCCTTAAGACAGAGTTGTATACTACATTGTTCTTTATTGAGAAGGTAGCTACTAGCTAGCTTCCCATCCTTCTTTCTAAGTGGTAGGTCCATGGACTTCTTGTTTGTAAGTTCCAAGCAGAACCATTGTCTGGGCAATTTTATGTCCACTGCCTACACTACATCATTTTATTGCATGGTGACTTCCTCCCCTCAGTGCCTCCCATCTCTTCTAGTTAGTTGTTCCTTGCCATTTACTGTCTTTCCTGGTGAGTTTATCTGCCAATTTATTTATGTGGCTTTGGGGAAATGACATCATCTTGCAAGTCTTCAGTAGCTCTACCAGTTAAATGTAGGTGTCAAAAGAATGTACCAACAAATGGCTTGGAAAGCCTTCAGGTAATACACACCAAGCATTTAGCACGGTGATCAGTTCCTAATGGTGATGCTGTTGACATCTAGAAAGTGTGTATGCTGTTCCTACTCATTGAAAGAAGTTAGTTGAGTCACATCTACAACACGGCATGAGACAAGAAAGAATAAAAGTATCATATTTCTGGATAGAATTTCTTCTCTATAAAACATAGGTCTGTTCCATTAGTTATGATGAGAGTGGTCAATAACAGGCAAACATGACACATGTGAAGGTCTATGACAGAGAAATGCTTGGGAAAGATCATGTTCCTGTTGGAATGTTCAAGGGCTTCTTGAGAGAAATCATGGCAGTCAGGCATCTTAAGAGGAGAAACTCAAGGACCCACTGGGACTTAATTTCCTATGAGATGGGGATGTCTTTGTGGGATCCCAGTAGAACTTCAGATAGCTACTTTGGTGAGCTGATCACTTTTAATGTTTTTATTTTCTATCACTATTTCGTGTTTTTTTAAAAAAATCTTAAAAGGAATGTGATAAAAGAACAACTTAAAAAAATTGGTGAGCAGAGGATTGGAAGTGAAAGTGAAAGACACAGGGCAGAAAGGGTTTCCTTTGGCTGTTGTAGACTGGGGACATTTGTAGATGGAAGATCCTGAATGGCACTAAAGGTTTGTTTTGGCTCATGGGTGTAAATCTAGAAGAGGACCATCGAGAGTGGGCTTTTTCTCAAAGCAGTAGGTTTGTTATTAAAATGCTGTAAGTAATGAGAATTCTTTCCCAGACTACACCAATGCCATTAACCACTAAGTAGAAAGTACCGAGAATGAGCACTTCTTCTCAAGATTGGTTACTACTTATATATAGAATCACAAGTGACCAATTACTCTTGAGTCAAGACTTAAACTCAGTTCTGTTTAGCTGCAAAATTCTGAAATAATAAATTTAAAGAAAATCATAACAGTATTTACTACTTAAGAATCAAAATAATTTTAATGTGCATATAACTGTTATCCATATACTTGTAAAAATGGTAATCAAGGGCCAGCCAGATAGCTCAGCAGATTGAAGTTCCTGCGTAGGCAGACATAGGCACCAGGATTTGATCCCCAATGTACCATTCCTGCTCCACCCCCTGGGCTTGCTGAGACGGTGATTGAGACTGGGTATGGAGGTGCGCACCTGTGATCCCAGTGCTAGGGAGGCTAAAAACAGGAGAATCACTACAAGTCCCATCTGTGTAGTGAGACCCTGTACAAAATACATTTTTAAAATGGTGATCATAACTTTTTAGGATCAAATATGTGATAGTATAAGAATTTTAAAAACTAGAGATACAATGTCAATTGATAGGAAAATAAAACCAGAATTTGAGTGCAAGCTAGGTTGTGGTAGTGTCTTCATCCTGCGTCATAGCCAGCCAATCGATACCATTTTATTGTTGCTATTTATGAACCCTGTGAAAATTGAGTCATTTGAAATAAACTATAAATTCTTAAGTATTTCAAAATCAAATTTACCAAGTATAGAGAGAATGATAAGACAATTCTTCAAAATCAATGGAATCTCACGAAAGCTGATGATCACCGTTTTTTTTTTTTTTGTTTGTTTGTTTTTGTTTTTGTTTTTGTTTTTGTTTTGTTTTTTGGTACCAGGGATCAAACCTAGGACCTTGTGCTTGCCGGGTAAGCACTTATACCACTGAGCTATCTCCCTGGCCTTTTAAAGCTGATATTTGAAAGAAAATTTATGCCACAAAAATAATAGAAAAATCTAGGCAAAAAAAACCCAAACAGTTCAAAAGAAAATAGAAATGAGAGTAAAGATATATACAGAAGCATAATAAAACTGGTAGACAGCTATAAACAAAAGAAATTGCATCACTAGCAGCCTTATACATGTTAATAAAATTGGAAATTATGTCTGAGATTGTCTGATATAAAATGTTAGATATCTGGGCTACTTAAAATTACTTTTTGAGGTTCAGTGGGGAAACTCAAAGAAGGTTTTCTCATTTCAATATAATTAAAATGGAGGGTAAATTGTAACCTAATCTTGCAGATACCAGAAATGATTTTCCTTTCAAATAAAAACTAAGAGGTATGTGAAGAGTGTTAGGTATAGTAGATAAATAAAGATCCACTTCAATATAAGTATAAAATTAAAAATCATAAGGACAGCAACAAGAACTGTAAAGGGGACCAGGTTTTATCTTACCAAACTAACAAGCTAGCCAACCACAGTTCCATGGATGTATGCAGAAGAGGTAGGATGCTTTGGTCAGGGACAAAGGACTCGATGTATTTCACACTTCATCAGTTTTCTTCACCTCTAAAGTTCTGCGGAGGTGATATGGAGTAACCAGGTGAATGCTGTGAACACAGTATATTCATGCCTCATGTGAACACCCCAGAGTCAGGTCCCAAATCCTCCACAAAGGACTGTATGAAATACATCTAACTTTTATATGTCAAATGGAGGCCCTATCTTTATTATACAGGGCAATAAAGAAATCCACTTTCTGCTCTACAGGGAGATGCTGTCTTTGTTGTGTAAGGCCATTAGCTATACAAGCATTCCTAAAAACACAGCCTAGAACAGAGTTTGCTTATACCTCTGTTCATAAGATGTGCTAATAGGAGAATAACATGGAAAATTGCCTGTGAACACAGACAGATGCTCTGAGTTGCAGGCGTTGATGTACTGCTGTTCTGCATCTTACCTACAGAACTCCATGCAGCATGTTACAGGGTAAATGGGAGGCAGGAATTATTTAAAAATTCATAATTCTTCAAGCAATAGTCTAGCACAGCCAGTGGTATAGAAATGCAAGGGTTAATTATCTGGTTTTTAAGGAGGAAAAAAAAAAAAAAACACTACCAGCAGGCTGGCCTGAATAAAAATTATAAACACAGAAAATTGAGCAATAAAGAAAGTTCATGAAAACACATAGCAAAGTTACAAAATGATTATTTTAAAAAGTATTAAATGAACATGCTGATACAATGTATGATTTTCTAGTAAGAAGTGAATTATATAATTTTTGGCAGGTAGCTCTTTAAACCATTTGGAATAAATTTTAATGTATGACACAACAGAGGCCTTCAATTTTTTAAATATCATTTTTTTAAAACAGTACAGCAAATATCTAAACATAATTTATTATATAGTTTATCTTTAATGTACTTAGGGAAGAGTTTAGAAATTATAAAATAAAATCAAATAGCACAAGTTTTGAGGTTGTAAAATATGTACGACAGATTTATTCTAAAACATTAATACTGCACAATCAATCATAGAAAACAGTACAGCCTATTTCAGAGTTTAGACCTAACAGTCTGCCATAAGTGTAAGGCAAGAAATGCAACCTGTCCATAAGAAGCTGAATGATAAGGGGCCTGTTCTTTTGCTGCTTAACATTTCTATACCTCAGTTTTATTCATTGTAAAATAAGAGTCATAGCTATAAATACCTCTCATTAGAGTTGTAAGTCAGTAATTACAAAGGGTTAAAACTGCCCTGTAAACACTCAAAAAGGTTAATCATTACTATCGTTTATGCTTTAATTATTGCCACCTTTCCCTCGACATCTCATGTGTTCGCAGTAATTGCACCATGGAGATGCTATAATCGTGAGTGCTTCATCCACTGATAAATTCTGTAGGGCATGGCAGTGGGGCACTGGGGCCTTGGACCGACCGGGTGTGTTGTTGTCCCTGACTCCTCCCTTCATGTCTGCTTCATAGCTTCTGTGAGTAGAGAGCCTTTTCTCCACCATACCCCTTTGTCCTAATCTTTCTGCCTTGTATCCAGCCAGCTATGGATTGAGTGCATTAGCCAAAATAGACTGCTCTTCCATTAAGCTGTGGGTATTGGGTGTTTTGTCCTCGTGCTGGGAAAGTGACCATGACAGATTCTGGTATAATGAGTGGGCTCATTGTTATCACTGTACCTAGCCATATGGCTCAGAAGCCTTCTCAACTGGTTTGACCCAAACCTTTTGACTGGTTTAAGGGAGGAGTTTAGAAAGTTGTGGAGATGCAGGCTAGACCAAACCTGGAATGCTGAAAACAGAGACTTGTGAAAGATGCTGGCTGAAGCTCAGACCAGAAGGCTGGTAGGAATGCAAACAGCAAAGGTCAGGCTTAGACAGTTTGGAAGGGAATAAGAATTGTATTAGTGGAGGCAGGGAAATGGCTCAGTGGAATTAGTGCTTCCCTGGCAAGCACGAGGGCCTGAGTTCAATCCCTGGTTACACACACACACACACACACACACACACACACACACACACAGAATTGTATTAGCAACTGGACTAGATGCCATTCATGTTATATTCTCATAAGGAATTTGTCTATAGTTTACTTGTGCCCTGAGATTTTATATGAGGCTGAGTTCAAATATGGCAGACTAATTAATCTGGAGAAAGAAACTTCCAAGCTGCCCAAAGTTCAGACCATGGCATGCATACTGCTGGCTACTTAGTCAGGTCTACAAAGAGAATCAGGACCAAAAGCCAGCTTAAATCATTTGAAAAAGTCACAGATTAGCAGGAAAGGAAGATGTACAAAGAGAGGTAAGGGAGCGCTTAGTTGCTGAAAAGATTAGCTTTGTAAAGAAGCCAAGTACACTGCGTAGGACAGTAGGAAAAATGGCTTGAAGGTATCTCAGAAATGAGCAAGACCTCACCCATCACAAACTCAAAGGTATAAAAGCATCAGCCTTTTATTTGAAAAGAAAGCCCCTGGGCCCCTTGCTCCAGAAGGATTGTCTAGGGAACTGGTTCTCAGCAGCTCACTTCACAGTGAGTCAGCGTACTCAGAAGTCGCTGTTGCTGTGGTCCAAGGGGATAGCTGCTCCTCAAGCTAAATGTAGACTCTAGCATCACGCACACCGTTCTGGGTTCTGGGCATGGAGAATGTAGGAGTTGTGGAGTCCTGGAGGCTTTCATTCAAATTCCAAAACAAGATCTGGGAAACCATACAATGTACTCCTTGAGAGGGTAGCATGGGAGACTGTGAGAGTGAAGCCAAGGAGAGAACCCCCAATAATAATAAAAGAAATAGGACATGCCTGCAGAAGACACCCGGAGGCAGTGAGCAGAGCCAACCCAGGAGAGAAGCCATGCGCACTGTAACCAGTCAAGCAATAGGAGTGGGACTCTTTCCCAGCCCTTAAGAACTCACATTTTAACACAGTCTCTCCCAGGTGATAGACGTGGAGCTGCAGAATTTAGTGTTTGGCCTTATTCAGTTTCCAATGTTTCCATTCCTTTCTATGCTTGTTTGGAATAGGAATGCTTACTACATGTCATTATATTTTGGAAGTATTGAACTTTCTTTGTAATTCTTACAGGGGCTCACAGATAAGAGTTTTCCTTCAGTCTCAGAGGAGACTTTGAACTTGGACTTCTCAGTAAAGTCCTCTTAGGACAAAACTCCTAAGACATGGCTTCTCTTGCCAGGTATAGAGCTCAGCAGCATAAGCTCCTACCTGCAAGCACAAGGTCCTGAGTTCCATCCCCAGTACAAACAGACAAATTAAAGATGACCTTTGCATAATGTCATGGACGTGGCCCTTTAGGGCAACAGGGATGAGGATGAAGGTTTAAATCTAAAACGTCTGCACCATGTGTGTCCACTTCGCGCTCAGTAGCTAGATGTGCTTTAGGGACTGGTTGGAGGTGGGAACTGTGGACTTGAACTGGAAGGATGTTTTCTTGTCTCTGAAGTCTCTGTTCATGCTCTGCTTCCTGGCTGCCATGGGGTGAGCACCTTTCTTTCACAGTGTCACACTGTCATGACATTTCTTCTTAGTACCAGCTAACCATGGACTGAAACCAAAAACCAAACTAAATCTCTCCTCCTGTAAGTCATGAGTGTTGGATATTTATTGAGGGATGGGAAAGTTATGAATATACTGTCCTTTAATGTGGCATAAACAAATGAATGTAGATGGTGAAAGAAAAATGTATAGTAATACATCTAGGGACAAGTTGTTTAGTTTTCATTTATGAGAAATGCAGAAATCTTTAATAAAGAGAAATTGCTAAGAGACATAAGCTAATACACAGACATACACACATCAAATGGAATGGAAACTAAAATATTACAGTGTTTAATATTATTGATACTTTAATAAATATTAAAGCATCAGGTTTTCCCTATCAGAATGCAAAAATTAAAATATGTACAAGAGTATGTTTGAAAACTCTTACGTGCTACACAAAATACAAAAGGGCATCAACTTCTTGGAGGAAATATGTCAATATGAATCAAATCTTTAAACCTCTATAGAAATCTAACTACTCTGATATAACAGATAAACAGAGGGAGAGGCTTGTTCTGAGCTACTCAGAACTTTAACTGAAACACATAATTGGAAGAAAAGTGAGAGACATGCACCCTGAAACTATAATTAGGAAAAAGGGGAGGGACATGCACACTGAAACTACAATAGGAAAAAGAGGAGGAGCATGACCCTGAAACTAAAATCATTCTGACTTAAGAGATTTAATAAATGGGCCAGCCAGCCCACCCAGCTGCCAGTGGGCCAGCGAATTGGGATGACTGCCTACCACACTTGGAACATTAAAAGAAGATGAAACAAGCAGGATATACTAAAATAATGTGGCTAAATCATAGAATTGGGATATAAAGTTCCCTGCCTCTGCTGCCTTCCTCCAAACAGAAAATACTACAGTCCAGCAGTAAGTTCTGCCTACACAAACTGCTCCCACACTGAGGATCGACTAGTTTTCCTTTTGTTGTTTCTTTCTTTCCCTTTTTCCTTTTTTTTTTTCTTTTCTCATTTCTTCCCATTCCTTCTGTGCACTAGAATACTAACTAGAGCTGTCAGGAAGAAGATTAAAGACTACAGGGGTGTGTAGTAAATGAAAGCTAACCTCACCCTTACAACACTGCATCTCAGGTGTGTAGCTCTGGGCTGTCTCCACACTGCAATGCACAGGAGCAGTGAGGCACCACACAGCACCCTGCCAATGTACCTGAGGAGATACAGACACAGCAGAGGCAAGTAAAACTTGTAAAGCAGCAAACCTCAAATTCATGCAATGAGGAATGAAAAGTGTAAAATCACTGCAGATTCTGTGCAAATTCAGATCATCAATTCCTAATTTGAAAATCTTTACCTTAATAGGGTGAAAAACACAGA
The DNA here is from genome assembly GCF_000260255.1 of Octodon degus. Taxonomy (NCBI): domain Eukaryota; kingdom Metazoa; phylum Chordata; class Mammalia; order Rodentia; family Octodontidae; genus Octodon; species Octodon degus. The sequence goes on from NW_004524677.1 coordinate 1,397,995, forward strand.
AGAAATGGACAGTTATCTAGATATATATGCTAAAGCTGAATCAAGAGAATATAAAAAGTTCTGATTAACCCAATAACTGTCAATGAAATAGAAAATGTAATTAAAAACTTACTAACAAAGAAAACCCCATGTCCTCTTAGATTCACTGCTGAATTCTACAAGAAATTTAGAGAAGATTTAATGCCAATATTCTTCCAGAAAGCAGTACACTCTAACTCATTCATGGAAGCAAGAGTTACCATTACACTAAAATCAGAGAAGGATCCAGCCAGAAGAGAAAACTACAGGTCGATGTCCCTAATGAACTTACATGTAAGATATATAATAATAACAAACAGAATGCAGCAAACCATCAAAAAGAACATACACCATGACCAAGTGGAATTCATTGCAGGAATGCAGAGATGGTTCAACATATGAAAATTAATAAATACAATACATTATACTTACAGAGCCCAAAACAAAAATCACATGATCATCACAGCAGATGCAGAAAAATGCATTTGACAACATCCAACACTCGTTTAGGATAAACGACCCTAAAGAAAATCAGAATGTATGAGCTTTATTTCAATTAGATAAAAGCCACTGGTGACAAACCAACAACCAACATCATATCAAATAAACAAAACCTGAAAGTTTTCACTCTAAAATAAGGAACAAGACAAGGATGTCTATTATCACCACTCCTGTTCAATGTAGTTCAATAAACACCAGTCAGAGCAATTAGACAAGAGAAAGAAATGAAATGAATAATGACAGAAAAGCAAGAAGTGAAATTATAATTATTAGCAGATGATATGGTACTCTACCTAGAAAACCCCAAGAGTATTCTGCCAAAAGACTTCTAGATTTAACAACAAAACTCAATAGCATAGCTGGACACAAAGTCAACACTCAAAAATCAATAGCATTACTGTACACAAACAACAAACTCACTGAGTGAGAAATTAGGGAACCACATCCTTTATAATAGCATCCAAAAAAGAAATATTTAGGCATCAATCTAACAGAAAGGTAAAAGATCAATGTATTGAAAGTTACAGTACTCTGAAAAGGCAGATCAAAGAGGATATCATAAAATGTAGTTCTTGGGCCAGGGAAATAGCTCAGCAGCATAAGCACTTGCTTGGCAAGAGCAAGGTCATGAGTTCAATGCCCCTCAAAGACAAAAAATAAAATTTAGTTATTCCTTGTCCTTGTTCATTGGTAGAAAGAACCAACATTGTGAAAATGGTCATGTTCTCATGGTTGCTTTACCGATTTAATGCAATCCCAATCAAAATATTAGCATACCACACAGAAGTAGAGAGAATAGTTCTAAAATTCATCTGGAACCAGGAAAGACCTAGAATAGAAAGTCAATCCTCTATAAGAAAGGCAAGCCAGAGGGTACCACAATCCTGGACTTGAAATTGCACTGCAAAATTACTATGATAAAATCAGCATGGTACTCACAGAAAACAGACATGAGGATCAGTGGATCAAATTAGCAGATGGAAACCCAGCTATAAACACCTTAAGCCAACTATGTTGACAAAGAGGCCAAGCACATTCACTAGAAGAAAGATGATGTCTTTTATAAATGGTGCTGATAAAATTGGCTCTCTACCTGCCAAAGATTAAAACGAGACCCATGTCTATCACCATGCACTAAACTAAAGTTAATGGATTAAATATTAAATATTTAAAACAGAAATTCTAAATCTACCGCAAGAGAAAATCAATTGAAATCTTGAAGCCATAGGTGTAGGAAGAGAGTTCATTAACAGAATCCAGACTATATGGGAAATGCTTCAAAGAATTAACAAACTGGATCTAATCTTATTAAAAAGCTTTTAGTTCAAGAGAAATCATCAACAGAGTGAAAGGACAATCCACAGGTTGGGAAAAACTCTCTCAGACAAAGGACTACTATTGAGAACATTTAAGATTTGAAAAAATCAGAACCTCCAAATACAAAGACCCAATCCAATACTGGGCATCACAGATGAATACACACTCCTCAGAAGAGGAAATGCAAATACAAATACAAACTAAATATATGAAAAAAATGTTCAACATTATTGGTCACCTAAGAGATGCAAATTCAAATAACACTATCTCTCTCCATAAAGAATAGCTACCAAGAAACCAGCCAATAATAAATGCTGGAGGAGTTGTGGAGAAAATGGCATCCTTCACTGTAGGGGGGAGTACAAACTGGTACAACCACTGTGAAAATCAGTGTGGAGATTACTCAAAACCAATGATTAGAGGTTCCATTCAACCTAGGTCTTCCCCTTCTGAGTGTCTGCCCAGAAAAATTAAGAGCATCTTACCACAGTGATATATGTACATCCATGTTTATAGCAGCACAATTTGTAAAAGCTAAACATTGGAAACAATCCAAATCAACCAAGGCATGGATGAAAAAGATGTAGCATTTTTATACAACAGAATGATACTTAGCAATAAAGAAGGCTAAACTTGAGACCTTCATGGGTAAATGGATGCAACTCGAGATCATATTCATAAGTGAAATAAATCAGACTCACATGTATAGACATAGCATTGTCTCCACGAGTGCATAAGTTCTTTAATTGTGCAATACTCATTCTGAAATGAGAAGTTGTTCAAAAGGACAAAGGAACTAAGATGGGTGAAAGTGGGAAGGACATTAGGGAACAGGGAAAAATCCAAGTCCTGTATACTGTTCACATCTCTTCATTCATTGAAAAGGAAAGTTTGTACTAATATAGATTGGAGGAATTTTTATGCCCATATCTTGTGCCCTCGGTAGCTATTTTAAAGATAACAAAATATAATGGGCTGACTATTGTTTTTCTATTATTTTGTTGTAAAATGTTGTTTTACATTTTTCCAATAAAATTAAATTAAATAAGAAACTCTACTACTGTAATTTCACTCCAATGATAATTTTTTATAAAGGTTTGCAATGTTGTTTGGAGATATCTATCATAGTGTTATTTTTCAAGATTATTGGTCAAAGAATATAAACATATTACCAATATTTTAAAATATTTCTTTTTAGAAAGGCATCATTTTTTTCACCTTCATGTAGGCAATTTAACTCGCTAAGGCCATGAGGCTATGTGTTAGTCTCTTTTTTTGTGTGTGTGTGTGTTTATGACATGGTCTACAGAGTCTACAGGGTCTCACTACATAGATCTGACTCATAGTGATCCTCCTGTTTTCAGCCTCCCAAGCACTGGGATTACAGATGTGTACCTTCGTACCCAGTCTCAATTGCCATCTCAGCACAGCCCAATGGGGAGGGGCAGCAGGGCAGGCCCAGGGATTGAACTCGGGCCCCTGTGTTTGAACTCAGGTCCAGGGATTGAACTCTGCCTAAGCAAGTGCTTTAGTCCACTGAGCTATCTGGCTAGCCCTTAACCTATTTTACTGAAACTCAAATTCATGACATATTTGCCTTATTTTCCCAAATTGCCAGTAATACCAAACCTCCTACAAAGGAAAAACTTGGCTATATAGGTCTTTTTTTTCCCTTAGGTGCTTTTCATATCTAGACCATGCTACTTGGTACTGACTGATGGATAATATCTCAAGTATAATTTTCTACCATAGTTTTACAGACTTTTTAAAGGTCATGGGTCTCTCTCTCTCTCTCTCTCTCTCTCTCTCTCTCTCTCTCTCTCTCTCATCTCTGGCTCTCTCTGTCTCTGTCTCTCTGTCTGTCTCTCTCTGTCCCTCTGTTTCTCTGTCTCTGTGTTTCTCTGTCTCTGTCTCTGTCTCTGTCTCTGTCTCTGTCTGTCTGTCTCTCTCTCTGCTTTTTGGTACCAACAAGATACAATATGAAATGATGTTTCCCAAACGTCAAAGAAAAACAAGAGGCCCAGGTGCTTTAACCGCTCCTGCTAATCTGTGCAAGTCACAGTGCAGAGGATGCTGAGACATGGAGAAAGCCTGTTGGGAGAACGTCTTCCTTATCACTCATATTTCTGATTGCCACTAGATTGGGATTAATGCCAATTGTACTGAGTAGATCATACTGAGAATCTAGAAATGGAAGATTGAGTAATGGTTGATTAAAGTTAAAAGGGGTAGAGAGAAACCATTCTCACTCTTGCTTGTACTATTGGGGCATATTAGAAAAAGGCAGCAGCTTCCTGCAATATTTTCATGGCATTGGTCCTAGTGTCCAAAAGCCAATGTACCTAAATTCATGCTATATTTAAATTGAACCCTACCATTACTCTTTTGCATTCCTGCCTATATTAATGGGGATTTCCACTCACTTCATCAGGCCAGCGATCCAGATCTGCTACTTAGGGCAAGTAATTTTGTAAGATAAGACCACAGAGGAGGTGTCCTTAGTCATGAGGAAGTGGGCTGAGAAGCCACAATAAACACCTTTGTTAGGTACTTAATTTCCTGATAGTGGTGACCTGACCTTAGATGACAGTGAGTTTGGCAGCTCAAGTTTGCAGTGCAAGGAGAAAACTGACACCCTCTCTCTCATCTTGCCTACTAGAGAGGAAAATTCATTATTTAGGTTTTGACATCTGTTTTATTTCCTTGTTGCCTCATATACTTCTTTATGTCTCATTCTTATATATATGAATTTATTAGGAAACTTTTAAATAATGTAAGGAAGCTTATCTGTGTTTTAAACATGGCATGGGTCAATAGTCTTATTTCCTAATGTGCACACATTAGTAAGCTTATTTGCAATGAGACTCAGATTGTATGGAAGGCCTCTATGAGGAAAAAAGTCAAAAATGACTTCCAAGTCTGTTTTAACCATTGACCCAGAGACAGGTGTTTATTACCTCCCTGCCCGGTAACATATCTTTATAGTAATCAGTTTTGAACTTTAATTTATTACCCATCAAATGTTGTAGAGTTGCTCCATTTGTTTATTGTAGATCATTCTTGTCTCCATTAGCAACTATAATATTAAAAATAATAATAAATGGTTTTAAAAAATCTAAAACACTATTTCTTTTTTAATAATTTTATTGAGAATCAAATATCTGGCAAATCTAAACAAAAAAAGGGAATACAAAGGAAGGATCATTTTGTATCTGTACATTCAAAATAGTTAGGTTAGATATACAGCTACTTTCTCTTAATTCAAGGAGAAGAAAGATTTGTACTAATAGTGTTTAGACAGGATATCCTGTCTGCATCTTGTACTATGAATAACCACTATGAAGACAACAATATGCAATGTATTAGTTATTGAAACTGTCCTACTAATTTGTTTAGAACATTATTTCTGGTTACGGAAGCAATCTTAAGTGTTGCTTCTCTTTGGCCTCTCCACATCGAGATGGGGCAGGCTTTCTTGGCAGCTGCTCTTCCTAGCGGTGGTTACTCTAGTCTGGCTGTATAGTAGCACAAATCAGAATTCTGTGTTTCTAAGTCTTGTTCTCGGGTTCCTGCTGTAATCTTGCTTGACCTACTTGGTCACCACGCAAGTGCTGTGAGCATGAATTGTGGGTGCCTTGCCTTCCCCATCTACCATCTGCTCTCCATGGCCCACCTAGGCATGTCGGAAGTAGGCAGGTTGCTATCTGCAAAACCATAACCAATAACAGCACCTCCAAGAACAGATGGCACTTTTCTACATACATTTTATTTAGCCCCGCTTAAGGCCTTTTACTTCCCCTCATCTTCTCAATACAGCTTTCTTTTTATTCCATGCGGTGAGGAAGTCTTGTAGTTGGAAATCTCCAGACAAACACCAAATAGAAAGAGAGAAATAAGTGTCCCAAGTCTTGAGTCTGAGTCACTCCCGAGCATGTGAGCACATTTGTGCAATCTAGACCTGCACGTTCACCTAATGAATGCCATTTGGAAATTTGGCTCCCAGTGCTGCCTCCTAAGGAGGTGGAGTGCCAAGAGGGGACCTGCTGGGGGGAGGAGCCAGAGAGGGCGAGGCTAATTGTTCTCCTCACATTGCTCAGATTAGATTCTATCTGCCTGGAACTGGGGTGGGGAAGGGGGAGTTTGTACCAGAAACAGAGCATCCGCAGAATCAGATGCAGGGACAGAAGCTTCTTGAAAAGAAAACAGGAAAAACTGTGTAAGGTCATCTTAGAAAGAAAGATGCAGCCTTTGGCTCTTTGACTCAAGAAGGGAATTGGAAATCAGAGCAGCAAAGAGTTCTCTGATAAGAACTATGACACCTTCTGATCATTTACGAAGGCCAACAGAGGAATTTCCTTGCTAAACTGGTCAATAGATTTGAAAAGAGATACCTCAGCGGGTTCGCAAGGAGCATTCTAACCACTGGGAAGATCAACTTGTCAAAAACTCAGGAAAATATTTTAATAGGAATAACTAGTGGCATTAGCAGCATTATTTTCATCTGACAATAAGGTAAGGTACCTTAGGATTTCCACTAAAGTACTATGGTAAGTGAACTTACAATATGTTCTGTTGGTAAAACTATATTTTTAAAGACCAAATCAAACTCAGCAAATCGCACTCACAGAAACTGTGCTGAGATATCCATCCTTTAATCTTAATATTTCAAGGGCTCCTGTATAAATACTAAATGATAAAATTCCTAAAAGTGAAACCCATATATTCGTCTTCTATTCTTCCTTCTGAACTTTTGTTCTGCCCGTTCTTTCCTGTAGTTCTATCATTCTTCTTTGCTTGAGATAATCCCTTAGTAGCGAGTTTCACTTATTTTAATAAAAAATGAGGAAGCAATAGAAAGTGTTGATTTGTGACTAAAAGATTCCTTTAAATTATGTGTATGTTTGAAACATAACCCTTTCCCTAGACTCTGGGACTGGAATGAAATAGATATTTCTCACTGGTCATTATCTCTGTTGTCTCTGGCCATGGACCATAGTTAAATAAACCTCCCTGGATTTGTCTTACATACCATGTAGGATATCCTAACACTCTTCATTATTAAACCCAGCTGTGAGCTAACTACTAGGACCAAATTTTTCTTTCCTTTAACTGTTCAGCAAATATACCAGAGTCAGATCTTCCTGTAAATACCTGAGCCTGTTCTTTAGTCTTAGTAAATAAGCCATGGATTTGTAATGGAAATGTTTTATTTAATCAGAATGCTTGGTTTGTCATATTGTGTTGTGTAATTTTTTTCTACTTTTAAAAATGTACCTCAGGGTTTCCCTTATGCAATAAATCTTCCTAACCTTTTCTTTCTTTCTTTTTCCACTTTTAGTTCTTGAATATTTATTTTATGTGAAAATACAATCAATGATATTTTAAAAAGAATAATATTGGATTTTATATTGTACTTTTCACACCCAGGTTCTCCCCAGGGTTTTTTTTTTTTTTTTGCACTTTGTACATTAAATTAACAAAAAGTGTCATGAAGGTAAAATACATTAACTGTGGCATGTTCAAAAAGGGTTCACTTACGAGCTCAAACTTCGAACATTTCTTTCCAAAAGAAGGAATATTGGTTAAAAGGCTCTAGCAAGAAAGATTGCTGGTTTTATTTTTAGAAGTTTTGTTTTTAGAGAATAATTCTAGCCACACATACGCATGATCGGATCACTGACTGAGAACTTGGGTGGATACCAAAATGGGTGAATGCAAAGAGAAGAAAACACCACGAGGTGGGAAGAGAGCATCTTGGGTAAATACACAATCATGTTGAATTGAAAGAAGCACTATCTGGACTGCATATTTTGCACTTGCAATGTAATTCTGGCCTTCTAGTTCATTACAGGAAAATTCTGAACATGTCATCATGAAAAAAAAAAAAACAAAAAACCTTTAGTCTAAAAATAATTGGTGTTAGTTTTTGTAGGCATCTAGGCTCAAAACTGTTTAAGTTTTCAAGGCATAATAGTTTTTGTAGGATCTGAATTCAAGAGGAATGAGCCTCCCCTTCATCGGAGCCTTGTTTTCTGCTGAACTGCACGGCCGTACTTCATGCGGTTGCCACCACTATCCCAGCACTGCTGGCCTCTGCTCTGTGTAGTCCCTTGCTCTGCTGAATTCAACTGCACTTATAAATCATGCAAATGGTTTGTTTGAATTTCCTTCTACTTTCTACACAAATGACATCAAAAATAGCCTATGTCTTTTTAAACTGGTGTTTTATTTCTATTACTATATGCACGTAACGGTCACATTAATCATGGGGGTGGTGCACGCAAATGGCGAAGCTAAATGATTGAGACAAAACCTCCGCCACCCCCCTCCATGTTTGCTCCATCTCTTGGCCTTCATCACATTTGCAAAATATCTGTTTGCCTGTTTCCTACTCTTTCTCTTTCATTTTGGTCTTGAAACTATTTACACTTTGAGTTCCTCGTGTAAGAAAATCTGTGCAGTACGTAAGCTTGTGGGCCTGATTTATTTCACTTAACATTATGGCCTCAGATCGCACCTTTTTTCCTACAAATGACTCAAACTCATCCTGTGTTATGGAGAGAAGTGCCCATTGTGTATAAATACCACATTTTCTTTTTCTACCCTTCTGCTGATGGACATCTAAGCTGCTTCCAAGAGTGAGCTATTGTGAGTTGTTCAGCTATAAACATGAGCAAGCATTCATTACTGTAATATGTTTTTAAACTCGGGGGAAGAGACTTAGAAGGGAAATATCTGGCTTGAATGGAAATTTTATTTATAGTTTTTTAAGGAACCTCTACCCTGATTTCCTTATGTTTGTACTAGTTCACATTCCTAGCAACAATGTACAAGGCTTCCCTTTCTCCAGCATACCCTCCAGAATTTGTTATTACTTGATTTCTTGATGATAGCCATTCCTCTGAAATAAGATGGAATCTTGGTGTTTTTTTTAACCCACATTTCTCTAATGGCTAGAAATGTTCAACATTTCTTCCTATAGTTATTAGGAATTTTTACTCTTTCTGAGAAGTTGTCTATTCACTTTGGTGACCTGTTTTCATTTGTATCTTTATTTTGATTATGGAATGGCCTAAATTTTGAGTTCTCCATACATTCTAGGTGCTAATTCTTTGTCCAAGATGTATCTGGATTCTTTTTTCCATTCTACAGATTGTTTTGTCACTCTGATGACTGTTTCTTTTGCTCTGCAAACCCTTTTTAATTTGATATGACTTCATTTGCTGATTCTTTATGTTAGTTCTTCTGCACTCGGGGTTCTGCTCAGAAAGTCTATCTTTCACCTGTGTCTTCAAGATATTTCCTATTTTATTGCCCCACAGATTAAGTTTAGCAATTAAATCTTTGATCCATTCTGACTTGAGTTTAGTACATGGTGAGATATATGGGTCTAGGTTCAAGCTTCTCCACATGGGTTGCCAGTTTCTCCAGCACCACTGGCTAATTTCTTCTTTGATTTCCTCAGTGACATGCTGATTACTCTAGACTGTACTTTTTAATTTCCATGTGTTTGCATAAGTTCTGTGGTTTCTTTTGCCATTGATTTCTGTTTTTCTTTTGCCATAGCTTGATAACATAAATGGGATAATTCTGATTCCTTTTTATGCAGCTGTGGCTTCTAGCAAGCTTCTCTCTCCTCTTTATATTATAAACAAGCTACCCTGGGGCTGCGGGTGTGAAACTCACACAATGTCCATGCTCTCCTCTTGTACAAGATGAGGATATTTACAAACTAAGAATCCTGGATCCTGCTGAGTCACTTAATTAAGCTTCTAAACTTCTCAACTTGACACAATGTGTCAACCAGTACAGTCTTACTATGCAGCTTGGACTCATAGTGATCCTTTTGTTTACAGCCTGCCCAGCTCTGGGATTACAGGACTGTGCCACCACTCCATGCCCAGTCTCTGTGGCTGGCTTAGCATGCCTGGGGGCAGGGCTGGTGAGGCATGTGTTGCCAGAATCAAAATCCAGTGGTTCTTGAACTTGCCTAAGCAGGTTCTTAGTCGGCTGAGCTATCTTGCTGGCCCTAGTTCCACATGCTGTTGAGAAGAACGTGTATTCAGTTGTTGGGTAAGATACTTGGTAGATATGTACTAAATGCATTTGAGCAGAGCTTTGGTCAACTCTTTAATTTTTCTAGTTGATGTTTATTTTTATAGTGGAGTTGTAAAGGTTGATGCACTATGTCAACTTGAGAAGTTTAGAAGCTTAACTAAGTGACTCAGCAGTTCTCCATCTTCCCATGTAGAGGATGGCTGTTTATGCCCTATAATGTTGTAATGGTTGATTCATTGTATGAACTTGAGAAGTTTAGAAGTTTAACCAAGTGACTCAGCAGGGAGTTTTCCTCGCTTTGTAAACATCCTCAGCTTGTGCAAGAGGAGGACACAGAGATAGGATGAGTACTATCAACAAACCTGCCCTAGGACGGCTAGCCTGCTTACCTTAAGGAGGAAAAGAGGCTTGCTTGCCTCTCACTTTCTGATCTTGTGGCCTTTGTTGCCTTCTGCCACCATGAACTGCTGCCCCCTGCCATGTGCCACCCTGCCTTGGAGCCAGCTGATAATGACTAAAACCTCCAGAAAGTGTGAGTTAAATAAACCTTTCCTTCCTTAATTTTGGGTTTTGGGTATTTTGTTTTAGCAACAAAAGAAAAGTAACCAAGATAGGTTTATTGATGTTCATATATATATATATATATATATATATATATATATATAATCATTTATGTCCAATAGTGTGTGTTTTGTGAGATTGGGTATAATGGTATTTGATGCTTGTATATTTATAATTGTGATTGCCTTCTGTTGAATTATTTCTTGAACCAACATGTAATGACGTTTTTCTGACCAGTGTTCAGTTTTGACTTGAAATCCACTTTGCAAATAAGCTAGTTATTCCTGTTTGTATTTTGGCTCCCACTACACTGAATATTTTCTCCATCCTTTTTATATTTAGTCTATGAATTTAATTTTGGATTAAATTTGTTCCTTGTATATAGCATACTGTTGAGTTTTGCTTTTTAATCAAATCTGCCAATCATTGCCCTTTGGTGGAGAAACTGAGACCACTCACATTGAGACACGTTACTGAATACTGACTAATTCCTGTCATTTGATTATTTTGCTGTTGCTGATTCCTTCCCCCCATTTCTTACCTTATATATAATTTCATTAGCATTGTTAGCTTCATTACCTCTTTCTAGGATATTATTGAGAATTCTTTGTAGAAATGGCTTTGGAGCCCTTAATTTTTAAGGTGCCCTTTGTCATGGAACAACCTTGCTTCTCCATCAATTTAGAAAGATGGTTTTGCAAGGTATATCAATTTGCATTGAAAGCTTTCTTCTATGGCTTGAAATACTTCACTCCAACCTCTCCTAGCCTGTGAAGTTCATGGTGAGAATTCTGCTGTAATTCTAATAGTTTTCCTTTTATAACTGTTCTGTTCTTTTTCTCTAAGACATTTTAAGAGTAATTTCTTCAATTGGACTCCTGGGATTTTGACTATAGTACATCATGGAGAATTTCTTTTCTGATTTTGGCTCTTTTAGTTGTTATATGAGTTACTTTCCTATGTTGAATTCTCTCTTCCTATTTAAAATTGTCTACTATTATTTCTGTAAACAGATTTTTTATGCTATTTATGCTTTCTTCTAATTTTTCATTCATTCCAGTTAACTTTATTGTATCACCTAGCAGCTGTTGACATCCTTTCACATAGCCTCTTATTGTTTTTAAGGTACATCTGAGTCCATGGTCAGCTGCAGCAGCCCTGTCTCCTGGTTCTGACATTCTGTCCTCACATGGGACACTTTTGCCTGTACTTTCAATAATGTTTCTTTTTCTATTTTGTATTCCCTGGATTTCTAGTAGGTACTGTTTCCTGGAAACTAATTATTTGCTAAACTGATCTTTCATGTTTTATATCATTTCACTTAACTTAGCTAGATTTTGCATAGTATTTTCTGTTACCTCCCTGATTATTTTATTCATTAAATCTATTATATATTTATTTATACCATCTTTGAGTTCACTGGATGCCTTATTGATCTGAGGTTTTGTCACATCTTTTATTATTCTATAAAATTCTGATCTTTGGCTTTTGACTTCCTTCCTTTAGATGTCTCATGAGAAGTTTGATGGTTTTGTATGTCTTTTTTACCTCAACTTGTAATTTTTTTTGTATGTGTGTGTTGTATGTGTGTATGTCTGTGTACTTGCACACCGAAGTTTGTGGGTTGCTTATAGTGGCAAGTATTTTGGCTAGTATGAAGATTTCTTTATTTAGTGTTTGCTTTCCTGTAATTCATTCCAGGTGTGGCTAACTATATGCCTTTTATCTCTCTTCAAAGGTCTAAAGCCTTCTGTTCATTTGGAAAGGAGAGGGGCAATGTAATTGTCATAGCACCCAGTTCTCTAGACAGGATGATACAATAATACTGTGCACTCACTGATTGTGCCACTGAAACTTTCATGACACAGTATTTTCAATGACACAATTTCAAACCAGGTGTTGGCATAAAGTCAAAAGCAATAACAACAACTATGCTGCTCTGGCAATGGCAACAAAATCAGCAAAATAATACAGTCAGAGACAAAGTAGATATTGAAATACCATGAGAACCAATGAAAGCTATCACTTTATCTCCCTTAAACATAAAGAAGAGATACATAATATTAACATAGACCCAAAGCAGTAAATATCTACTAAATGCAACAGTATACCATTACTAAAAATGGAAACTAATTCATTAATAATATAGAATTAACTAAATGTCTAAAGGTTGATAAAGCTGTCTAATAATTATGCTAGTAAAGATGGAAGGGGTGAGGAATTGGAGAGCAAAAGAAGTAAAATTTGAAAAATAAAGAATACAAATTGAAAGGAAATAAAAGTCAGTTAAAGACAGTTAATAGATTAGATAAATACAATAGAAAATAAAATCAAAAGAATAAAAAAGAGGGAAAAATAAAGAAAAAAGTTCTCATAATTTTATGATAGTAAAGGGCCAGCCAGATAACTCAGCAGACTAAAGTGCCTGCTTAGGCAGGCACAGGGACCGGGTTTCGATTCTTGGTGGGCTGTGCCAGCCCTGCTCCTGGGGTGTGCTGAGACCAGTTATGGGTGTGGTGGTGTGAACCTGCAATCCCAGGGCTTGGGAGGCTAAAAATAAGAGGATCACTACAAGTCTGATCCGTGTAATGAGACCTTGTAGACTCTGTACTAAATACATAAAAATAAATAAATAAATTCCACTTTTTATGAAAACAATTTTAAAATGACTTATGAAGGTGAATATATTGGCAAATAAAAAAGAATACAAGAAGCTTACATGGCAGAACTCAACTATACCATGAAATCTGGGGTTAGAACTGCATGTCCAAGAGAGACGAAATGAATGGCAATGTTTGTCTCTCTAGAAACTGTATAATATGTATCAGCTATATTAAGAACCCTCTATTTTTATTCTTATTTTTTATGTTTATTCACCCATATTAATATTTTCTAATATTATTGAAAAGGTAGGAAAATTATATGACCTGTGCTTTTATAATTCCATATAGTCCCATAATTTATACTAACAAGAGTTTATAAAAGGAATGCTCATGAAAATAAATAGATATTGCACACTTTTCATATACCTGTTGACCACTTATATACCTTCTTTTGAGGTTTATAATGTTTCTTTATGTCTACTGCTCATTTTAAATTGAATTATTTGTATTCTTGCTATTGAGTTTTGGAATTCCTTCATTATGTGTGCTGGATATCAAACCCTTGTCAGACACACAGTTGGGGCAGCTTTTCTCCTATTCTGTAGACTGTCTCTCTTTCCTATTGTTTTCTTTGATGCGTAGAAGCTTTTAGGTTTGATATCATTTCATTTTTCAACTTTCACTTTTACTTCTTGTGCCTTGGAGGTCTAATCCAAGAAAGCCTTACCCATTCCATTGTGCACAAGCATTAAATTGATGTTTTTTTTCCAACAGTCTCATTGTTTTATATCTCATATGTGTTAATCAATTTTGACTTTATTTATTTATTTATTTATTTATTTATTTATTTAGTGGCTGGCTCAGCCCACCCTGGGGACAGGGTTGGTGCAGCATGTGGTGCGGGGGATTGAACTGTGGTCCCTGTGCATTTGCCTAAGCTTACATTAGACCACTGAGCTATCTCAGCAGCCCTGACTTTACTTTAGTAACTAGTAAGATAAAAGGGTTTATTATGATTCTTGTATATATATGGATAGGCAAGTTATCAAGCATCATTAATTGAAAAGGCTATTATTTTTCCAGTGCCTATTCTTTGCATGTTTGAGGACTACCAGTGACCGGAGTTGCTTCGAGGCTCTTTATTCTCCTCCATTGCTCTATGTGTAGGGATTTATGTTAATACTATGTTATGTAGATTACTACAACTTTGTAATATATAGCAAAGCCAAACTTAGCTAATGCCTCTTAAATTGTTCTTTCTCAATTCAGTATTGAATGCTCAATGGTTTTGTGGCTCTGTATAAATTTTAGGATGTGTTCCCTTGTTCTATAAAGAATGCCATTTTTGTAGGGATAGTGTCGAATATGTAGATCACATTGGGTATAATAGAAAATTCAATAATATTGACTATTCCAAACCATAGACATGAGAATCTTACAATTTGTTGTGTGTTCTCTTCAATTTATTTCACAATGCTTTGAAATTTTCATTGCAGAGATCTTTTGGCATCATCAGTCATCAAAAAAAAAAAAATGTAAATTAAAAATCCCAGTGAAGCATCCTGTCACCCTCATTGGAATGGCTAGCCTCAAAACAACTGAAAACAGCAAATAGTGGTGAAGATGTAGAGGAAAAGAAACTCTTGGACTTCCTACAGTTGGTGGAATATAAATTACTGCAGACATTATAGAAAACAGCATTACCTTCAGTATCACTCCTGAGTATATATTTAAAGGAAATAAAGGTAGTATGGTAAAGTGACACCTGCCATTTTGTGTTTCTTGCAACATTACTTACAGCAGCTTAGAAAAGAAACAACCTAAGTGCCCATCAATCGATAAGGAATAAATGAAGTGTGCTATATATTCACAACACTATTTACCCATGAAAAGAATGAAATCTTGCCATTTATAACAACATGAAGTGAACTGGAGATCATTATGTCAATTAATATATATCACACACAGAAAAACAAGTAGGATCTCACTCATATGGTGAATTAAACAACAAAAATAAGTTCATCTAGTAGAACTTGAGAGCAGATTTGTTATTTTTCAGAGGCTAGCAATACTGAAGTATCTATCTCCCAAAGACAGAGACGGGAGAGGGAGAGATTTAGCAGTAGTTACTAAGGAAGTCATAGTTAGAAGTAAAAGGTTCTGATGTGATGCTGTACTGTAAGGGGAGTATAGGTAATGATAATAAACTGTAAATATCAAAATCTAGAAGAAACTATTTTGAAAAATTTTACCACATGGATGGGTGAGATAGCTCAGCAGACTAAGTGCCTGCTAAAGTGCAAGGACCGGGGTTCGATCCCTGGCACCACATGCTGCACTAGCCCCGCCCTCAGGCACCCTCAGCCAGTCACACAGTCCAGGCGTGGTGATGCTGGGGAGGCTGAAAACAGAAGGATTACTATAAGCTTGAGCTCCATAGTAAGATTCTATACCAAATACATTTTTTTAAAAAAGAAGAAAAGAAAAATAAAGAAAACTTTTATCACAGAAAGAATAAATACCTGAAGGGATTGGGATATTTAACTTAATTATACAAGATTATGCAATCTATCAAAACATGACATTACTCCAGTAACATAAACACAATGAAATAAATTTAGGGCTGGAGATGTGGTTCTGCAGTAGCAACCTGGCCTAGTGTGTGCTGGGTCAGGAATTCAATCTGCAGCACTGCAAGTGAATAAATAAATATATTTAATTTAAATTTAAAAATTAACTTAGGGATCAAGCTACACATCTCTGGTTTATTCTCTTGGATCAACAGTGGAAACTACTAAAGAGTTGAAGATTATGAAAATAAAAATAGTGCAAATGATTGGATGAGTATTGACAAACTGACAAATGGGGATAGCAATCTAAATGATTTCTATGTCTAAAATATGGCAATGTTTAGCTCTGCCTATGAGTATATAGGAGTCAAAAAACAGAATAAGGTTGAGGAAAATATTGTAGAAACTTCATATCAATTGTTCTGTTTTCCTTAATGTCCAAATTTTTACTTTCTCTTGGGTCAAAAGTCCAAATGATCAAATGTTAAAGTTTCAAAAAATTATTTATACTATTGATATGAAATCTGTCTCCATCCAGAATCATATATCTTGGCTAGCCACTACAAACAATATGAAACATATTTTAAAAGTGTCTCAGAGTTATTACCTACAGATTTTGTTTAGTCATATTTTTACTTAAATTTTTTGACATTGATATTTTTCTCCAGTCCCAATTCTTATTTGCATTTTTGTGACTCTTAGACCATTATATGAATTGCAGTTTCCCTAAATCTATAATGAAACACATCAACAAATTAGTTTTTAAAGTTGCCTGGTATTTATACATACTTTAAGTGCTAGTAGTTTATGGTTGAGATAAAACTGACAGGCAGAATGAGTGTTTAAAATCCAGTAAATGTGGATATTTCCTGGAATTCAGAAGATGAGATGAATTCAACACAATTTTATTTTCAATCAGATTGGACAAATTTCCTGAATTTTGAAACAAATGTTGTATAATTTGTAGTGGAAAATGTCCCTCAAGTTTTTAAACCAAGACTTTCATTATCAACAATGATGCTTTATGTACATTCTTGGAATTAATATACAAGTCAGATTTACTTTATGGGCAACATTTATAGATGATACAAAAATGGCATAGTGCATGTGCATAGATTTCATTTAACTGATCTTTTGATCAGAAATGAAAAGCGGGATATCTACCTTAAAAGAAATGATTATAAGAAAGCCTGACAACTGTCTTCTGGTCAGACATGCTGCCATGTAGGAAGACACTAGGTTTGATTAATGTTGCCCTAAAGTATGGACTTACAATCAGTAAAGGGCTTTTAGGGAAAGATTTTCATCAACTCTTTACAGAATATGTTTCATATTTACAGCTTCATGAAGGCAGGAATCAAATGTGTGTTTTTAGCATTTTATTCTAAGAATCTATCCAAGTACATAAGAAATAATATCTTATTAGTGATAGTTGAATTAATGGAATTAGGATTGGAGAACAACAATGCAAAGCCCCCTCCATTATTATAATTGACTACCCATCAGCATAGAAGTGCAGCAGAAAGGTGTCTTCTGGGGAAAATCTAGCTAAAATCAGTGGGGTTCAGGTGCCTTTGTTGAGTAGTAGCTAGACATTTTCTGTAAAAGCCAAGTAGCAAATATTTTAGGTATTGAAAACCAGACAGGGACAGGAGATACAGCTCAGTGGCCAAGTATCTGCCTGTCAAATGCCAGGGCCTGCACAAAGAAAAATGAAAATGGAAACCAATCTCTCTATCCCTACTGAACACTGTTATCACAGCACACACACACACACACACACACACACACACACACACACGGGCAATATCAGAACTTATCATAGTTACATCTTGTAGGAAGCCTGTATGTCCATTAACAGACTAACAGAGAGACAAATGTGGGATGTATGAATAAGGGAGTACTATTTATTCTGCCATCAAGAAAGACAAATGTGTATCATTTATGGGAAAAATAAATGCACCTGGAGACTATAATGTTAAGTGAAATAAATCACACAAGCTGAAATTTCACATGATTTCTCTGATATGAAAAAGTCAAATTATAAATGAAGTGCAAAATAATAGATGAATAAGAGAAATCTTGGAAATATAGCTCTTTAAAATAGGAGATTAAGAGATGGGGGCGTGTGGAAGGAGGCAAAGGGTAAGAGACTAAAGCCATAATAATGTGTGTTACGTCCATGTAACATGAAAAAGATGTAACATTATGAAGTGTAAACATGTCCTAATAAAAATAAATATTAAAACAAAGACCAAAAATAGAAAATGGTATGGTGGTAAAACTGGACTTGGCTCATAGGCAGATCACAAGGGGCTAACCCATACCATAGTTACATATATTTTTCTACTTCTTTCTTTTTTATTTTTGGCAGAACTGTGCATTGAACTCAGGCTCTTGTGCTTGCCAGGGAAGTACTTATTCTCCTGAGCCATCTCCCTGGCTCCTTCCTTCTTTACTATTAACTCTTAATTATCTAAAACAAACAGAACACAAAATGATGTCACAAAGCAAACTGAAGCATTAGGATTTAGGCAGTATTACAGTGGTATTTCTCTCATACCACCTCTGAAGATCTTCTTGGACATTCTCAGCACTTGTGTTATGTGATTATAAAACAATTAATTGAGACTCATATTCCAGATAAGAGAGGATAAGAAAACTATACCTTCTGTCTTTCATTGTATGCAACTGTAAAACATTTGCAGAATGTGTGAACAGGTATTCAAAGATACTGATAAAGTAAGTAGCAGCAGACAGATTGGGGAAGAATAGAATTCTAAGTACCAAGAAATTACCAGTGACTTTGCCACTTTTACTTTGCCAGGCTTGGGAATCAATGTACTTAAAAATCATAAACAGGTATTCTTGCAGTTAGAGTACGAACAGCCTTTGGCTTCAGGCTTGCATACTAGAGGAGAGGACTTCACTTGCTTAAAAAATAGAAATTCACCCAAACCCAGGTCCAGTGAGTGTATGGGAGAGCGTCTGTGCTCTCCTGGATTACTCCAGACCCAGCCCAGGCCTGACATACAGGCCTGAGGTGAAAGTCTGCAGCTGAAGTCCCTGCAGAGAAACTAGGGGCCAAAAACACCCAGCTAATCCAGGAGAAGAACATCTTACCAGAGGGGAAAACAGGTTCAGCTCCCAGGGCTGCAACAGGAAGGAGCTGAGCACAGTAGCCAGAACCAAGCCAGACATAACTGGATAAACTCAAACTTAGTAGATCTGCACCCATATTTTAGTAGGTTGTAAGGTTATAACTACACCAAAGCTGTACACCAAGGATCAAAGGACAGTGCTATACAAAATAACAAAGAGAAGGAGCAAAATGCAATCTCAGGTCCCAAGCCCAACCAGAACAAGTGCAGAGGACACTACCATAGCTGAAATGTCTGAATTAATAGTGTCTGAAGTAAAGAAACAATAGTAGAAAGGTGTAGAGGAACTCTGATCAGAATTAAGCACTGAAATAAAAAAGAAACCTATAAATTAATAGCAATGGAAGTAAAGAATCAAATACAGACACATACAGAAGAGATCAGATCAGAATAATCTCTGAAGTAAGAGAATCAATAACTTCTTCTCAAGAAGACACTGGTAAGAACTAGACGAGATTAGAAAAGCAACAGATGCCTTGAATGAGCAATACAGGAAAGAAATAGATCACAAGAAGCAGAGTCAAAGAGATATAGAGGAACTTAAAATTTCAATCACAAGTTTGCAAAACTCTTTGAGTGAAAGTGAAGATAGAGTTTCGGCTCCTAAAGATGCTGTTTCAGCCAGTGAAAAGGCAAGAAAAGATCTCTTAAAAACAACTAGGATGCAGGAAAAAATAATACATCTCCTGCAAGACAATGCAAAGATGAACAATGTGACACCACTAAGCATCAATGAGAAAGAAGGAGTCAATGCAAATGGCATAAAAAGAATAAGGGCAGATATAAGAGCAGAAAACTTCCCAAATATGAGGAAGCATGCTGACATTCAGTTAACTGAAGCATACAGAACTCCAAATAACTTCAACCCAATTAAAAATATACCAAGACATATAGTAGTCAAGATCCCAGAAATCCAGCAAAAGAACAATATACTGAAAACTGCTAGAGAAAAGAAACAGATCACATTTAAAGGAAAACCCATCAGAACAATGGCAGATTTCTCTTAACAAACCATGAAGGCAAGAAGAGTATGGAGCAGAGTACTTCAAGTCCTGTATGAAAACAAATTCCAGCCCAGACGACTGTACCCTGAAAAACTCTCTTTCTAGCTTGATGGAGAAGTGACATACTTCCATGACAAAGAACAACTAAAGAATTTCATGATGACAAAGCCAACCCTACACAGACAACTAAAAGATGTTCTAAAGAGTGACCAAACTGATCAGAAATCCATGAATGAGAACAGAAGGAGCCCACTAAATAGGGCAAACAATAAAACACAGGAGAAAAAGGATAAACAACAGCAGGTAAATAACACGTCGATCGTAAATCAATATATCTCAATTATAACCATCAATGGAAATGGACTCAGTTCACCAATTAAAAGAAACATATTGGCAGAGTGGATTAGGAAATAAAATCCACAATATGCTGTATACAAGAAACACACTTAACTCATAAAAGAAATTCATAGGCTGAAAGTCAAAGGATGGAAAATAATACTACACATGTTACCACCACAGGAAAAAGCAGGGTAGCAATACTGCTCTCAGAGAGTCTCAACTTCAAACCAAGAATGATCAAACAAAATAAAGAAAGCCACTATATACTTCTTAGGGGAAAAATTCAAGAGGGAGCGGTAACACTCATAAATGTATATGCACCAAACACAGGAGCACCCAACAATGTAAGACAAATCTTAATGGACATGAAAAATTTAATATCCAATACCACAGTCTTAACAGAAGAACCTAACACCCCTTTATCACAAAAAGATAGGTCAAGCAGACAAAAAATTAGCAAAGAAGTAACAGAACTGAACAAAAGCATGGAACAAATGCACTTAGTGGACATATAGAGAGTGTTCCACCCAACCACAGCTCAATATACTTTTTATCAGCTGCACATGAGTTATTTTCTAAAATACACCACATACTGGTCCTTAGTTCATACTTAAATATATGCAAGAAAACAGAAATTATCCTATGCATATTATCTGACCACAGTGCAATGAAAGTGGAAATAAAGAAGACAAGAAAACAGAAAAAAAAAAAAAAACCTGAATACATCTAAATTGAACAACACCCTACTCAGCAACAAATGGGTGACAGATGAAATTAAACACTATCTACAATTCAATGAAAATTCAAGCACAACTTTTCGGAATTTATGGGATGCGAAGAAAGCAGTTTTCATAGGGAAATTTATAACTGTGAACTCACACATTAGGAAAACAAAATGGGAACAAATAAACACCCTAATGTTGCACCTCCAACATCTAGAAAAGGAAGAGCAAACCAAACCCAAAGCCCATAGATGGGAAGAAATCATAAAGATTAGAGGAGAAATGAATTCAACTGAGATGAAGAAAACAGTTCAAAGATTTAAGGAATCAAAAAGCTGGTTATTTGAAAGATTAAATAAAATCGATAAGCCCCTAGCTAACCTCATCAAAAAGAGGAAAGAAAAAATTCAAACACAAGCAATAAGGAATAAAAAGGGTATAACTACTACAAACCCAGTGGAAATTCAGAATATTGTCAATAGCTACATGAGGAACCTTTACTCTCACACAATACATGATATAGAAGAAATGGACAGATGACTAGAAAGGTACAAATTATCAAAACTGAATCAAGAAGATATAACAATTCTCAATAACACCATAACAACCTATGCAATACAAAATGTAATAATAAAAATCTACTGACAAAGAAAATTCCAGGTCCTGATGCATTCACAGCTGAATTCTACAAGAAATTTACAGAAGATATAATCCTTATACTCCTCAAACTCTTCAATGAAATTGAAAAGGAGGCAATCCTCCTGAAATCACTCCTGCAGGCAAGTATTATACTGATATCAAAACCAGGGAAAGATGCAACTAAAAAAGAGAACTACAGGCCAATCTCCCTCATGAACATAGATACCAAAATCCTCAAAAGTCCTAGCAAATAGAATACAGCAAATCATCGAAAAGATTATACACCATAACCAGGTAGGATTCATCCCAGGGACGCAAGGATGTTTCAATATACACACATATAATTGTAATACAGTATATCAATAGAGCCAAATATAAAGACCGCATGACTATCTCAATTGATGCAGAAAAGGCTTTTGACAAAGTCCAACACACATTCATGTTCAAGGTCCTACAGAAAATTGAAATAGATGGCCTCTACTTCAATCTGATAAAAGCCATCTATGACAACCCAATGGCTAATATAATTCTAAATGGGGAAAACAGAAATCTTTTACTCTCAAATCTGGTACAAGACAAGGATGTCCTCTATGACCCCTCTTATTCAATATAGTTCTGGATTCATAAGCTAGAGCCATTAGAGAAGAGAGAGAAATAAAAGAATAAAAATAGGAAAAGAAGAAGTTAAATTATCATTATTTGCAGATGACACGATACTTTACAGGGAAGACCCAAAAAACTCCAAAAAGCTGCTAAAATCGATACACAAATTCAGTATCATAGGAGGATACAAGTCAATATTAAAAATCATTAACATTCCATTACACAGATAATAAACACAGTGAGAGGAAAATTAGATAAACAATTCCTTTTACAATAGCACTGTGGAAAATAAAATACCTTGGAATTAATCTAACTAAATAAGTCAAAAATCTTTTCGAGGAAAATCAAAGTACTCTAAAAAAAGAGATCATAGAGGATTTCAGAAAATGGAAAGATATTCCCTGATCTTGGATAGAAAGAATCAACATTGGAATGATGGTCATATTCCCAAAATTGCTCCTCCAATTCAATACAATCTTTATCAAAGTACCACCAACCTTCCCTCCAGACCTAGAGAAATCATTCCTAAAATTTATTTGGAACCAAAAAAATACCTAGAATAGCAAAGGCAATCCTGGGCAACAAAGACAAGGCACGAGGCATCACGATGCCAGACTTGGCATTCTACTGTAAAGCTACTGTGATTAAAATCAGCGTAGTACTGGCAACAAAATAGACCTGAGGTTCAATGGAATAGATTAGAAGGTATGGAAGCCTGTATGAACATACTCAGCCACCTGATCCTTGACAAAGTAGCCAAACATGTTTACTGGAAGAAAGATTGCCTCTTTAACAAATGCTACTGGAAAAACTGGCTCTCTACACGATAAAAATTATAACTTGACCCAGGTCTATCACCATGAACTAAGCTAAAGTCAAAATGCATTAAGGATCTAAATATTAAAACAGAAACACTAAATCTCCTGGAAGAGAAAGTAGGAGGAACTCTTGAAGACATAGGGATAGGCAAAGAGTTCATGAACAAAAATCAAATCACAGGGGTAACACTTGAAAGAATTAACAACTGGGACCTCCTCTTATTGAGAAATTTTTGCACATCAAAAGAAATTACCAGCAAAGTGAAAAGACAATGTACAAATTGGGAAACAATCTTGACAAATAAGCACCCAGATAAAGGTCTGCTCTCTAGAATTTATAAAGAACTACAAAACATTAGGATCCCAAACTTTAAAGACCCAATCCAGAAATGGGCATCTGAGATGAATACACACTTCTCAAAGGTCTATATTATAGAAGCAAATAAATATACGAAAAAATCGTCCACATCACTACCCATCCATGAAATGCAAATTAAAATAACACTGAGATATCATCTCACCCCAGAAAGAATGGCTATCAAAAGTAATCAACCAATAACATATGTTGGAGAGGCTGTGGGGAAAAAGGAACCCTTCTCCAATGCTGTTGTGAATGTAGGCCAGTGCAACAATTATGGAAATCAGTGTGGAGACTCCTTAAAAACAAGGACTGGAAATCCTGTTCAAGCCAGCTATTCCCCTACTGGGAATTTTCCAGAGGAACTTAAAACATCATATTATAGTGACATAGGTGTACCTATGTTTGTAGCAGCACAATTTGTGATAGCCAAATCTTGGAAACAACCAACATGTCCGTCACTTGAGGAATGGATGCAAAAGTTGTGGTATTTTTACACAATGGAGTATTACTCAGCCATAAAGAATGATAATCTTGAAACATTTATATTTAAGTGGATGCCACTTGAAGATATACTCATAAGTGAAATAAATCAGGCCCACATTTGTAAATATCATACAGTCTTCCTAGTATAAGAAATCAAAAGAAGAAATACAAATAGAAAAGAATAGCAAAATTAAAAGGAAAGTGAGAACTTGAGGATTAGACAATGGAGAGAGGGCAAGGAGAAAAGCTAGGATACATGACAGGGGCAAAGTAATACATTTATATGCACAAGATCGTTAAGGCAATAATCCTGAGAAACATCAGCAAGTTTTTGTTGCTAACAGTTAATTGGTAGGATTCTCACCCTGACTAACTATATATGCTGATACCTGGGAACTAAGCAACTGCACTGAAGATAGCAATGTGTAATTGTAGGATAATGCTTGTAATGCCTGTCATTCTGGCCTTCTAAATACGTACTGCTTGTCATGACACCAATTATTGCCATACTGTCTCTCAAGTAAATGTTTGTTTTAAAAAAGGGTAATAAATGAAAATTAGTGACAAGAAAAAAATGTCACAGGACTGTCCTGCTACAATGCTAGACATGGTTAGATTTCTAAATTTCTGCGTAAAAATATGTAATTGTTTATTCATTTTTTAAAATATTGTTTTATTTTTAAATTTTTTCTTCATATTCTATAGGGACTTAAAGTTTAACATATCAATACTTGATGCAAAAATACCTGTTACATGTAATGCCTAAAATGTTTAATATTCAGACAGATAGGTTAAACCCAACTGCATATGTTGTAGGGTCATAATAAGCTTCTTCTCTGGAGGCTTTACAACCTAATTTTGCAGACTGAAAATTAGAGAAAAATAAGGACTGCAAGTTCAGCCAACATTTTGCCCTTAGCCTTTCAAGTTCAATGAAGATTCAGAACATAGGGAACCTATACTGTAAAAACATGTAACTCAGTTGTGTCCCAAATTTTCAGAGAAATGTGATCAATGATGTAGAGTGTGCCTAAGGAGAGTCACATGGAGAGAAAATATTCTCTCAGGCTCTCACAGAGAGCAAATTGGTCAAGCAATGGCCGTGACTCATCCAAATGTCTGATGCTGACAAAGGATCTTCAAACAGCAATATAGCGTTTCGGGATAAATCCTGAGGGGACTTGGCTGACAGTAACAGATACAAAAGTTACATTTCTTGTTATATAGTTCTTGCTTTATCTTGGTCTTAACCATCCAGCAGAAAGTATAAAATTTAGGTATAAGTGTTGAAGCCATGTTGCTATGCTGGGCTTTAAAGGGCTCAGGTCAACAACTGCTGACATTGCCAGTGCTGTGGATGACCCACTACTATTATGGACTACTGGACTATATTGGAATATTTTGCTGAATTCACATACAAACAATATTTAAATGACAATGGAATACCCTTCTCTGACAAAACTGAACCAAAAATGAGGATATAAATGAAGAACCATTTTTGTGTCTGTATATCTAAAATAGGATAGATATACAGCTGCTTTCTCTTAATTCAATGAATAAGACTTGTTCTAATAACATTTGTGGTCGAGATGCCATGTCTGTATCTTGTACAATGAATAACCTCTCAGACAACAATGTGCAATGTATTTATTATTGAAACTGTCCTACTGATTGGTATTAAAACTGTCCCATTGCTATTTGTTTCTCAATAAAATTATTTTTAAAAATCCCTGGTACCCCCATCAAAAATGTTATAAATAAAATATGCTATAAAAATAAATATGCAGACATTAAAATTTAAAAAAGAAAATAGAAATTCTGCTTTACTGTTTTGCCTTTTCCCTTGCTGTCTTACCTTCCCAGCCTCCCTACTCCACCCTAGTAATTAAGTAAACCAGTGAGCACAGTGGTATCCTGACTGAAACATCAACAGTGATGGTAAAGGGGACGCCAGGAGCCTCACAGTGAAGAAAGACAAGCTTTCTTGTCTTTTTTTAATTTTTACTTTATGAGCACATGCTTGTAGTACATAATGGTTACATTTGTCATGGGAGTTGGTGCCTATATGTAACACATATTAAGTCTTTTTATTTTCACTTTTGGAGGCTATGAGAATGCATAGTGTGTTCGAAATGCACCTGGTTTTTATTTTCTTTTTTTCACCTTTTTTCTTGCTGCAATTAGGCTCAGAAAATGATCACAGTTGTAACAACTGCATGACAGGGATAGAGAAATAAAGGCTATCATCTTCCTGTCTGAACTGAAAAGTGGAGATTTGGGAAACCAACACTTTCTGGGGTCATCACAGGGAGAAGGGGACTAGGAGGGTGACAAGAGTAAATATTTATAAACTATCCAGAGCACCTCAAGATGTGCATGTGTTGCAGCATTCCATCAACACTAAGATGTGAACTGTAAGGAAGACCAATATCTAAAACTCAGGATGGCTACAGAATGCACACATAGGAGATAGATACAACAGCACTTCAAAGGCACTGACAAAGGAAGTGACACTGAGCACACCATGTCCTTCTCAGAACCTGGACCCTGAGATCAATGAGGTCAACTGCCTACAACAGAAAAATACCAACATTAGTATTATCTATGTTGATATTGTCTGAGGAAAACTTTAAAGCTACTATTACAAAATTTGTCCAAGCAGTAAGGGCACACTCCATTTAAAAAAGGTCTTACACAAATGATATAAGTAATGGCTAGAAATTTTTAAATTTTTAATACGTATATAATCAAATTTTGAAATTCACTGGCTGAACTCAATGGAATAATCAGACTGACAGCAAAAAGTCCTAAAACTGAAGATAATTGTTTTTAATGATCTAATCTGAATGGTACAGGAAAGAAAAACTTTTAAATGAATGGCCAGAAAATCCCAAACACTTGTAGCATCATGCGAAATGTTTTAAAATTTGTAGAACTGAAAATATGGGAACAAAGTATTTTGCTGGAAAACTATTTGAAAGAATAGCATCTGAAAACTTCCCATTCGAAGACATAAACCTACTCATTTAAGAAGTTTAGCAAACTCTAAACAGAATAAATGAAGAAACTTATACAAAGGTTATTAGAATCAATATTAAAGGCTACTATAAACATGGAATATAAAACCAGAGAAAACTACTGCAATACTTAGAACAATGAAGATTTGACTTCCCATATACCAAAGATTGGGGGCTATGAAAAAGTAAAACAATACATCTAAAATCCTGGGCAGAAAAGAAGAAAACTCACTCATCATTCTATACAAGCAAAAATATTCCTCAGAAAAATAAGTAAATTAACAAGTACATGACAATGAAAAAGTTCCTTACCAGGATTTCAGTACAAAAAGAATTGCTAATTGAACATCATCGATGGAAAAATAAAGTATAGGAGACTTGAATGGTGAAGAATAAAGGAACGCAACAGGATAGTATATAACTGAATGGTAAATATAGCAGAATATTCTTCTTCAGAGTGCTGTTAAATATCTATGATGATAGAGAGCAAACTACATAGCATAGTCTGACACACGTTTTAAGGCATGTAGACATAATATATAACACAACTGTAGCACAAAAGGCATGAAGGGAGGGGACCTACATGATAGTAAGTTTTCTACATTCTGACGTCAACCACTGGGTTCAAGTTGAGAAAGGCAAGCTAAGTAGGTATACTGTCATCTTCAGAGCAACCACTGAAGTACTGTGTAAAAGAAATAGAGCATAATACGCAATAGAGGACACTCAATACTAAAGAGGAAGGTAAAAATAGCACCAAAAAGTCCAGAAAAGAGAAACAAATAAGAGAGAGAATAAACATAAATCAAATGAATAACAAGAGTGTTAGATATTATTCCAAATATATCAAGAATTATACTCAACAATGACAGCACAAGTAGGTTAAGGAAAAGAGCATTTGAATATTTTCACACAGAAAAACCTATAGAGCTTACAAAAACTCATTTTAAGTATAACTGGAAAAATTAAACCATTTAAATGTCAATATAAAAAAATTTAAAGTGAACAAAACAGACTTTTGAACTTAAGATTATCAGAAAGGAGCACTATTTCTAAAATGTAAATTTACCAAGAAACCCATAACATGACTCCTAAATACACAAGCACCAAACAACAGAGGTTCAAAATGCATGAAACTTACATAGACAAATACAAAAATGACAAAAATATGGACAAATTCATAATTTAAGTTGAAGATTTCAACACATGTCCCAGTAAACAGTAAAATCAATTTCCAGGAATGTCAGCAAGGATAATAGAAACACTGCGAAAAAAAAGTCAACTGACTATATTTCAAATTTATAAACTTCACAGCCAACAATAGCAGAACACATTTTTAAGTGTATATGAAACACTGAACAAGATAGAACATATTCCGGATGACAAAACAAACACCTTAGTAAACACACAGAACATTCTTTCACTCAAACAGAATTATGAGAACTAGAGAAATGTAACCGCTAAAAGGACAGTCTCAAAAACTCTTGGATATTAAATAAAATACTTCTAAATAATCCATGAAGCAATAACATTGCCTTATAAAACATGGAAAACTTGTGCAAGATAGTGAAATCAGCACTTAGCTGGTCGTTTATAGCATTCACGTTTTACACTGAAGAAAGAAGACTTGAAGTTAATGATGATCTTTTTCCTTAAGCAAAAGAAAAATAAATCAATCTCAAAGCTTAAAGAGTGAAACAAAAATGAAATCCCTGGGCCAGCGAGATAGCTCAGCAGGCTACAGTGCCTGCTTAGGGAAGTTTAGGGGAGCAGGAATCATGGTTTAAACCTGGCACCACATGCCTTGCCAGCCCCGCCCACAAGTAAGCTGAGCTGACCACAAAGATAAGAGAGAGAGGAGAGGAGAGGGGAGGGGAGCGGAGGGGAAGGGAGGAGGAAAGAGAAGAAAGAGAGAGAGAGAGAGAGAGAGAGAGAGAGAGAG